>NC_091212.1:15468211-15795711 GCF_040958095.1 Procambarus clarkii | reverse complement strand
AAACCGTACTCCAGGGAGATGGGAATGTTACTGTGGAGGGGACCACCACAACCCAGATCTCTTTTGCTGAAATGCTTAAAAAGAGCCCTGAAGCTAGGTCTGCAGTTAAGGAAGTCGCCATGGAAGTGGCCTCATCTCAGGAAGCAGCTAGATGTACAAGCCGGCTGATAGAGAGAAAAAGAGCAGTAGTAGTAGCAGGCATTAAAGAGCAAACAGGGACCAGACCAAAGGAGCAGAGAGACAAGGACAAAAACATGGTTAAAGAGATCCTAAAAGAGGTAAGGATGGAGGGAGCTGAACAAAATGTTGAAAAGGTTTTCAGGCTTGGAAAGTACAACAAGGACAGAGATCGAATGATAAAGGTGCTATTCAAGAGCGAAATCGCGAAAGAGGAACTGTTAGAAAGGAAGAGCTGTCTAGCATATGTAGAGAAGTTCAAAAGAGTATTCCTGCAGAGGGATATGACAAGGAAAGAGAGAAAGCAGGCAGCAGACGCGAGGAAGGAGCGCAGGGAGAGCGAAAGGAATCAGGGAGCCACAACCCCGATCCCTACAATCTCAGAGGGGAATTGGGAACCCTCCTCAAACAGTGCAACAGCCACAGGGATTGGGGCACCACCCCCACATTCTACCCAACAGACACCCAACCTGCCCCATCCCCTGTCAGCCCCCCACTAAGTACCCACCTAGGGCACCCTCCCCCCACCCACCCCCCTCCTCCCACTCACCCCCCTCCTCCCACTCATCCCCCTCCTCCCACTCATCCCCCTCCTCCCACTCACCCCTCTCCCCAGGACCTCCCTTCTCCCACATCCCTCAAGCCCTCCCCTCTTCCACATGCCTTCCCGTCTCTCCCATCCCCAAGCCCTCCCTTCTCCCCCGGCCCCCCTAAGCCCCCCACTCCCCCACCCCACCTAAGTCTTCCCCTCTCCCCCACTCCCCTAAACCCTCCCCTCTTCCTCACCCACCTCAGCCCTCCTTTTTCCCCCACGCCCCCCAAGCCCTCCACCCTTTATCTCCCCCCCCCCAAGCCCCCCCATCTCCTCTATCCCCCACAGCCTCTCCTCCCCCCATGCTTACCCAACCCTCCCTCTCTCACCCCCCCAACCCTCCCCCTCTCACTCTCCCCCAACCCTCCCCCTCTCACTCTCCCCCAACCCTCCCCCTCTCACTCTCCCCCCTACCCTCCCCCTCTTACCCAACCCCCTTACCCTCCCCCTCTCCCCCACCACCCCCCTCTCCCCCACCCCCCAAGCCCTCCCTCCTCCACCAGTCTCCCCATGCCAGGCCCCCCCAGCTCCCACTCACCCCAGGTCCCAAAGGTCCCCCCCAGAGAAGAAGCAGAAGAGAGTCAGTTTCAGGGTGATGTACTCGAACATAGATGGGATCACAAGCAAGACAAGTGAACTAAGGGAAAGAGCACAGGAAGTTAACCCAGATGTGATCGGACTCACTGAAACAAAACTCTCTGGAATCATAACGAATGCCGTGTTTCCCCAGGAGTACACAGTAATAAGGAAAGAGGGAAGGTAAGGGAGGAGGCGGAGTGGCCCTACTCATGAGAAAGGAATGGAGTTTTAAGGAGATGGCCATCCCGGGCTGTGAGGAGTTCAGAGACTACATAGCAGGTACCATAACAATGGGAGGACCAAGAATAGTAGTAGCAGTAATATACAACCCTCCACCAAATGACAGAAGACCCAGTCAAGAGTATGAAAGCAACAACATGGCAGTTAACACTATAATTGAGAGGGCAGCCTCTGCTGCCTGTAGAAATAGATCCCACCTGCTCATCATGGGCGACTTCAATCACGGAAAGATTGACTGGGAGAACAAGGAACCGCATGGAGGCGAGGATACATGGAGAGCCAAACTATTGGAGGTGGTGACAAACTTTTTAACCCAGCATGTCGGAGAACCCACAAGGGTGAGAGGCAATGATGAACCAGCGAGACTCTACCTAGTCTTCACTCTGAACGACTCCGACATAAGAAAAATCGGTTTTGAGGACCCAGTAGGAATGAGCGACCACAGTGTACTGGTGTTTGAGTACTTTATTGAAGAAAGGTTATTGAACTCGAGGAGGGATACCGAAACCAAAAGGTTAGCATACCGAAAGGGAAACTATGAGGGGATAAGAAAATTCCTAACAGATATGCATGGGAAACAGAGCTCAGGGGAAAGACGGCCCAAGATATGATGGATTACATCACACAGAAGTGCAAGGACGCAGCAAACAAGTTTGTCCCAGTCCAAAAGGAAAACAGAGAAATGAAAATGAGAAACCCATGGTTTAATCAGAGATGTGGGCTAGCTAAGCAGCAAAGTAAAAGGGCATGGAGAAACTATAGGAATAACAGGACACTGGAGAGCAGAGAAAGATACCAGAATGCCAGGAATGAATATGTCAGGATGAGAAGAGAGACAGAAAGACAATACGAAAATGACATCGCAAGCAAGGCAAAGACTCAGCCTAAATTGTTGCATAGCCACATCAGGAGAAAAACAACATTAAAGGAACAGGTTATGAAATTAAGGATAGGGGCAGAAGGATTCACTACAAATGACAAGGAAGTGTGTGAGGAATTGAATAAGAAATTCCAGGAGGTCTTCACATTAGAGCAATGAGAAATTCCAGAGGTAAGTGTGGGAATAGCTAACCAGGAACCACTGAAAGAGTTTGAGATTACCAGCAGGAAAGTAAGGAAGTGTTTACTAGAGTTGGATGTGACAAAGGCTATAGGCCCAGATGGAATCTCCCCTTGGGTTCTAAAGGAAGGAGCAGGAGAACTGTGCCTACCACTCTCCATAGTGTATAACAAATCACTGGCAACAGGGGAACTGCCAGATATTTGGAAAGCAGCTAACGTAGTCCCGATATACAAGAAAGGGGATAGACAGGAGGCACTGAACTACAGGCCTGTGTCCCTAACCTGCATACCATGCAAGCTGATGGAGAAGATTGTGCGAAAAAAACTAGTGGAGCATCTGGAGCGAAGGAACTTTGTAACACAGCATCAACATGGTTTCAGGGATGGCAGGTCCTGCCTCACAGGGTTACTTGAATTCTACGACCAGGCAACAAAAATAAGGCAAGAAAGAGAAGGCTGGGCAGACTGCATATTTTTGGATTATCAGAAAGCCTTTGATACAGTGCCACACAAGAGGCTAGTGCGAAAGTTGGAGACGCAGGCTGGAGTGAAAGGGAAGGTACTCCGGTGGATAGAGGAGTACCTAAGCAACAGGAGACAACGAGTCTGTGTGAGGGGGTGAGGTCTCAGATTGGCGAGACGTTACAAGTGGAGTCCCGCAGGGGTCAGTTCATGGACCTATACTGTTTCTGGTATATGTAAATGATCTCCCAGAGGGTATAGATTCGTTCCTCTCAATGTTTGCAGACGATGCAAAAATTATGAGGAGGATTGAAACAGAGGATGATAGTAGGAGGCTACAAGATGACCTAGATAGACTGAGTGAATGGTCCAACAAATGGCTGTTGAAGTTCAACCCGAGTAAATGCAAAGTAATGAAACTAGGCAGTGGAAACAGGAGGCCAGACACAGGATACAGAATAGGAGATGAAGTACTTAATGAAACAGACAGAGAGAAAGATCTAGGAGTTGATATCACACCAAACCTGTCTCCTGAAGCCCACATAAAGAGAATAACGTCTGCGGCATATGCGAGGCTGGCTAACATCAGAACGGCGTTCAGGAACCTGTGTAAGGAATCATTCAGAATCTTGTACACAACATATGTAAGACCAATCCTGCAGTATGCGGCCCCAGCATGGAGCCCGTACCTTGTCAAGCACAAGACGAAGCTGGAAAAAGTCCAAAGGTATGCTACTAGACTAGTCACAGAACTAAGAGGCATGAGTTATGAGGAAAGGCTGCGGGAAATGCACCTTACGACACTGGAAGACAGAAGAGTAAGGGGGGACATGATCACAACCTACAAAATCCTCAGGGGAATCGACCGGGTAAACAAGGATGAACTATTCAACACTGGAGAGACGCGAACAAGGGGACACAGGTGGAAACTTAGTACCCAGATGAGCCACAGAGACGTTAGAAAGAATTTTTTCAGTGTCAGAGTAGTTAATAAATGGAATGCACTAGGAAGTGATGTGGTGGAGGCTGACTCCATACACAGTTTCAAATGTAGATATGATAGAGCCCAGTAGGCTCAGGAATCTGTACAGCAGTTGATTGACAGTTGAGAGGCGGGACCAAAGAGCCAAAGCTCAACCCCCGCAAGCAGAATTAGGTGAGCAATTAGGTGAGTACACACACCCTCCCACCAACACACACACACACACACACACACACACACACACACACACACACACAGGGAATGTATGAAAGCAAAGGAGCTGAACAAAAGGGCATGGAGGAACTTCCGTAATAACAGAACACCAGAAAGTAGAGAGAGATACCAGAGAACCAGGAACGAGTATGTTAGTGTGAGAAGAGCAGCTGAGAAAAGGTATGAAAATGATATAGCTAATAAAGCCAAGACCGAACCAAAGCTACTACACAGTCACATCAGGAGGAAGACAACAGTGAAGGAACAGGTGATGAAACTTAGGGTGGACGAGGACAGGTACACAGAGAATGACAAAGAGGTGTGTGAAGAACTCAACAAAAGGTTCTAGGAGATCTTTACAATAAAACAGGGAGACATCACGGTGCTAGGAGAGGTGGCAGCAAACCAGGTGACCTTGGAAAGGTTCGAAATTAAAAGAGATGAGATCAAGAAGCGCCTATTGGAGCTGGACGTGAGAAAAGCTGTTGGGCCGGACGGAATCTCACCATGGGTATTGAAAGAGTGTGAAGGAGCACTTTGCTTGCCACTCTCCATAGTGTATAGTAGGTCACTGGAAACGGGAGACCTACCAGAAATAGGGAAGACTGCTAATGTAGTACCAATATACAAAAAGGGTGATAGACAAGAGGCACTGAACTACAGGCCAGTGTATACCATGCAAGGTGATGGAGAAGAGTGTGAGAAAAAACCTAGTAACACATCTGGAGAGAGGAGACTTCGTGACAACCCATCAACATGGGTTCAGGAAGGGTAAATCTTGCCTTACAGCCGTGATAGAATTCTACGATCAGGTGACAAAGATTAAGCAAGAAAGAGAAGGATGGGCGGACTGCATTTTTTTGGACTATCGGAAAGCCTTTGACACAGTACCCCATAAAAGGTTGATGCATAAGCTGGAGAAACAGGCAGGAGTAACTGGTAGGGCGCTCCAGTGGATAAGGGAGTACCTAAGCAATGGGAAGCAGAAAGTTACAGTGAGGGGTGAGACCTCAGAATGGCGTGAAATCACCAGTGGAGTCCCACAGGGCTCTGTACTCGGACCTATCCTGTTTCTGATATACGTAAATGATCTCCCAGAGGGTATAGACTCATTCCTCTCAATGTTTGCTGACGACGCCAAAATTATGAGAAGGATTAAGACAGAGGAGGACATCTTGAGGCTTCAAGAAGACCTGGAAAAGCTGCAGGAATGGTCGAACAAATGGTTGTTAGAGTTTAACCCAAGCAAATGTAATGTAATGAAGATAGGTGTAGTAAGCAGGAGACCAGATGCAAGGTATCATTTGGGAGATGAAATACTATGGTGAGGGAGAGGGAATGTGGTGAGTGAGAGGGGAAGGTGGTGAGTGAGAGGGGAAGGTGGTGAGGGAGAGGGGAAGGTGGTGAGGGAGAGGGGAAGGTGGTGAGTGAGAGGGGAAGGTGGTGAGTGAGAGGGGAAGGTGGTGAGTGAGAGGGGAAGGTGGTGAGTGAGAGGGGAAGGTGGTGAGTGAGAGGGGAAGGTGGTGAGTGAGAGGGGAAGGTGGTGAGTGAGAGGGGAAGGTGGTGAGTGAGAGGGGAAGGTGGTGAGTGAGAGGGGAAGGTGGTGAGTGAGAGGGGAAGGTGGTGAGTGAGAGGGGAAGGTGGTGAGTGAGAGGGGAAGGTGGTGAGTGAGAGGGGAAGGTGGAGAGGTAAGGTGGTGAGGGAGAGGTAAGGTGGTGAGGGAGAGGGAAGGTGGTGAGGGAGAGGGAAGGTGGTGAGGGAGAGGGAAGGTGGAGAGGTAAGGTGGTGAGGGAGAGGGAAGGTGGTGAGGGAGAGGGAAGGTGGTGAGGGAGAGGGAAGGTGGAGAGGTAAGGTGGTGAGGGAGAGGGAAGGTGGTGAGGGAGAGGGAAGGTGGTGAGGGAGAGGGAAGGTGGTGAGGGAGAGGGAAGGTGGTGAGGGAGAGGGAAGGTGGTGAGGGAGAGGGAAGGTGGTGAGGGAGAGGGAAGGTGGTGAGGGAGAGGGAAGGTGGTGAGGGAGAGGGAAGGTGGTGAGGGAGAGGGAAGGTGGTGAGGGAAGGTGGTGAGGGAAGGTGGTGAGGGAAGGTGGTGAGGGAGAGGGAAGGTGGTGACGTTTTAATACTAAATGTATTAAGTACGTTCCTGACTGTCTGCATAGTATATAAATACACTTAATTTTGCTGTTACATTTACCTCTCCATATATTCTCCTCATTTTCTGTTAATAAACTCAACATTTTTAAATTGAAGTTTTCATGTTCAATTCTATATTCCAAAGTTTTAAATAGAACGAATTTATTTTTAAGTTTTATCAAGGCGGTGTCTTAAGCTCTACACTATTCAATGTACTTATGAACGCCATTGCAAATATTGATTTTCCGGAAGGAACACAACAAGTGGGATATGCAGATGATGTCCTAATACAAGCTCCCACCTTGGGAAAAATTGAACAGTCCATTGAACTCCTTGGAAGGAAATGTATTGAGCTCGGTTTCACTCTCTCCACAAACAAGACGAAGGCATACTCCCATCACAAGCGGAGAGCAAATGAAGAACTGCAAATTAATGGCGTAACACTTGAATGGGTTGACCACTATCGGTACCTTGGCGTCACTGTCGGCTCTAACAAGGGAAAGAAAGAGGAGCTCAATTAACTCATTGGAACATGCAAAAGTCGACTCGGGGCACTGAGTCGTTCATCAAGGAAGATCATCATCAAGGAAATGACAACGAAAAAATCCAACATGATACCACAAGAAATGAGGCACAAGTATCTCGAGGAAATTTATAAAGAAGCCGGAGATGAACTAGATCAAATCTACACTGACGGGTCATCTAATCCTGTCAATGGCAGGGCTGTTGCAGCATACACGGTAATCAAGGATAATGCTTTCCTACGCAGAAATGAAGAAAAAGCAAGTATTGAGAACTATGCCTCTTCAACGCAAGCAGAGCTAACTGCCATTGTTATGGCGTTAAGGTTTCTTGAACGGAACACTAATGGTGCAGTGATTTGCACTGAGTCAAAAGCAGCACTGTAAAGCCTAAGTAACAATCTGGCAGAAAATCTTGCAATAGTCGCTGAAATTAAGAGAGCTGTGAGAGTACTTACCAATCAGGGAAGAGTCATCAAGTTTCTGTGGATCCCCTCCCATGTTGGAATATGTGGGAATGAACGAGCAGATGTGCTGACTGCTGAAGGAGACCATATTGAATGCTTCATACCCAAGACTACTACAAATTAGAGGTATTGTCAGGCAACATCACCGTGACAAGGTAACTGAGGAAAGGAGGATAGAAGCACAAACCAGTGAATCTGTACGATGGTACAACATGGTTGCAGCTGGCAATCCCAAACATTATGGGCGAAGAGGAGGACGCGGGAGAGAATCAGTAATAGCGAGAATCCGTCTTGGATACAAATATCCATGGAGATATGGAATGGAAACAACAGTTGATCAGCGAAGTTGCAGAATCTGTGGTGAGAGGGATGGACACTGCAGAGGTGATTGTGGACAGGCGCTTGTTAGGGTCTACTTCGTCTGTGTCTGGGAGGCGGACAATATCAGCCCATTTTTTCTTGTCTAGGTACTTAATGTTCCACTTGGGAAGCGTAAGCGGGTGGGTTGGTGGGTGAAAGTTAGTAAATTTTATTATGAGGGGTTTGTGGTCACTACCAATATCTGGTCCAGTATGAAACTGTAGTTCATGTTGAAAGTGTGCAGAGCCAAAGCAGATGTCCAGTGAGGCTTCATAATTGGTTCTGTAGTTAAAGTAGGTTGCAAGGTAGGGCGGCGAAAGAAGAGTATATGGTGTAGTGTCTAAGTAGTTGTACAAATCGGTGCCTGCAGTATTTTGGGTACCTCTACTCCATGTGGGGTGGTTAGCATTGAGATCACCTGTAACAATGATCGGGTCGTAATTGGTTAAGATAAAATTCCAGTTCATTTGAGTTTATGGTGCCTCCAGGGTTGTATATACCCAGAAAGGATGTGTGTGTACCATTATAAGGTATTAGGCATGCTAGAACTTCTAATTTACCGTTCACAAAATACGTTAGTGTTACAGGTTTACATGTCATATTACTTCGTGTTAGAAGGAAAATACCACCCCCCATACGGTTGGGTCTGTCCAGTCTCTGCATCTGAAAGTTTTTAAATACGGGATTTTGTTTGGGAGTGAGCCAGGATTCGGTGATGAATGCTAAGTCCGGTTTGGATGAGTAGAGGAATTGTTTAAGTTCTGTGAGGGATGTTTTGACGCTTTTTGCGTTCCAAGTCATGAAGGTTAGGGGAGCCATTTAGGATGTTTGGGTTGTGGATGTGTCTGTTTTCTTTGGTGCGCCAATAGTACGAGTTGGATACCTAGATGTGGATGGTGGCTGTGTCTTACTCTTGGTACTGGTGGTTGGGGTTTGTGGCACGTCAGCCTGGGGAGTGGTTTTGGTGAGGCGCGCTAAGGAGGTAATTAGGAGTTTTTCCATCATCTGATCAAACAATGTGTGTCCAGCATTGGTAGCTTTATTTGGGCGGATGTCAGTGTCTGTAGCTGTTGATGGGGGTCTGTTGGGTCAGCCTCAGGGGTGGGTTGTGGTACTTGGGCAAAAAATTTTGTTAGGAGTCGGTCCAGGGTCTTTTCCAGTGCATTTTCGATGCGAGTGACGATCGTTTCAATAAGATCATTTTCGATGCGAGTGACGAGAGTTTCAACTAAATCAGGATTCAGTTGCGCGTTTTGTGAGAGATGGTTGGACCCTGGGGTTGCGGGATTGTTGGAGACAGGGATATCCGGTACAAGCGAAGGTTGTGGTTGAGTGTGAGGTAGAGGTTGGTGATGGGCTGAGGAAGGTTTTTTTAATGCACTGCTGTATAGTAGGTTGGTGGTAGGGGGAACCTTCATTTTCGCTGCTGCTGCTACGTAGGAAGGACATTGTTTAAATGTGATGTCATGATCGCCACCACAGTTTGAGCAGGTGAGTGTATCCGATGCACAGTCTTGTGTGTAGTGGGAACCAGAGCATTTCCCACATTTGATATCTTTAGTGCAGCCCTTCGAGGTATGGTTAAAACCCTTACATTTAAAACATTGGGTGGGACGCGGAACATACACCTCTAGTTTGTGGAGGAAGCCGTTTAACCAAATCCTATCAGGGGGAACGTAGTCCAGAAAAGTAAGCAGGGCGGTGCCTGTATCACTCGGTTCTCCGTTCGTTCGTCGCATAAATTTTTTTATTTCATAGAGTGGGATGCCATTCGTCTCGAGTTGTGCCTTAATGTCTTCTGCGCTGATGTCTACAACATGCCGGATTACATATTTCACTAATCTGTCTCCTAGTGGTTTATAGCACTTAACTTTGTAACCACAGATGTCAGTAATGTTTGAAATCTCCAGTTCCGCGCTGTGTTTGTGATCCACTGCAATCAGGTTCTTTAGTTTGTTTGGTCTGATATCGTGCACGTCGATTCCGATTTTTTTGGGAATGGCATTATATAGGATGCTTTGTGCCCAACTATTTCGGAAAATACTCTCATTTTCGCCCTCAAAAGCAATGATGAAGGTTTGTAACTCAGAAGAGCTTGGCCTACCTTGGTTGAGCGGTGGGTGTTGATATTGAGGCCGCGTGGCGTCGGCCTCATTTCTGTTTACCTCTGATAAATGGCGGCGCTTTGCCTCCAGTCTGTTTGCCTTACTATGGTGTTTGCTGTCCATGAATTCTCCTTCGGGCTCCTCTTCTATGACCGGGTGACGTTCAGGATTCAATTTTGTGGTATGCAGTAGTGGTTTTCCAACATCTTCTAAGGTATCGTCGATGGTTGTACGAGAGACGCCATGTGCGCCTCCAGCAGCCGCCATGACACCGGCCACCTCCGCGGGAGCTCACTCAAAACACACCCAAACACGACCGCGTCCAACACGCAACTCGGCTGGCATCTCTGTATTGGTTGGTAGCCATACCACTCTCAGGTTAGGGAAGGGATGGCAGAGACCGTTGGGTCACTGCCCTGGCCGACCCCATAGAAGGGTCAGATCCGGTGGGACTCGGGTTACAGTCCCTCCCTACTCTCCACTTCTCAGTGGTATTCCTGCCTGAAGCTGCTTACTGCTTTAAGGTATCACGTCTTGCTTGAGGATCGTACCGCGAGTCCCAAATACTGTGTGCAAGTGATGCTGTCTTATTAACACTTGTGATGTGGACGTGGAGTAGGTAGGATGAGTGGGGGCGGGAGTGGGTGTGGTGAAGGTAGGATGGGTGGGGGGCGGGAGTGGGTGTGGTGAAGGTAGGATGGGTGGGGGCGGGAGTGGGTGTGGTGAAGGTAGGATGGGTGGGGGGCGGGAGTGGGTGTGGTGTTAGTAGGATGGGTGGGGGGCAGGAGTGGGTGTGGTGTAGGTAGGATGGGTGGGGCGGGAGTGGGTGTGGTGTAGGTAGGATGGGTGGGGGCGGGAGTGGGTGTGGTGTAGGTAGGATGGGTGGGGCGGGAGTGGGTGTGGTGTAGGTAGGATGGGTGGGGCGGGAGTGGGTGTAGTGTAGGTAGGATGGGTGGGGGCGGGAGTGGATGTAATGTAGGTAGGATGGGTGGGGGCGGGAGTGGATGTAATGTAGGTAGGATGGGTGGGGGCGGGAGTGGATGTGGAGTAGGTAGGATGGGTGGGGGCGGGAGTGGGTGTAGTGTAGGTAGGATGGGTGGGGGGGGGCGGGAGTGGGTGTGGTGTCGGTAGGATGGGTGGGGGGCGGGAGTGGGTGTGGTGTCGGTAGGATGGGTGGGGGGCGGGAGTGGGTGTGGTGTCGGTAGGATGGGTGGGGGCGGGAGTGGGTGTAGTGTAGGTAGGATGGGTGGGGGGCGGGAGTGGGTGTGGTGTCGGTAGGATGGGTGGGGGGCGGGAGTGGGTGTGGTGTTAGTAGGATGGGTGGGGGGCAGGAGTGGGTGTGGTGTAGGTAGGATGGGTGGGGCGGGAGTGGGTGTAGTGTAGGTAGGATGGGTGGGGGCGGGAGTGGGTGTAGTGTAGGTAGGATGGGTGGGTGGGGCGGGAGTGGGTGTGAGTAGGATGGGTGGGGGCGGGAGTGGATGTGGTGTAGGTAGGATGGGTGGGGGCAGAAGTGGGTGTGATGTAGGTAGGATGGGTGGGGCGGGAGTGGGTGTAGTGTAGGTAGGATGGGTGGGGGCGGGAGTGGATGTGGTGTAGGTAGGATGGGTGGGGGCAGGAGTGTGTGTGGTGTAGGTAGGATGGGTGGGGCGGGAGTGGGTGTAGTGTAGGTAGGATGGATGGGGGCGGGAGTGGGTGTAGTGTAGGTAGGATGGGTGGGGCGGGAGTGGGTGTGAGTAGGATGGGTGGGGGCGGGAGTGGGTGTGGTGTAGGTAGGATGGGTGGGGGCAGGAGTGGGTGTGGTGTAGGTAGGATGGGTGGGGCGGGAGTGGGTGTAGTGTAGGTAGGATGGGTGGGGCGGGAGTGGGTGTGAGTAGGATGGGTGGGGGCGGGAGTGGGTGTGGTGTAGGTAGGATGGGTGGGGCGGGAGTGGGTGTGAGTAGGATGGGTGGGGGCGGGAGTGGGTGTGGTGTAGGTAGGATGGGTGGGGCGGGAGTGGGTGTGAGTAGGATGGATGGGGGCGGGAGTGGGTGTGGTCAGTACAGGACTTACAGCTTGCGTTTCCGACTCTTCGTCGCCTCCAGGACAATTCAGCTCTAGCAGTGATTTCCTCCTTGTCCTAACTACGTGCCTACATTACCTCCTATTGTCCTGGTGCCTGAGCCCATCCGCCCTGGATCTAAATGCTCCACTAACGACCCAAGGACGCAACAATCATGCACACTCTTCTCTCCTGCTACACCGAGCTTGTCCACACACTGCCTGCATCTATTGGTACCAGACTACATGTTCCACAGCGACCCAGGGAACAGTAGCCTCGTTTTTTTATATATTGCTTTTCTTCCATTCCCTGGCAGGGGGAGTCCTGTAGCCAGTTAATCTTATACTCGCTCCATTATCTCATTATCTTAATAGCATAACTAATTACAGAAACTACAATCCTTTCCCCAATTACAGGTAATACTCTTCTCACCTTGTTGGAGAAAGCCGAGGTGTAATCACCATATAAGCAACGATTTGATGAATAGAAGGCCACCATTTGGTCACCATTTGGTCCGGGAGAAATCTCCCGTCGCGCAGGGTGTTGTCGCACCACCACAGATCTCCAGCATCATCTATTGATACTGGTGATGGCTCAAAAGGGGCCACCATGTACCGGCTATTCATGCCCGTGCCACCTTTTGGGTGGCTTCATCTTCATCTTAATACATTAATAAGGGAGACATCTCCCGTCATGCAGGGTGCATTCCCACCTCCACTGATCTCCAGTATCAGCTCTTGATACTGGTAATGGCTCAAAAGGGCCACCACTTACGGGCTATTCATGCCCGTGTCACCTTTTGGGTGGCTTAATCTTCACCAATCAATCAATCGAATAGAAGACAGTACAATTTCCACAGTCAACAATGTAGCACTCTGCGTGTACAGTTCTAATCGACTCAAGACGCTGCAGCTTCGACACAGAGCAGACAGCAGACTACGACCGCATCGAGCCGCCATGCTCTCGCTCCCCGAGTTCAGACACTCACAATTCTCAATCGAGCCGCCACGCTCTCCCACATAGAGCTCCACGACTCCGGTCTCACTCAGCTCTCTGCTCTGCTCCAGGCTTCGTCTCAACGTCTACGACACTGCTGTATCCAGGACTACTAAATAAATATGAAACTCACTAAACACCGTGTATCTAATCAACCCAACAACGTAACATAATCGTACGTTACAACTGGTACGCTGACCACTCCACCAGGCAGACCCTACAAAATAGAACGAAACTTCGGAGTTCATTCACAACATTTCGATCCCCCAAGGACACCAGAGTGGTAAACGGTCAGATTACGTTTTTTATCAAGCAATTGCATTACCAGGGAGAACTCGGGCCGTTTATTCACACATATATTTGCCTAAACCACAAGTGAGAGGTAAACACACATCTAGGTTCGAGTCACTTACAGGGGTTTGTGCCTGATTTGTGTTTACCTCTCAATGTACCTATTTATACTTTTACTTTTATTAGATTAAGGACCTGCCAGAAAAGTTATACGTGTTAGGGGCTTTACAAGAATGTAAAATCAACTTCATTATTATGTACTCTCTTACCCCCCCCCCCAATGCACTTTCTTGTATATAAATAAATAAATAAATAAATAAATAAATAAATAAATAAATAAATAAATAACGCTTGTAGTCGTGAACGCCAGGTAGCGCACACGTACATGAGCGCCCAAAATACTTTAACACCTAAGACCTATACAATCAGGCGCGTGGCTTCTGACTTCGGTTTTATTATTTATTATTACATATTAGGCGTTTACCGTTAATAATTAATATTATATACAAGTATAATTATCACATAATAAATGAAACAGGAGTTTACCTCATAACTGGCCACAGTCAGTCCTGTTACCACAAAAACCTGGATGCCTCAGTGGTCCCGTGGCGCACTGGTAAAGCACTCGCCCGGCGCTTCGCAAGCGTTATGACCTGGGTTCGTATCCTGACCGGGGGAGGATTGACTGGGCACCAATCCTTAACTGTAGCCTCTGTTCATCCAGCAGTGAATGGGTACCAGGTTGTTAAACCCATTTCACTTATGGTAAAAGGAGAAATGCTTGGAGTGACTGTGTACATGCGGCTCAGGCAAATATTACTGGGAATATGGGATAGGTGTTCATGATAATGACACGAAGTGTAAACTATGTGGTATGTTAAGGTCTCACACCCTTGCCCATTATGTTCTTGATTGTCCGTTGATTAATGTATATAGAAACACTGAGATAAGGACTGTTCCTGAGCAAATAGCCTGGATGTGTCACGAAGGAAAGGTTGATGATATTCTTGAGAGATAAGAATTTTGCACCAAGACTGTAATATTTTGTTGAATTATCTGCATGTCTCTTGCAAATTGTCTATACAGTATAACTAGGTCATAAAAGTATTTGTGTGTACGTCTGATACCATTCTACTTGTGAAGGAGGAAATGTACAGGTTTATCTCTCAGAATGTTTGGTAACAGGTTTATTGTTTGTGATGTGTCTATGTATTTACTAACACGTTGTACTGAACGGGGTGAGAATAGCTTGAGCTACCTCATCCCTTTGTGTGTATTTTACCTCAATAAACTTATTTCAATTTCAATTTGGATGGTCGTATTCCGAGGAAAAATTAGGATTAAAGACCTGCCCGAAACGTTATGCGTGTTAGTGGCTTTACAAGAATGTAAAAACTCTTTGTATATTAAAAAAAAATACAAATGAAAAGTCTTATTTTTGTTGCGTTCGATCATGTTCGTGGGGATTCGGACGTGTTGTGTTTACGCTGGCGGGCGGCGTTCTTACCAATCCCGGATTATGTCCATCACATTACTCTGATAAAGACCTTTTGTGGCCTCTGTAATCCTTTTTACGCTACCGCTCACAGGATGAGTATGGGTTGCACAATACACCAGCCGTCTCCAGCGGCAACACTCAATCCAAACATCACTAAACATAATTTCTACTTGCCTGTTAAGTACAACATTTTAACTATTAACAGCATTATATTGTGGTTTTAATATTGAACAATTATATATATACGAAACGTAAAAATTTTGTGTCCAAAATGGTAAAAATATGTGCACCAAACCATCTCAAGATACCCTTCACCACCTTCCCTACCCTTCACTACCTTCCCCACCATCCGTATTCATCTATTCATCACCTTCATCGTATTCATAATATTCATCACCTCTACCAAGAGAAACAACGACACTTTCCTGCCCCATGGGAGATCACACCCTTTCCAAATTACTGTCCCCCCTTTCCCACCCAAGAAGCTGATTAATTTAAAGAACAAGCCTTGCTTCGACAAGAAGCAAAGTACAATGCCTTAAGCCAAATTGATGCTTTAGTCAGAGAGCGCTCCCTTTCCCAGATTATTTACACTGATGGATCCTTGCACCAGTCCCATGGTGCAGCTGGAAGTGCAGTTGTTGTGACAGGGAGAGATGGTTCCTTCTCCCATGAGTGTGGAGGGCAACTTAGTAACTGGGCCTCCACTCTTCAAACAGAATTGGTTGCCATAATCCTTGCACTAGAGCGCGTATATGAATCCAAAGTTGACACGCTAATTGTAAGTGACTCCTTGTCATCCTTGACTGCCCTCAGCTCCCCAATGCATAACTGTGACGTGCTTATCTCTGAAGCTAGACACAGATATAATGAAATAATAAATGATAGAGTCAGAGTCTGTCTCCTGTGGATTCCTTCCCATATTGGTCTCCGAATGCATGATAGAACTGATAAGTTGGCCAAGACTTTTGTTCATAAAGAGGGAATTGATTACCAACTTGGACTGCCTTTGAGCAGCCTGAGGGCAGCAATATTCCGGGAACATCAGCTAAATTTCGGAGACTTGAGGCAAAGTGAAATTCACACCAGTTGCTCCATCTATTATCATTCTATTATGCAGAAGTACCGCACGTCTATGGGTCATCCAATAATGTTAGCAGACTTCTAGATGTTACCACTGCTAGGTTTAGGCTCGGCTACAAGTACCTCTGGGAGTTTTTAACATCTGCTGACGTTGACCTGACTAAATGTAAACTCTGTCAGCAGAACTATTAGCATACTTTGCGTCATTATATAATGGAATGTGAAAAAAAAATCGCGGAATTCAGAGATAACACCATCAATGGTGTCCAAGAAAAGTGTAAGTACTTCATTCATAACGATGTACGGCCAGGAATCTTAACGAAGTATCCAAAGTGTGCTGACTGTAGGTGCAGCCTGCACATGACTGTAAAGCTGCCGCCCAGTTGGGTGGGTGTGCAGCAACACTAGTGACTGTGTGACTCACCATACATACAAGCCACTCATAAAGTGGCTTGTATAGTGACTTGTGAGCCTCTTGTTGAATCACTTGTGATAAAAAAGATTTTTGATGTGTGTATTTGTGTAGGAGATTGAATATATATGTATATGTATGTACATATATGTATGGGTATGTGTACGAGTATATATAGCATTAATAATTGTGCAACTAGCGTCAAAAGATTGTCACTTGCTTAGCTATACGAACTATGAGGTTCAGTTCCTGAACCCATTATGTGCCTCTGTAACCCTTTCCACCACCGCCCACGGAATGGGTTCCGTCCGCTGTACCAAGTGTCTAGTATCCGAAATTACATGTAATGGACACCCCGAAAATCACGAATCAAATGCAACTGATTTCACGAAAATCAGGACCAAATGCACCAGAATTGTTTTTTTAATTAAAGAAAATAGCTTCTTATTTTTTTATTTCTTTTTTATTAATAATATTACAAATAATAGATTCATATTTTACAAATGTTCCAGACCTTGTATTGTACTCAAATTGCACACAAGATTATGAAAAAATTTTAGTAGGTTCATTGTGAAGTGAGCGGTTGAGCTGAGCAGAGTACAGGCAGACTGGCTGAGCGTGAGCCAGTGTGCCTGTACCGCCCTGGCCCGCCCAGTCTGTCCTGACCCACCCCCGACACCCGCTATCACGGCCCCCAGCCCTACAGATAACTTCCGCACCCCCGCGCCCACTCCATCCCTCCATCACGCCCCCGCACCCCCTGCCAACACTGTCTCACCCAGCCAGCTACTTCACGCCCGCCCTACCCTTCACCACCTTCCCTACCCTTCACTACCTTCCCTTAAGCAAGTCCCAGCTGTGTCTGGGTACAATTTAAGTGACAGGATGAACAACCCAGCGGGTTTTCTTCCTATTGGGGAGTGTTGTACATGCTGCTATGGCGGTGTGTCCACTCAAGATGAGTGGCGCTGCCCAATAAACTCGCCCCTCGGAGCAAAATTTAAATTTAAAAATTCACTACCCTCCTTACCCTTCACCACCTTCCCTACCCTTCACCACCTTCCCTACCCTTCACCACCTTCCCTATCCTTCACCACCTTCCCTATCCTTCACTACCTTCCCTACCCTTCACTACCTCCCCTACCTTTCATCACTTTCCCTACCTTCCCTATGTAACACCGCTCTAATGTGTACCACTACTATAATGGAACACCACTATAATGGATACTAAACTAATAATGTAAACACTATTTATCCTGAGTAACACTTCCCCATCGGTTGCACTTGGTAACACTTATGAGCCGACATATGATGGTTACACCGGAACTAAAAAGGTACACTGCCAACAAGGAAATGCTAACACAGGATTAAATACGCTGCCACCATCTGCCTTTGACCATTGAGACTATATCAAGCAACGAGGCAAGAAACATTGCTTGACTTGGAGAGTACTTTCTATGACTGCCATTAATTAAGGGACGGTTGTCAGCCACTATAACCAAAAGGCTAAGAGGATTCAACAATTGACACAGACGGGAAATTTAACACGAGTTTATTGAGACCAAAATTATGTCAATCACCACTTATAAATCCTACTCTAACTCTGGCAAAAATTTAAGAAATTTGGACATGGAACAAAACCTCAGAGATCACACACATTACCTTAAGACCTCTGTCTCTCCCTGGCTGAGATGTTCTTCACAGCCCTCTCTGGGCCCCGGTGTCCGGCACTCTGTTCTTACTAAGTCCCTACAGGACCTCTATATACAACCCCTACAGGGGGGAGGGGGAAATCTGCTGTTGCTACCTACCCCAAGAATGTAAGAGATCGGCCGCACGTGTACAAACACTCAAGAAATATTTAAATAAGCTTGTTTGACATTCACCATACACTCTTCAAGAGAGGAGTTATTAATTACGTGTGTGACTGACCTCTGACCTGACCAAAAGGGGGAGATCCATGGATGTTTACACATAAGAATCTGGGGTCTAATTCCCTTGCAATGTTTGACAAGAGTATCATGAAATATTATATACTTGAAACTATGCTGACTAAGACTAACCCAGGAATTTTTAATCAACATACAAGATAATCCGGAGGTCATCTGGGCTGACCTCTTGGAGAAGGCTTCCCTGGGTGTGTACTCTTAGGGGGGGGGGGGGCATGGGTGTTACACCTACCCTTCACCACCTTCCCTACAATTCACCACCTTCCCTACCCTTCACCACCCTCCCTACCCTTCACCACCCTCCCTACCCTTCACCACCCTCCCTACCCTTCACCACCCTCCCTACCCTTCACCACCCTCCCTACCCTTCACCACCCTCCCTACCCTTCACCACCCTCCCTACCCTTCACCACCCTCCCTACCCTTCACCACCCTCCCTACCCTTCACCACCCTCCCTACCCTTCACCACCCTCCCTACCCTTCACCACCTTCCCTACCCTTCACCACCTTCCCTACCCTTCACCACCTTCCCTACCCTTCACCACCTTCCCTACCCTTCACCACCTTCCCTACCCTTCACCACCTTCCCTACCCTTCACCACCTTCCCTACCCTTCACCACCTTCCCTACCCTTCACCACCTTCCCTACCCTTCACCACCTTCCCTACCCTTCACCACCTTCCCTACCCTTCACCACCTTCCCTACCCTTCACCACCTTCACTACCCTTCACCACCTTTCATACCCTTCACCACCTTTCATACCCTTCACCACCTTTCATACCCTTCACCACCTTTCATACCCTTCACCACCTTCCCTACCCTTCACCACCTTCCCTGCCCTTTCAATCCTTTCAATCTATCAATCCATTAATGTAACATCACTTGTATGTATATACCTTACCTGAATAAACATCTGAATCTGAATCTGAATCTTTGCCACCTTCCCTGCCCTTTGCCACCTTCCCTAGCCATCACTACCTTCCCTAGCCATCACTACCTTCCCTAGCCATCACCATCTTCCTTACCCTTCACCATCTTCCTTACCCTTCACCATATTCCCTTCACTTCAAAACGTTCCCTACCCTTTACCACCTTCCCTATACTTCACCCCCTTCCCTATACTTCACCCCCTTCCCTACCCTTCACCACCTTCCTTACTCTTCACCTTCTTCTCTACCCAATCATTATGGCCGAAGAGGACGACGAGGGAGAGAATCAGTAATAGCGGGAATCCGTCTTGGATACAAATATCCATGGAGATTTGGAATGGAAACAGTTGATCAGCGAAGTTGCAGAATCTGTGGTGAGAGTGATGGACACCGCCTTGACCACTATCTACGTGAATGTGAACACCTGAGACACATTAGGAATATGTGTAGAATAATAAACCCCACATTGTTTGAGTTAGGAAAACACTTTGTCAAATATTGATACTGTTCTCAAAGATTTCCCCATTTTGCACCCGCAAGATAACGTAAGCTTTTAAGGGTTGATAAATGTTAATCTTCTTGTTTGAGGAGCTGTTCACTTGAGACAGTTAAGCAAGTCCCAGCTGTGTCTGGGTACAAGTGACAGGATGAACAACCCAGCGGGTTTTCCTCCTATTGGGGAGTGTTGTACATTCTGCTATGGCGGTATGTCCACTCACAAGACGAGTGGCGCGGCCCAATAAACTCGCCCCTTGGGGCAAAATTTAATTTAAAATTTACCTTCTTTACCCTTCACCAATTTCCTTGACCTTCAGTACCATCCCTACCCTTCACCACTTTCCCTACTCTTCACCGTGTACCCTATCCTTTACCAGCTGCCCTACTCGTCACGACATTCCCTACCCTTAACCAGCTTACTTACCCTTCACTGCTTTCCCTATCCTTCACCTCCTTCCCTATCCTTCACCTCCTTCCCTTCCCTTCTCCACCTTCCCTACCCATCGCAAAATTCTCTTCCCTTCCCCATTATCCCTACCCTTCACCACCTTCACTACCCTTCACGTCTTTCCCTACACCAGCTTCCCAACCTTTTACCACCTTCCCTTCACCACCTTCCCTACCCTTCACTCCCTTACTTTACACGACCATCCCTACACTTCATCATCCCTACCCTTCATCACCTTCCATACCCTACCCCACCTTACCTACCCTTCACCCCCATCCTTATCCTTCACCACCTTTCCTACTCTTCACCACCTCTATCCTTTACGACCTTCCCTAACCTTTTCTCCCTTCCTTACCCTGCACCACCTTCCCTATACTTCACCATCTTCCCTACCCTTCACATCCCTTCCCTACCCTTCGCCACCCTCCTTACCCTTCACCACCTTCCCTACACTTCACTACCTTTCATACCCTTCACCACCTTCCCTACACTTCACTACCTACCTTACCCTTCACCACCTTCCTTACCATTCATTTCCCTTCACCACCTATCCTCACCTTTCACCACCTTCCCTACCCTTTGCCACCTATCCTCACCTTTCACCACCTTCCCTACCCTTTGCCACCTTCCCTACCCTTCACTACCTTCCTTACCCTTCACTACCTTCCTTACCCTTCACTACCTTCCTTACCCTTCACTACCTTCCTTACCCTTCACCACCTTCCCTACCCTTCACCATCCCTATGTAATGATCTGGGGCTCAGATCATTGGTTCTCCATTCTCCCCTCCCCTTGGCCGTCATTCGTCTCCTCCTCTCCCCCCTCCCTGTCGCCCATTTGTCAGGGTCAAGAGGTTGACCTGAGGGTGGTCTTGGATACCTTTGGCTTCCCCCACTCAGATTTCTCTCTCCATCCACCTTTCATTCCCACTTTTCCCCTCTCACCAGTCCCTTCCCCATACCAGGTGAGTCAAATGTCCCTACCCTTTATCTTGGAGGAGACAGGCTTGAACATAATTTATCAGTTGGTAAACATTGCTCGCAGGTGCACTGGGCTCCATAGAGGCGCCTTGTTTCCCTTCTGATAGCTGGGGAGAGCCGACTCCCCAGGGGAGGGGAGGGGAGGGACGAGTCCTCCCCCCAAGCACCGACCCCACTAGACAAGGACGGCGCAGCCGTAGAAGCCGGATAGAATCTGGTCAGACCCAGAGGCTTTGGCTGTGGGAGGAGAGACTAATGCCCCCGTCACCACACCGGAACGGGCATCCCCCGAGGCTGCCCGAATCTCAAGACCAACTAACCCCTGCCCCGACTCCGAAACCCTCAGACATTTCGGGGCCGGAAGCAGGGGATGGGGACCAGAACGAACAACAGGAGAGGAAGGACCAGGAGGTGCAGACTGAACCAGGGTCGAAGCGACCCCCACCCCAAAGTCCGAGTCCCTATAAGCAAAATGGGGCAGCCGCGGGGCATCTGGGTGAGCAACCAACCTAGCACGTTGCAACAACCAAAACCTGGAATGCAACGCCTGTGCAGCCTGTACCCAAAGATCATCCATAGACTGGGTAAATTGAGTCACCAGCAAGCAACAATACTCACAGTACTCAGGGTCGAAAGTGTCACCGACCCAATTAACAGGCTGCATGATGGAGGCAAAAACATTGAGGGTCGGCCTGAGACAAGGGGACCGAACAACCTTCAAACTCGTACGAAGCGAGGGGGGGGGGACCCCAGGGGTCACATCCATCGAACCCACGCGTCCCCTAAGGGATTCCTAAGGTCCTGAGCGTTTACTTGAAGAGGACTCGCTCTCAGGTAAACCCAGGCAGGGTACTGCTAACCGGCACCCAAAACTACCAAACAAACTGACTAAAGCTGAACCCCAGGGACGTGTACACTCACGGGGACCAAGCAGGGGGCACCACCAAGTATCAGGGCGAGGCCAAACACTAGTGGCAAATAGGGCAAAACCCTCCACCAAGGCAAAAACAAAACCCCGCAAGAGGACAACATTCCCCAAGGAACAGAGCCGGCCGCTGTGATAGGTGATAACTAGCTGCACAGCACCCTGCGTCCCTACCAGTGCAAAAACTGCCTCTTACACTAAGATAAACTAGGGGAGACAACACCCCCAAGTACCCAAAGAGCGGCCGAGAAACTGAGCAGTAAAACGGACACACAGAGGCAGACCCCGAGGAACTTGTGGAAGGTAACCCCAAGCTCCAAGGGCAGTACTTACAAGGCACCTAGGGAAGGGAACCCTAGGCGCATGCAGCCTGAATACTGAGGAATAACTCCTGGCTCTCGCACCCCTGGAGAACAGCAGCCACACACAAAGCACAGTGCCGCAAAAAGACTGGAGCCAGAGCATACAACCGAGCCGATAGCATCAGCCTCAAGAACTGGGGTGTGGATCGCAGGTGCGGTAGGTCTGGGGCTGCCCCTTCCCCCTCCCGGGGAGGGGGGGGGCTGCGTGGACAGTGGCGCAACGACGGATGACGTCACACTAGTTTGCTCGTTTTAGTTTGGGGAGTTCTATCCACTCGTTCGGCTTTTGGTTGCAATTTTTACCAGAATAGAGATTTGTTTTGGGATGCCTACCTTTCTGGGTGCCTAACCCGGTCAATGAAAGACATAGAATGCTTCCAATTACAGGGGGGTTTCTATAGGCTATTGCTCCCCTTGCCTCTCTAGAGGGGGCCAGGTTCTGGCTCGTGGTCCCCGTTAGGCCCATAAGAACTCCATACACATGACTGATGCCAAAGTCTGACATTAGCATATGAGCCTAGTAAGCTCCGGGGAGCCGTAGGGGCTCCCCCCAGAAAAAAATTGGATAAATACCTAATTCTTGAACAAATATACTGAAAATTGTACAATTAATATTTCCACGAAAGAACTACACTGACTTACTGTAAATAATTCAGCTTGAAATCTCTTTTATTTAGCAGAAATAGTCTAAGTCTTGTTGACCAGCATACAATTAATACAACACTCTACATTAATTGAATTGTTCAAATTTTCTGTAATTCATAGGCACACTAGGACTGATGACGTTACTTTAACAATTTCAGACTGGCGCGGTGTTTAAACTTCAACAAGTATTTAATTCTTAACGCCTGACGCTAACAATGGCGCTCGGAAATAATTATAACCATTTAGTTAGTTACAAAAAATTAATGTTAAATTACTTCTTTACGTTAGTGAATGAGCTCGATGTTTACATAGTATACACTTGTTTACCGATGGTCGCTTTGTAGTTTACCAAGAAATTGTGACTGATAATCGCACTGCTCGCAGCCACCTTCACCACCTTCCCTACACTTTTCCACCTTCCCTACCCTTCACCACCTTCCCTACCGTTCACAACCTTCCCTACACTTAACAACCTTTGCTACCCTTCACCACCTTCCCTACCCTTCACCATCTTCCTTACCCTTCACCAGCTTTTCTACCCTTCACCAATCTTTGATGGCTTTAGTTACATTTATTAAACAGTTTACAAGCATGAAAACTTCCCAATCAAATGTTGCTGTTGTTGTTATACAACAGCCTCCTGGTGCTTTGGAGATCATTAACTGTTTAATAATTGTAAACAAAGCAGCCAAAAATTGCAAAAAGATGTACAGGTTCGTAAGTGCTTGCGTAACTGCTTCGTGAATCTGGCCCCTGGTCTTTGAGGGTCACCTTGGTTCAGTCATTGAATCATTTCTTCCGTGCCCCAACTGAATGCGTGCCCTGTCTTAATTCTCCCTACAGCAGCTGTTTTGGCATCGGCTGTCAGGCCTTCTTACAGCATGGCCTCTCTATCCGGCCTGATTTTTCTATAGGAGGATGTAAACCCTGAGAATTTGTTGGTCCTGGCCCTTTCCAGGACCAATGTGTCGGATTTTGTCCTGCCACAGAGGAGTCTGCTGATGCAGCTCAAGTGAAGGTGATTAAGCTGTTTGGCATATCTGCTGTAGACAGTCCAGGTCACACTGGTATAGAGAAGGGTGGTGAGTACCACAGCCCAGTAGACCATCAGTTTTGTGGTAAGGATGAGGCCCTTCCGCTCCCAGACAGTCTCACACTCTTCCAAAGGCAGCGCTGCCTTGGCGATCCTATTGTTGACTTCTGCATCTATGTTTACTCTTGACTTGTGCAAATCAATTCACTCTTGAGAGTATGGTGCAAAGACAGGTGAAGTTGTCAACTGCCTGCAGGTTCTGCTCCTTGACAATGATGTGTGGTTCCTGGTAGGTTATTTCAGGGGTGGGTTGGTACACAACTTCAGTCTTTTGGTGCTGACAATGAGACTGAAGTGGTCTCAGGCTCGTGAGAAGCCGTTCATTTCCATAAAGGTAATTATCAAGAGAAAGCACTAAGCCATTATGATTATGAAGCACCTGGAATGGTTATGAAGTTTAAGGATTTAGGATATGACACATGAAAGGAATGATGCCCAACCACTGGAATGGTCAGGGATTGAACTCTGACCTGCAAAAATAAAAGCTATTGCTCTACCATCCAGTCCACATGATTCAAGTATATTATTATTCTTCAACTTTGTCTTGCTCATGTTAGCCAATTTTGATTTTGTAGTTTACTTATAGTCTCTGTACAATAGAATGGACACAACTTTACATGAATGTATACAGACAAGAGTTCAGCCCATCCTCCTGTTTAGTTAGTACTTACAGCAACGATTAGGACCATAGTGCATGTATGGAGTAATGGACAATTAGAAATAGTTACTATTGAATTGGGACAAATTGTTAATTAAGAAAGTAATTATCAAACAATTACACCACCAAGGCAGGAAGGCTATGTAAGGACAAATTGTTCAACATTTTATATTTATGTTGCAAAGACCTAACCTTCCCAGGCCTAATACACCCTATCTGAAGCCTAATATATCACAAATATATGCTAAATTAGGCTTAGGAATATTTAAGTTTGTTTTATAGCTTTATATTTGTTGGACTCTATAAAGTGAATAGTACCAAATTCTACTATCTAATTGTCTTTAATGTCAATGTTTGGACTATGGTGCACAGACACTCAGACACTTGTACTCAGACATATACGCAAATGAGCTTGGATGGATATAAACAGGAGCTGCAAAGTAGTATCTTCTAAGTAAAGGAATCAGACAAAAACAAAAAACAAAAAATAATTAATGATTTGTATTTAAAAATAAATAATTGTACATGTGTTTTTTTTATATACTGATAAAATGTTATTGGCTCGAGTGGAATTAAAGTTGATACATAGAGGGCCAGAGCCCATGATGCTGGCCACAGTATATTAGTGGCAAGACTCGCCACAATACTGTTAGGTGACATCTTCATGTTACAAATGTACTGATGGTGCCAACACCTCACACTGGTGGTGCTGACACCTCACACTGGTGGTGCTGACACCTCACACTGGTGGTGCTGACACCTCACACTGGTGGTGCTGACACCTCACACTGGTGGTGCTGACACCTCACACTGGTGGTGCTGACACCTCACACTGGTGGGGCTGACACCTCACACTGGTGGGGCTGACACCTCACACTGGTGGTGCTGACACCTCACACTGGTGGTGCCAACACCTCACACTGGTGGTGCCAACACCTCACACTGGTGGGGCTGACACCTCACACTGGTGGTGCTGACACCTCACACTGGTGGGGCTGACACCTCACACTGGTGGTGCTGACACCTCACACTGGTGGTGCTGACACCTCACACTGGTGGTGCTGACACCTCACACTGGTGGGGCTGACACCTCACACTGGTGGGGCTGACACCTCACACTGGTGGGGCTGACACCTCACACTGGTGGGGCTGACACCTCACACTGGTGGTGCTGACACCTCACACTGGTGGTGCCAACACCTCACACTGGTGGGGCCGACACCTCACACTGGTGGTGCCGACACCTCACACTGGTGGTGCCGACACCTCACACTGGTGGTGCCAACACCTCACACTGGTGGTGCCAACACCTCACACTGGTGGTGCTGACACCTCACACTGGTGGGGCTGACACCTCACACTGGTGGTGCTGACACCTCACACTGGTGGGGCTGACACCTCACACTGGTGGGGCTGACACCTCTCACTGGTGGTGCTGACACCTCACACTGGTGGGGCTGACACCTCACACTGGTGGTGCTGACACCTCACACTGGTGGGGCTGACACCTCACACTGGTGGGGCTGACACCTCTCACTGGTGGTGCTGACACCTCACACTGGTGGGGCTGACACCTCTCACTGGTGGTGCTGACACCTCACACTGGTGGTGCTGACACCTCACACTGGTGGTGCTGACACCTCACACTGGTGGTGCTGACACCTCACACTGGTGGTGCTGACACCTCACACTGGTGGTGCTGACACCTCACACTGGTGGGGCTGACACCTCACACTGGTGGTGCTGACACCTCTTGACTGGTGGTGCTGACAGCTCACACTGATGGTGCTGACATCTCACACTGGTGGTGCTGACATCTCTCACTGGTGGTGCTGACACCTCACACTGATGGTGCTGACACCATACAATAATGGCAATGACATCTCACACTGGTGGTGCTGACACCTCACACTGATGGCAATGACATCTCACAATGCTGTATTTAAATAACTGTAAATACACTGACACTGCAAATGGTAAATACAATTAGTTCTCAAAATATTTTTAACTTATAAAGGTGTTCCAGAACTTCATTAATGCTATAGCTCACTATGCTCGTATTTCTTTGTCTTTTCTTTCTCAATTGGGAAGGCCCAAAAGGATGAGGGAAAACCCATAACATCTCGCTCTCGCTTGGCAAAAGCAGAGAAAGATGATACACAGTTGCCAATATAATGATTGGCACGAGCAAGGATGGCCAGATCTACATGGGGCTCAGAAGGGTCTCCGTGGTGGACGCTCACCTGAAAAGAGGTTGAAGGTTTACTGTATAAATATAAATTTACTCAAATAAATTTTAAAGACAGCTTCTATATTCTAGCAAACATAAAAAAAACAGCGTTGAATGTAATGAAAAGCTATTTTCTGGGCGAGACCCGGAGGCTCCCCGGAGCTATACCGGGTTGATGTGTATATATTAGACCGTGGCAACAGTCAATCAATTGAGTTCTAGCCTACCGGGGACCATAAGCCAGAACCTGGCCCCCCTCAGAGAGGCAAAAGAAGCAATGGCCTATAGACACCTCCATGTAGATGGAAGTATTCTATGTCTGCCATCTACCAGGTCAGGCACCCAGAAAGGTAGGAATCCCAAAACAAACTACAACTGGTTAAAAATTGCAAACTGAAAGCCACACGAGCAAGCAGAACTCATCAATCAGAAAACAAGCAAACAAACATGATGTCACCACAACTGCCGCACCGTTGTCTGTGCAGCTCCCCCCTCCCTGGGAGGGGAAAGGGGGGTCTCAGACCTTCCATGCCGGCTACCCAACCTCAGTTCAGAGGCTGAATATAAAAAATGCGAAAACCTCCCGAGGGAGGGACGGATGCTGGGAAGCCTCCGGGTCTCACCAAGAATATGGTGTTTCATTACATTCAATGCTGGTTTCCTGTGGAGAGCCCCTCTGGCTCCCCCGTGCTACCTAACCAAAGATAAGGTAAAAGGGAGACTTACCCAGGAGGCAGCCGCCACTCACTCCTCAACTCGAAGTCTAGACAACCAGCTGCAACCTGCGACCCAAGGCTACAAATGCCCAAGATAGGCCAATAACCTCAACAAGGTACCGTGCGGCCAGGACCCTGTTCGCCCTCCATAAGCCCTGTGCCCGAATGTCAGCCCAGGACATATTACCAAACTTATGAACGTTGTGGGCACGGGGACAGACTGCAGGCTGGCTGGACCGAATAATCCTGCAGACGACCTGGGAGACCCGCACCCTGGAACAGGGAAGAAGGGAAACTGGGTCAACCACACATCATCAACTCAAGGACACCTCTGGAAAGCAGCAGTCTCATTCTTCGCCAGAAAAGGAGACGGCTTCAAATTAACACTTTCGCGCTCCGTGGGAACTCGCGGTTGACAGGGGGTAGGTAGCCCCTCCGTGTGGGTAAGCGCGCGGTGACACCCAAATGTGTATACTCGTTCCAGCTTTCTCACCTTAATTCTCGTGCTACGTCGCTCGTTTTGGTATCATTGTGTTCACAATTAAATTCTCTACAGGTGTGTATAAATATAATGTCCAAAAGCCTAGCATGACTCCCAACAGCAAAGCGTAAAGTCGGCAAAAACGCACAAAATCAGTAACATGTGCATTCTCGTTCCATTTTTTTACCTTAATTCTCGTGCTACGTCGCTCGTTTTGGTATCATTGTGTTCGCAATTAAATTCCCTACAGATGTGTATGAATAAAATGTACAAAAGGCTGGAGTGCCTCCCCGCAGAAAAGCCTAAAGTTACCCGTGAACGAGCACCATTTTGTACATTGCAACCTAATGTTCAACTCGTTCAATTTGATAACATCAAATTTCGTGCTACGTCGCTCATTTTGGTATCAAATTGTTCGCAATAAAAAGGCGATTATTTTAAAACTAGTCCCAGAATAATAGAGCAATAACTAGATTTTTAACAAATATTTTAATTCTGGACGCTCATCATCACAAATTTATTTATATCTTTCCAGTGTTCTGACATAAATATGTGTTACATCTTTCATTTTGGTATCAAATTGTTCGCAATAAAAAGGCGCGCATTTTAAAACTAGTCCCAAGATAATAGGACAATAAATAGAATTTTAACAAATATTTTAATATTCGGACCATAGGCCTATTTATAATATTTCAAGTGTTTGGACATCAAGTTTCATGTTATATCTTTGATTTTGGTATCAAATTGTGCGCAATCTAAAGGCGCTTATTTTAAAACCACTACCAGATTGATCTGATAAAATTTAAATTTTTAAAAAAATATTTTAATGAGTGACCCAGTACTGCGTCATTGGAACACATTCAGTAGAAAAATGAGTGACTTAATAGTCAGTCTGTGGAACGCGAAAGTGTTAACAAACTGACCACTAGGACCGAAAGAGCAGAAACCCCTGCGCCGGAGGAGAGCCTGAAGCTCCCCGATCCAACCTGACCCCCAGAGGCCAATGCCAACAAGAGTCCTAGAAAAACAGTCCTGAACTGAATGGGCCACTGCAAACAGAGGAGAAGAGAGAAAAGAGAACACCCGGTCCAACGACCAGGACAGCTCAAGCGGTATGAGCAGGCTGGAGATGAAACAGCGGCCAAGAAAGCTTGTGGAACGAAGCAGATGTGACATCCACCCCGAACGCAAGCTGAAGTAGCTTCGCCAGCACAGTATGAAATGAGGCGACAGTATTCGGCATAAGATGACGGTCCTGAAACGACCATGAGAGAAAGAACAAAACAACTATCAGAAATCGAAGACAACCTATGAAAAAAGAAAAAGTGTTGAAAGGACCGCCAGGAAACTTCATACTGCCACCGAGAAGAAACTCTCAGGTGGGACACCATTAACGAAGCCACCTGGTCACCATACAAGTGGTGATAAACCCGCATAAAAAACCAGCGTTGAATGTAATGAAACGCCATTTTCTGGGTGAGTCCCGGAGGCTCCCCGGAGCTATCCATGGCTGATATGGATACACTAACTATTTTGCATCAGTCGATGTGGGTGGAATTCTAGGCCTACCGGGGACCACGAGCCAGAACCTGGCCCCCTCAGAGAGGCACGGGGAGCAATAGCCCATAGAAATGCACATGTGATTTGGAGCATTCTATATCTGCCATTGACCGGGACAGGCACCCAGAAAGGTAAGCACCACAAAACAAACCCCCTGTTCTGGTTAACAACAAAAATCAACAAACGAGTGGACAGAACTCCCCAAGGAAAACGAACTAAGAAGCATGACGTCACACGAGCCGCGCCGCATGTCTGCGCAGCTCCCCTCTCCCCGGGAGGGGGAAGGGGGAGCCCCAGACCCCCGCGCCGGCGATCCCTGCCCCAGTTCTGAGGCTGGATATCAAAACCGCGAAAAAAACGCCGACCATAGGGCGGGAGAGTGCCGGGGAGCCTCCGGGACTCACCCAGAAAATGGCATTTCATTACATTCAATGCTGGTTTTCTGGGGAGAGCCCCTACGGCTCCCCGGAGCTACTTCACCAAAGACTACCTAAGAAAACAAGGGGACATACCCGGGAGGCGGTCAGTGAACCACTCCTCAACACGAAGTCGAGACAACAACCCAAGGACCCCTCCGGAAAGCAGCAGGCACATCATTCGCCAGAAAAAGGGAGAATGGCCGCAGACGAAGAAACCTATGACCACGACCATAGGAGCCAAAAACCACTGCCCCTGAGAAGAGCATGAAGCTCTGCCACACGACCCCCAGAGGCCAATGCCAACATAAAAAGAGAGCCGAGGCAAAGCAAACCTGACCCCAAGGAGCCACAACCACCATGGAGAAGAAAAACAGGAGAGCACCCTGTCCAAAGACCAGGACGGCACAGGCAGTGCATAAGCAGGCCGGAGGTGAAACAACGCACGAGACAGCCTGTGAAACGGCGCAGAAGGAACATCGATACCGAAAGCTAGCAGCAGAAACCAAGGTGCCAGACACAGGAACGGCCCCAAGCGCCTCTACATCCTCCGCAAGCCAATCCATGACAGCCCCAGGAGGGGAAAGAAAACACAGGACCAAAACCAAAATGCCACAAGCGTGCAAGTCCACCGCCACAAGTGCAGCCGACAGGGAAGGAACCCGTACAAGGAGCCGCCTTCACCAACATCCCGCAGAAGGGCAGGAGAGAAAAGACTCATTAAGAGGAGCAAAATCGCCCCCAGGAAAACGAGTAGCTCCGAGACAGCACGAAGAGAAGAGATACGCACAAAAGAACAAGAAGGCCAAACACCCAGAAGCTGCCGGGAATAGGACCCACAAGCCCTAGAAAGGACCGGAGGGAAGCTCAACCGAATGACGACAGACGTACCAGAAAAACGGGAAGGAGCAAAACCGCCCCGAACCTTTGAGAACAAAAAGAAGCCAACACAAAGGACGAAGGCACAAAAACCCTGTCGCACCCGAGACCAAAAGTCATGCAGAAATCCCAAGAAGAGGGGGACTATGACGGAGAAGGCCCGTCCCGGAAAAAAGGGGCGAAGACCGTAGAAAAGCACCCACCGGCAGGACGGAAACAACGGGCACAATGGACAAGGAAACCGAGCCCAGGGAGGGGCCGACGCCCACAAAGCACCTGCGGAGAGGGGGAACGGAAAAACCCCACAACACAAAACCCCAACCATGGGTGGCGCACGCGCCTCTGGCTCCCAAAAACCTGTCCGACGCGGTGTTGAAAGATAATGCTCTGCCGGTGAAATTCAAACCTTATTGTTTGAAGAACATAAGGGTCATAATATTGGGGAAGCCAGGCACAATAAGGACCTAACACAAAGGTCGGATGCAAGTGATACAGCACCTATGAGGACGATATAGCGAGCGTATCCAGTTGTAGCTCTGAGAGTCACCCTTGCAATCCTATGCTATTTATTTAGATGAATCGTTTTCTGCGTTCAGTGATGATGCATCTGATACAAATAGCATAGATGAACAGTGTTAGCGGCTTCCATGGTGGTGTTTTCCATAGATATTTTCAAGAATACCTGAATCTTTTCCTAATTGATGGACACTCTTGAGGTTAGCTGAATCTCTTCCTGTGTGGGACCATACAAAGCGATCTTTACAAGACTACCTTACAAATTGATCTTTTCCTATAATCTTTTCAATACTACCTTATGCTTTACAAGGTTGGTTACATACAACCTACAAGCTCTAAAGCCAAGGGTGTACGTGAGTGCGTTATTTGCAAGCACACAGAATGAAGAAACAGGAAGCGAAAATTTATCTGTACCTAGTGCACTGAGAGCGAAGTCGCGCTGTGTACCATGGGCTACTTCGTTGATTATTACTCACTTCCGAAGTACCGAGTGTGTAATACAGTGTGTTACTGTGTAAATAGTGTGTGAAACTGTACATATTGTAATTTTAGTGATTTTTTTAACAGGTAATATTGCGACAATAAACATTTATTGTGGACACATTACTGACACATGTATCACAGTTCAATGGAACATTATGAACGTTCTACTGTATACATATTGTAAAGGACACAAATATGCATCACATACGATAAAAAACAAATAAAACCGCATTGGAAATACATAAAACAAATAATTGAAAATATATTTGTGGCAACACCCGGTGCTTGAATGGCCCGTGCGACAGTGTCTGGGCGAGTCATGCACGGGCGACCAGGCCCTGATGATGTCAGAGCGCATCTTGTCCATGTCCCTACAGCCAAAGTAAGTGGAATTTGGTACTTATTTTTACATAGACATGATCAGGGAATTTATCATTTTACGAAAAAAAAAGAATTTTTTGGGAACACTTCATTTCATGCGCACCGGGGGAATTTCTCAATAAACTCCGCGCAGCACGGTGGTTAAATAAAATCCTTTTTGTAAAATTGTACCCCAAGGTGCATTTCTTGTCCAATGTAGTTAGAACTGGTGACTCCTACTACATAGACCCCTGCACTTCCATTATTTGTAAGTAAGAGCGGGTGTTGTTAGCGATACTTTAGGGTACTGCTTTCAATCTTGTACCTTACAAGGCCTTGACCCTTGTGTAGGGAGAAATAGCAGTGCTATTTCTCCCTACACAAGGGTCTCTCTCTTACAAAATACATTGCTATTTCTCTCTATACAAGGGTCTCTCTCAATAGCACTGCTATTTCTCCCTACACAACGGTCTCTCTCTTACATAATTTGGTGGCAGCGGTGGGTTATCTTGAGGTTATCTTGAGATGATTTCGGGGCTTTTTAGTGTCCCCGCGGCCCGGTCCTCGACCAGGCCTCCACCCCCAGGAAGCAGCCCGTGACAGCTGACTAACACCCAGGTACCTATTTTACTGCTAGGTAACAGGGGCATAGGGTGAAAGAAACTCTGCCCATTGTTTCTCGCCGGCGCCTGGGATCGAACCCAGGACCACAGGATCACAAGTCCAGTGTGCTGTCTGCTCGGCCGACCGGCTCCCTTGTGGGTGGCACTCTCTAGAGCTGTGGCCGTACCTTACACGGCAGTTTACGGGACCCCATCTGGGTAAACCCATGCGTGCTTTCGGCAGTTAGGTCACGCTACCACAAAATTATTTACTGTAAAACTTACCACAATAGGTTATAAGACATTGTTTTATGACATTTCCTTGCCTAACTCCCAGGCCCTTTTCGTGTCAGTGAACAACCTTAAGTAAGGTTCTTTGCCCAAACTGTAGTTCAGATATTTTACCATTTGTCGTTTGGGAGTTAGCCAAGATTATGTGTGTGCATAGGCACCTATTCCTATGCTGGTGGCAGCTCATGTAGTGTCTAGCTTTACCATATATTCAGTCTAGGGAGTATTTTACCTATGCCACAACTGTGGCCAATTGCACTGTCTATTTTGAGGTTATTTTGCTAGTTGACATCACTAATTCTCGGGTCCATGTGTTGTTTTCAGGATTTAATTTGTTTATATAACCTTGTGTGACCACTGTGAAGTAATGGCCAAATTTACTTATCTCAGGTGCCTTGTGATAACCATGTGCTTATATTCTAATGTGTGACATTATTAAAGTTTATATGTATCCAAGGGTAATGCAAAGTTGTATTTAATGCCAAGATATCTACAGGTTTATTGTTGACAGCCACCTGCAGGGTAAAAGTTTTGGTTTTATGCTCTTTTGTTCATCCAGCAAGTGCAAGTTAAAGAAAAGTTAGAGTGTGGTTCCCACTTGTGTTTGGTTCCAAAGGTTTATGTGCCCTCCCCCCCTCCTCATCCTCTCCTTGTATACCATGGCTACCTATGCTACCCCAAACCCCAGAGCAGACTTTCAGGTTTTGTCTCGATTGACATTAGTGGAGACATGTCGGGTAATCCCCTGGAGTGTACTAGTGTTGAGAGCGATTTGTCAGTGACAACCCATAGTCACTCAGTCTGAGTGATGGGGGTGAAAGATATAGGTCATCTACCCATAGGGAGGTTAGTCATGTAGGGCAAGGTAGTGTAGGACCCACACACCAGGGGACCACCACGAATATTACAACTGGGAATCAAGCCCAGACAAGTTTCCGGACACCAGGGACCTTACCCACTACGGATAAATTGCCTTGCCATCACTGCAAGGCAAGTGGTATACCAGCAAAAGTCCCTTGTAATACGAATCCTTCCATGGTATCTTGGGGTAACCCCTATGGGCTACAGTTCATAACCCACCCAGATGTTCCTAGGTTAAACACAGGAGAACTACCCAGGAACCCATTAGCCCGAAACAGAGACATTGAGGACTGGTTGATTGATACACAAATTGCTCTCAGTACAGTAACAAGTGAGGAACTAAAAGTTAAATTTGCCCGAAAGGCTCTCCTTGACCACACCAAATCCATTAATTTCATGAGTAGTTTTCGGAATGCCCTTACGTGGGAAGATTTTGAGAACGCGGTCAGAGACCGGTTTAAGGTGGAGGTCACACTCTCAGAAGTTCATGAATATGTATTCAGTATGAAATTAAAACCAGCAGAAACAATTAAAGATTTTGGGTGTACTGTTTCCGCATGTATTGAACAGGTGAAACAGGAATTAAGGTATACCCCAGACAGGTTAGAGTTGTTCAAAAAGCAAACATTTTGTGATGGGCTGCCAGAACTCATTAACACTTTCGCTCACCCCGCGCGCCACCCCTCAACAGGGCGATATGGGCCCCAGAGTGTCACGGAAGCGCGCGTTAATTCCGAAAAGTGTATACTCTCTTCAACTTTGTCACCTCAATTCTCCTTCTACGAGATTAAATTTGGTATCATTGTGTTCGCAATAAAATTCTCTACAGCACTAAATGCATATAAACTCCAAAAGCCCGGCTAATTACCCGCAGCAAACAGAGAAAGTGCGAACGAGTTACCCGGGAGCGCGCAAACGGGATAAAATGTTCTCACTATTTTCACTCTGGTCACCTCAATTTTTGTCCTAGGTCTTTCATTTTGGTCTCAATGGGTTCGTAATAAAATTCTCTAGAGGATCATTAGCCTATATAAAAAAAAACCTGGTCACGCTCCAACCGCCGACGAGTTGAAGACGGGCCACGTGTTAGCCGTGAGTGAGTGCTCAGAGGCCTTCCTGCTACACTCCCAATTCCTACCCTTTTCAAGCCTTTCTTTCGCAATTTTCTTCCTGGAAGGGCCTTGTTCATGATTACTATCCATCGTGGAGTAAGCGTAGATAGTTTCTAAAGCCGCAGTAAGAAATATAGCCACGGAAAATAGCCGAAATGTTCACACGTTTGAGATGCGAGGGGAAGCGACATTGGTCACAACAGTGGAGCAAAGACAATGGGCCCACGGCGTGTGCCAAGCAGCCTGAGGGCGACGAGGCTCAACAAAGAAAATGGGAAGACATCGGCGCACATTTTAAAACCAGTCCCCAAAAAATTGGATAAAAACCTGATTTTTGGCGAATTTTTAAAGTGGATGACGCAATGCTGCGTCATCCCCGGCATTACCGCCAGTAAACGGATGACGCAATGCTGCGTCATCCCCGAGCGAAAGTGTTAAAGCAAGACCAACAGAGGTAGACCCAAGGTGACTTGTGGAAGATAACCCCAAGCCCCAAGAGCGGCACTTACAGGGCACTTAGGGAAGACAGGAACCCTCAGTGCATGCAGCCCAAGTACCTAGGAATATTACTCCCAGCTCGCACACCACCTTAAGAGCAGTACTGAAGCAAGGCACAGCACAACACTAGAGTCTGGAGCTGGAGCCACATGACCACGACAGCCGAAGAACTGAGAGGGTGAACATGGTGGCTGTCATTGTGGCGATCCACCGGCATCGCTGGCGTGGGGGTCTGGGGCTGCGCAGACATGCAGTGCAACCGAACTAAAATGAAAGCGATGTTGCTCGTTTTCATTTGGGGAAGATCTGTCCACTCGTTTGTCTATTTTTGTCGTTTTAACCAGAATAGGGGTTTGCTTTGGGGCGCTTACCTTTCTGGGTGCCTGTCCCGGTCGATGGCAGATATAGAATGCTCCAAAATCACATGTGCATTTCTACACGCCATTGCTCCTCATGCCTCCCTGAGGGGGCCAGGTTCTGGCTCGTGGTTCCCAGTAGGCCTAGAACTCCACCCACATCGACTGATGTCAAAGTTAGGGATATTCATATCAGCCTGGATAGCTCCAGGAACCAGTAGGGGCTCCCCCAGAAATATTTGATTTTGTGTATACAGTTGGTAGTGTGGTGATTATAATATTTTTTGAACTAGATAAAGTAACAAACTTATCTCAATAACAAATTATTTATTTTGTAAATTAATTCTCCACATTTCACTTAAAACAATCAGCTCAAACTTACTTTCATCTTTCTTAATGCTTGAGTGAGCTTGCCAACCATAAAATCATTGTCTGATGCAACAAAAACACTTTTTGCACCAATGGATTTAGTAACACGCTTTAACTTCTTAATAATTGTATTTTCTGAAGGAAGGCAAAGTTCCAATGTTGTTGTTCCATGCTCATTCCTGTATCCCAAACACTGAGGCGCTGAGAAAAGGTTCGGACTGTGTTCCACGTGCTCGCACGCACGCACCTAAAAACAAAACTTATACATAAATAAAAATCATAAGGAAAAATACAGTACAGTATTTAAATAAAATTGTTGAGCATTTTGTGAGTGGGTTTATATCAGTGAGCCGAATTTCTAATGATATCCATAATTATATATTATATACACTTTACAAATGGCCATGACAATTTCTAGTATTTATGAACAAATACCATGATATAAAACAAAGGGACAAAAACATTAAGCTAATCTGACCACTCATTTGTATGCCACATATCAACTAGTAACATAATTAGCTTTTTACATTTCAACTTTACAGTGATAGAAGCTATTTGAAGGAAGATAAACATTTAACAAATTTTCCTTGCTATGTACGTCTTGCATAGTATAGTTGTCAGAGAATCGTGTACGTGTTGTGTAGTATAGTTGTCAGAGAATCGTGTACGTGTTGTGTAGTATAGTTGTCAGAGAATCGTGTACGTGTTGTGTAGTATAGTTGTCAGGGAATCGTGTACGTGTTGTGTAGTATAGTTGTCAGAGAATCATGTACGTGTTGTGTAGTATAGTTGTCAGAGAATCGTGTACGTGCTGTGCAGTATAGTTGTCAGAGAATCGTGTACGTGTTGTGCAGTATAGTTGTCAGAGAATCGTGTACGTGTTGTGTAGTATAGTTGTCAGAGAATCGTGTACGTGTTGTGTAGTATAGTTGTCAGAGAATCGTGTACGTGTTGTGCAGTATAGTTGTCAGAGATCATGTACGTGTTGTGTAGTATAGTTGTCAGAGAATCGTGTACATGTTGTGTACTATAGTTGTCAGAGAATCATGTACGTGTTGTGTAGTACAGTATAGTTGTCAGAATTATATACGTGTTGTGTAATATAGTTGTCAGAGAATCGTGTACGTGTTGTGTAGTATAGTTGTCAGAGAATCGTGTACGTGTTGTGTAGTATAGTTGTCAGAGAATCGTGTACGTGTTGTGTAGTATAGTTGTCAGAGAATCGTGTACGTGTTGTGTAGTATAGTTGTCAGAGAATCATGTACGTGTTGTGTAGTATAGTTGTCAGAGAATCATGTACGTGTTGTGTAGTATAGTTGTCAGAGAATCATGTATGTGTTGTGTAGTATAGTTGTCAGAGAATCAGGTACGTGTTGTGTAGTATAGTTGTCAGAATCATGTACGTGTTGGATAGTATAGTGCACCAAATGTGTCAGGTGTTGGGTAGTATAGTGGGCCAGATGTGTTGGGTAGTAAAGTTCACCAGATGTTTCAGGTGTTGGGTAGTATAGTGCACCAGATGTGTCAGGTGTTGGGCAGTATAGTGGACCAGATGTGTCAGGTGTTGGGTAGTATAGTGCACCAGATGTGTCAGGTGTTGGGCAGTATAGTGGACCAGATGTGTCAGGTGTTGGGTAGTATAGTGCACCAGATGTGTCAGGTGTTGGGTAGTATAGTGCACCAGATGTGTCAGGTGTTGGGTAGTATAGTGCACCAGATGTGTCAGGTGTTGGGCAGTATAGTGGACCAGATGTGTCAGGTGTTGGGTAGTATAGTGCACCAGATGTGTCAGGTGTTGGGTAGTATAGTGCACCAGATGTGTCAGGTGTTGGGTAGTATAGTGCACCAGATGTGTCAGGTGTTGGGTAGTATAGTGGGCCAGATGTGTCAGGTGTTGGGTAATATAGTGGACCAGATGTGTCAGGTGTTGGGTAGTATAGTGGACCAGATGTGTCAGGTGTTGGGTAATATAGTGCACCAGATGTGTCAGGTGTTGGGTAATATAGTGCACCAAATGTGTCAGGTGTTGGGTAGTATAGTGGACCAGATGTAATAGTTAACAATGTAGGGATGATGGGTGGATGAAGGCTTGGGGAAGATATACAGTATAAGAGTGAGGTAAGAAGGGGGCAAGTAATGAGTGGCCAATTTATTTAACAAAAAGAAAATTGAGAGGATTACATACTAGAACGATTCTATGATGACCAACAGGTATGACCCAGCAGGTAAAGAACAGGCAAATTATTGTTACGTAAGACAGTGTGGAAGCATTATATTTATGGACTACTCCTTGGGGAGAAGTTCATAAAGGTTAATTTATGGTACTCCTTGGGGAGAAGTTCATTAAGGTTTATTTATGGACTACTCCTTGGGGAGAAGTTCATTAAGGTTTATTTATGGACTACTCCTTGGGGAGAAGTTCATTAAGGTTTATTTATGGACTACTCCTTGGGGAGAAGTTCATTAAGGTATATTTATGGACTACTCCTTGGAGAGACGTTCATAGAGGTTTATTTATGGACCTGAGACTTGGGGTGAAGTTCATAAAGATTTGGGAAGTTCCATAAAAACTGACACACACAATGACTCAAATTTCTCATACAGTATAGCTTGAATTTGTCCATCATCAATAAACTTCACGTGTAACATAATTCCTTAAACTTTCCAACCTACCCAGTCTATTCCATTTCGAAGATGTATACCAATAAATGGCCCTCTTGGCAATGAGGAAATAACCCGCTGAGCTTTACTTAGTATACTGTCACTCCAGACAAGATATTTGTGCAAGTGCCTATTACTTTCTTGAACTGGAAAAGTTGCTGGGGCACCAGTGAAGGCCAACACTGAAAACAAACATCATGAAGTATAATAAAATGCAAGCATCACAATTTATATAATATTGTGCATCCTCCTATGTCTGCTAACTACAATGACATTTAACAACTACATTACTATGTTCGGCATTAAAAAACCCTCCCACTTCAACCCACCCCCCACCTCTCAGCATATGTAATGAATACTGGGAGGTGAAACAAGGACATGGAAGTACAGTACAATTAATACATGATGAAGTAATGAGTACTGTAAAGAATATTAGTATAGGAATGTAATGAGTATAGCTAGGCTTAGCAGGTACACAGGGAGTGTACTGATTACACAGGTGGTATAATAATATCACAGAGGGGGTACAATGTGCACATTGAGTGTGATGGGTCGAGTCAGGCAAGGTCTGTGGATGCTGGTATTCTCGCATACTCTTTCAATAATATTTCAGCAATTGGAGATGCATATGGAAGAGAAGTTTTAACACTGGGATTGGAAGGCCAGTTTACAAGAGAATATGTTTTTATTGTGTTCCTGCATGCAATTGTGAATTCGTTTTTTAATGATAGAGGCAAAAGATTGGCTTAATGTTGTTATGACAGGGTGAGCCAATTAGTGGTTAGTGAAAAAGATGCTTGGTGATTTTCTGAGGCCAAGTATCACTTGGGAAACGTTTGCGCTTATATGAATGAATCTTCAAGAGGACATTCCTGGCTGGATTAAACTCCAGTCTCTTCATTACACCAGTAAGACCAGGACCACAAGTCTCAATAACACCAGTATAACCAGGTACACACATCTCCCTTACTTCTGTGTGACCAGGACTATGAGTATCCCTTACACCAGTATGACCAGGCACACACATCTTCCTTACACCAGTATGACCAGGCACACACATCTCCCTTACTTCTGTGTGACCAGGACTATGAGTATCCCTTACACCAGTATGACCAGGCACACACATCTTCCTTACACCATTATGACCAGGCACACACATCTTCCTTACACCAGTATGACCAGGCACACACATCTTCCTTACACCAGTATGACCAGAACCACAAGTATCCCTTACACCAGTATGACCAGAACCACAAGTATCCCTTACACCAGTATGACCAGGCACACACATCTCCCTTACACCAGTATGACCAGAACCACAAGTATCCCTTACACCAGTATGACCAGGCACACACATCTTCCTTACACCAGTATGACCAGGCACACACATCTGCCTTACACCAGTATGACCAGAACCACAAGTCTCAATAACACCAGTATGACAAGGTACACACATCTCTCTTACTTCTGTGTGACCAGGCACACACATCTCCCTTACACCAGTATGACAGGCACACACATCTCCCTTACACCAGTATGACAGGCACACACATCTCCCTTACACCAGTATGACAGGCACACACATCTCCTTTACACCAGTATGACAGGCACACACATCTCCCTTACACCAGTATGACAGGCACACACATCTTCCTTACACCAGTATGACAGGCGCACACATCTTCCTTACACCAGTACGACAGGCACACACACATTCCTTACACCAGTTTGACCAGGCACACACATCTCTCTTCCACCAGTATGACCAGAACCACAAGTATCCCTTACACCAGTATGACCAGGCACACACACACACCTCTCTTACACCAGTATGACCAGGCACACACATCTCTCTTCCACCAGTATGACCAGGCACACACGTCTCCCTTCCACCAGTATGACCAGGGTTACCTGCTTGATAGGGTTCTGGGAGTTCTTCTACTCCCCAAGCCCGGCCCGAGCCCAGGCTTGACTTGTGAGAGTTTGGTCCACCAGGCTATTGCTTGGAGCGGCCCGCAGGCCCACATACCCACTACAGCCCAGTTGGTCCGGAACTTCTTTTTAGAAAAGTCTAGTTTTCTCTTGAAGATGTCCACGGTTGTTCCAGCAATATTTCTTATAGTCACTGGGAGGACGTTGAACAACCGTGGACCTCTGATGTTTATACAGTGTTCTCTGATTGTGCCTATGGCACCTCTGCTCTTCACTGGTTCTACCCTGCATATTCTTCCATATTGTTCACTCCAGTATGTTGTTATTTTACTGTGTAGATTAGAGACCTGGCCCTCCAATATTTTGCATGTGTATATTATTTGGTATCTCTCTCGTCTACTTTCTAGTGAGTACATTTGGAGAGCTTCGAGACGATCCCAATAATTTAGGTGCTTTATCACATCTATGCGTGCCGTATATATTCTCTGTATTCCCTCTATTTCAGCAATCTCTCCTGGTTTGAAGGGGGAAGTGAGTACTGAGCAGTACTTGAGATGGGACAACACAAGTGACTTGACGAGTACAACCCTCCGTCAAAACTGTGAGAGTCACCCTGAGACAAGGGGACAGAGCAACCCTCGAACTCGCACAAAGTGACGGGGGGGGGGGGGACTTCGGAGCCACATCTATTGGGCCCACGCTTCCCCTAGGGGTATCCCAGGGTCCCGAGCGTTTACTATAAGAGGACTCTCGCTCAGGTAATCCCAGGCAGGGTACTGCTAACCGGCGCCCATGGCTACCAAACAACATTCTAAGGGCTGAACCCCCGGGATGTGTACACTCACGGGGACCTAGTAGGGGGAACCTACCGGAAGAAGGAAGACTAGGCACTAAAGGAGGAAACAACCAAAAGCATAGCCCCCACCAGGTAGACAAACAGAAAGAAAAGAAAACCCCGCAAGAGTACAGCGTACCCAGGCAGAACAGAGCCAGCCGCTATGATTGGTGAAAACAAGCTGCACAGCACCCTGCGCCCTGCCAGTGCAAACTGCCCCTTACCCTAAGACGAACAGGGAGACAGAACCCCCCTATCACACAAAGGGCGGCCAAAAACCGAGCAGCAAACAGCCTAGCAGAAGCAGGACCCAAAGAACTTGTGGAAGGTAACCCCAAGCCCCAAGGGCAGTACTTACAGGGCACCTAGGGAAGGGAACCCTAAGCGCATGCAGCCTGAGGACTCGAGACTCACTTCCGGCTCACGCACCACCTAGAAGACAAATACCACACTCTAGGTACAGTGCTGAAACAACCACTGGAGCCGGAGCACACAACCGGTGCCATTTGCATCAGCGAAGAATTGGGGTGTGGATCGGCGGCGTGGTAGGTCTGGGGCTACCCCATCCCCCTCCTGGGGTGGGGGGAGCTGCGCAGACAGCGGCACGATGCTGGGTGATGTCATACTAGTTTGCTCGTTTTTGTTTTGGGAGTTCTATCCACTTGTTAGGTTTTTGGTTGCAATTTTCACCAGACTAGGGGTTTGTTTTGGGACGCGTACCTTTCTGGGTGCCTAACCCGGTCGATGGCAGACATAGAATGCTTCAACCACACGGGGGTTTCTATAGGCAGGCCATTGCTCACCTTGCCTCTCTGAGGGGGCCAGGTTCTGGCTCGTGGTCCCCGGTAGGCCCATAAGAACTCCATACACGTGATTGATGCCAAAGTCTGACATTAGCATATCAGCCTGGTAAGCTCTGGGGAGCCGTAGGGCCTCCCCCCAGAAAGGGTGACAGACAAGAGGCACTGAACTACAGGCCAGTGTCCTTAACTTGTATACCATGCAAGGTGATGGAGAAGATCGTGAGAAAACACCTAGTAACACATCTGGAGAGAAGGGACTTCGTGGCAACCAATCAATATGGGCTCAGGGAGGGTAAATCTTGCCTTACAGGCTTAATAGAATTCTACGATCAGGTGAGAAAGATTAAGCAAGAAAGAGAAGGATGAGCGGACTGCATTTTTTTGGATTGTCGGAAAGCCTTTGATACAGTACCCCATAAAAGGCTGATGCATAAACTGGAGATACAGGCAGGAGTAACTGGTAGGGGGCTCCAGTGGATAAGGGAGTACCTAAGCGATAGGAAGCAGAGAGTTACAGTGAGAGGCGAGACGTCAGATTGGCATAAAGTTACCAGTGGAGTCCCACAGGGCTCTGTACTCGGACCTATCCTGTTTCTGATATACGTAAATGATCTTCCATAGGGTGTAGACTCATTCCTCTCAATGTTTGCTGACGATGCCAAAATTATGAGAAAGATTAAGACAGAGGAGGACAGCTTGAGGCTGCAAGAAGACCTGGACAAGCTGTAGGAATGGTCAAACAAATGGTTGTTAGAGTTTAACCCAAGCAAATGCAATGTAATGAAGATAGGTGTAGGGAACAGGAGACCAGATGCAAGGTATCATTTGAGAGATGAAATCCTTCAAGAGTCTGAAAGAGAGAAAGACCTGGGAGGTTGATATCACGCCAGATCTGTCCCCTGAAGCTCATATCAAGAGGATAACATCAGCGGCATATGCCAGGTTGGCTAACAAGAACGGCCTTTAGAAACCTATGTAAGGAATCTTTCAGCAACTTCATATACCACATATGTCAGACCAATTCTGGAGTATGCAGCTCCAGCATGGAGTCCATATCTAGTCAAGCATAAGACTAAACTGGAAAAGGTTCAAAGGTTTGCCACCAGACTAGTACCCGAACTGAGGGGTATGAGCTACGAGGAGAGACTACGGAAATTAAACCTCACGTCACTGGGAGACAGAAGAGTTATAGGGGACATGATCACCACATACAAGATTCTCAGAGGAATTGATAGGGTAGATAAAGACAGGCTATTTACCACAAGGGGCACACACACTAGGGGACAAAGGTGGAAATTGAGTGCCCAAATGAGCCATAGAGACGTTAGAAAGAATTTTTTCAGTGTCAGAGTTGTAGACAAATGGAATGCATAAGGAAGTGATGTGGTGGAGGCTGACTCCATACACTGCTTCAAGTGAAGATATGATACAGCCCAGTAGGCTCAGGAACCTGTACACCTCAGTACAGTCAGTCAGTAAAGTCAGTAGTTTCAAAGCGTTATATGACAAAGAGTGCTGGGAAGACGGGACACCACGAGCGTAGCTCTCATCCTGTAACTACACTTAGGTAATTACTTAGGTAATTACCTGTTGATTGACAGTTGAGAGGCAGGATCAAAGAGCCAGAGCTCAACCTCCCACAAGCACAACTAGGTAAGTACATATCTCTTACACCAGTAATAACCAGGCACACACATCTCTTTTGTACCAGTATGACCAGGCACACACACATCTCTCTTGCACCAGTATGACCAGGTGCGCACACACCTTTCTTGCACCAGTATGACCAGGCGTACACACACCTCTATTGCACCAGTATGACCAGGCGTACACACCTTCTCTATTGCATCCAGTATGACCAGGCACACACATATCTATTCCACTAGAATGACCAGGCACACACATCTCTATTCCACCAGTATGACCAGGCACACACCTGTCCCTTACACAAGTATGACCAGGCTGTTACGAACCCGAGTCCAGCGTCCGAGCACGGAGCAGTGACGACATCGCCATCTGTGAGTCTGCTCCCGAAACCCCCTCCAAATGGACAGCGCCATCTAGTGAGGGCAGGATATACCGGCCACAGGGGCTGGTTTCCCGTCTTGATCAGCTCATAACATAGCCGCTGCTGACCTCTGGTGAGGTGACGCTTAGACAGCAACGCCATCTATGGAGTGGATAGGTGGGCAGTTTGTGTCTAAGCCTGTTAGTGAGGTGCCCTAGAGTGTCCCTAGTACTGATGACGTGTCTGATTACAGAGTCGACCTGGGACTGCTGGATTGGACGGTGAGGCAGTCTACCCAAGGCAGCCATAGTCTCTCCACGTGTTTGCTGCAGAAGCTGTGAGCCACCCCCGGACGAACACTGTTGAGTGTGTTAGCCTGCCTGTGACGTGGCAGTACCAGGAATCGTCTTATCTGGGGGCTGGCTGGTGGGAGAGACTGGCCACTGTGGTGCAGAGAGAGGAGAGTGATCTGCGGAATCACACGAGGCTCCTGCCTAGGGCTCGCAACCCTAGTATCGATCGTGGAGTGGCCTACACAGCAGAGCTGATCGGAACCTGCCAGCTACAGGCTGGATTTGTGGTTGAAGGCCTCCACGACGGTGCACCCAGTGGGACTGTGATTTGGCTGGCCTGTGGCCGGGGTAGATTCGCCGAAAGAATCGGAGGATTCATCGTGGGCCACGACGAAGAGAACCAGGGCTACTCATCGTGAGCACCGTGGAGCATCCCGTGTCTTCAGAGGAAGACGATTCTGTACATTGTGTATTTATACCCCCTGTGTGACAGTTTATATATTTATTTATGGTGGTGGTGATTATATATAGATATCTGAGCATTTGTATCCCTTCCCCTTTAATTTACTTGCGTTACAGAACACACCCTTTGAAAGCCACTACTAACTTGGGGCCGGATACACGAACTCTAATCACATCAGAGGAGAACCCAGTTGCGACCCAATAGGGCCGTAACACAGGCACACACACCTCTCTTGCACCAGTATGACCAGGCACACACACATCTCTCTTGCACCAGTATGACCAGGCACACACACATCTCTCTTGCACCAGTATGACCAGGCACACACACCTCTCTTGCACCAGTATGACCAGGCACACACACCTCTCTTGCACCAGTATGACCAGGCGCACACACCTCTCTTGCACCAGTATGACCAGGCACACACACACCTCTCTTGCACCAGTATGACCAGGCGCACACACCTCTCTTGCACCAGTATGACCAGGCGCACACACCTCTCTTGCACCAGTATGACCAGGCACACACACCTCTCTTGCACCAGTATGACCAGGCGCACACACCTCTCTTGCACCAGTATGACCAGGCACACACACATCTCTCTTGCACCAGTATGACCAGGCACACACACCTCTCTTGCACCAGTATGACCAGGCGCACACACCTCTCTTGCACCAGTATGACCAGGCACACACCTCTCTCTTGCACCAGTATGACCAGGCACACACACCTCTCTTGCACCAGTATGACCAGGCACACACACACCTCTCTTGTACCAGTATGACCAGGCACACACACATCTCTCTTGCACCAGTATGACAAGGCACACACACCTCTCTTGCACCCAGTATGACCAGGCACACACCTCTCTCTTGCACCAGTATGACCAGGCACATGCATCTCTCCTACAACAGTATGACCAGGCACACACTCACACACATCTCTCTTGCACCAGTATGACCAGGCACACACACACCTCTCTTGCACCAGTATGACCAGGCACACACACCTCTCTTGCACCAGTATGACCAGGCACACACACCTCTCTTGCACCAGTATGACCAGGAACACATCTCTCTTGCACCAGTATGACCAGGCACACACCTCTCTCTTGCACCAGTATGACCAGGCACACACACACCTCTCTTGCACCAGTATGACCAGGCACACACGCATCTCTCCTACAACAGTATGACCAGGCACACACACACCTCTCTTGCACCAGTATGACCAGGTACACACATCTCTCTTGCACCAGTATGACCAGGCACACACTCACACACCTCTCTCTTGCACCAGTATGACCAGGCACACACTCACACACCTCTCTCTTGCACCAGTATGACCAGGCACACACTCACACACCTCTCTCTTGCACCAGTATGACCAGGCACACACACATCTCTCTTGCACCAGTATGACCAGGCACACACACCTCTCTCTTGCACCAGTATGACCAGGCACACTCACCTCTCTTGCACCAGTATGACCAGGCACACACACACATCTCTCTTGCACCAGTATGACCAAGCACACACACCTCTCTTGCACCAGTATGCCCAGGTACACATCTCTCTTGCACCTAGTATGACCTTACCTTACCTTGAGGTGCTTCCGGGGCTTAGCAACCCCTGCGGCCCGGTCGTCGACCAGGCCTCCTGGTTGCTGGACTGATCAACCAGGGTGTTGGATGCAGGCTGCTCACAGCCTGACGTTTGAGTCACAGCCTGGTTGATCAGGCATCCTTTGGAGGTGTTTGTCCAGTTCTCTCTTGAACACTGTGAGGGGTCTGCCAGTTATACCCATTATGTGTGGAGGAAGCGTGTTGAACAGTCTCGGGCCTCTGATGTTGATAGAGTTCTCTCTCTTGGAGTACCTGTTGCACCTCTGGTTTTCAACGGGGGTATTCTGCACATCCTGCCATGTCTTCTGGTCTCATGTGATGTTATTTCTGTGTGCAGGTTTGGAACCAGCCCCTCAATTATTTTCCACGTATAGATTATTATGTATCTCTCCCGCCTGCGCTCAAGGGAATACAGATTTAGGCTCTTTAGTCGGTCCCAGTAGTTTAGATGTTTTACCGAGTGGATTCTAACAGTAAAAGATCTCTGCACGCTCTCCAGGTCAGCAATTTCTCTAGCTTTGAAAGGGGCTGTCATTGTGCAGCAGTACTTCATTCTAGAGAGCACAAGCTTTTTGAAAAGTATCATCATCGGTGCAGCATCTCTAGTGTGAAAAGTTCTTGTTATCCAACCTGCCATTTTTCTTGCAGTTGTGACGGCTACTTTATTGTGTTCTTTAAAAGTAAGGTCTTCCGACATGAGTACACCCAGATCCTTTACATTGCCTTTTCGTTCTATGTTATGATTTGCCTGAGTTTTGTACGTGGTTTCAGTTTTTATATTTTAATTTTTTCCGTAGCGCATGAGCTGGAACTTATCTTCGCTAAACACCATATTATTTTCTGTAGCCCATAGAAAGACCTGATCTACATCTGATTGGAGGTTTGCCGTGTCCTCTATGTTGCCTACTCTCATGAAGATCTGAGTGTCATCTGTAAAGGATGATACAGTGCTATAGGTTGTGTTCATTTCTATGTCTGATATGAGGATGAGAAAAAGTACTGGAGTAAGCACAGTACCCTGGGGGACTGAGCTCTTCACAGTTGATGGGCTGGATTTTATTTTGTTGACTATTACACATTGGGTTCTGTTAGTCAGGAAATTGTATATCCATCTGCCTATCTTTCCGGAAATTCCTTTTGAACGCATTTTATGTGCAATAACACCCTGGTCACATTTATCAAAAGCTTTTGCGAAATCTGTGTAAATTACATCAGCATTTTGTTTGTCTTCCATAGCATCTAATGCCATATCATTTGGTCCAGCAACTGTGACAGGCAAGAGCGTCCTGTTCTGAAACCATGTTGTCCGAGGTTATGGAGATGCTGTGATTCCATGTATTTTGTGATCTTACTTCTGAGCACTCTCTCAAAATTTTTTATGATGTGCGATGTTAGTGCTATCAGTCTGTAATTTTTTGCCTCTGCCTTATTTCCTCCTTTATGAAATGGTGCTATCTCTGCTGTTTTCAGCATGTCAAGGATAACACCAGTATCTAGGCTTTGTCTCCATAGAATGTGAAGGGCCTGCGATAGTGGTTTTTTACAGTTCTTGATGAATATGGAGTTCCAAGAATCCGGGCCTGGTGCAGAGTGCATAGGCATACTGTTTATGGCTTCTTCAAAATCCAGAATCCAGATGAATGTCTGATATACGATTTGATGTTGGTATCAAATCGTATATCAGACATCAATTTGATACCAACAATCGTTGGTATCAAATTGAGGTTGAAGTCCCCAAGCAAGATGATGTTCGGGGCATGATTTGTGAGGTTTTCCAAGCAGTGCTCTATTTTCATTAGTTGGTCTTTAAACTGCTGAGGGTTTGCCTCCAGTGACTTATATACAATGGACAATAACTACATTTAGGATCTCTATTTTGATAATCAGCACTTCCACCATAACCAGGCACACGCATTTCTCTTCCACCAGTATGACTAGGTGCGCACACACACACATCTCAAAATGGCGAGAGCCAAAGGGGCTCTCCACAGAAACAGCATTGAATGTAATGAAATACCGTTTTCTAGGCGAGCCCTAGAGGTTCCCTGTTGCTATTGAACTGATATTAGCTATAATAGTCTAGGTCTTCGGTCAAATGGAGTTCTGCCTACCGGGAACCACGAGCCAGAACATGGCTCCCTCAGAGAGGAACAGGGAGCAATGGCCTATGAAAACTTCACTCTTTGAGAGTCATGTCTGCCACTGAATGGAGTGAGGCACCCAGAAAGGTATGCGCCCCAAAACAGACCCCAACTAGTTAGTAGAAAATTGCATCCCAAGACCGAACAGAGCCCCCCCACCCCCACCCAATCGGCCGCATGCTCACTAGTTCATCGATTGAAGCCGGCTGGGGCTGACGTCTCTTCTGGCCTCATTTTTCCTATCAGGATTTTACCCTTGTGGTTGTATTAGCTGTGTGTTGGGGCGTTGACTAGGAGTAAGCGGTACTTCAGGCTGCATGTGCTTAGGGTTATCTATAAGTACTTCCCTCGGGTCTCTGGGTTATCTTCCCCCGTTTCCAGTTCTCAGACTCATAAGGGTTGTTGTCGCTTGGCATCGACCTCACCCTTAGGGTCAGCGGGGCCTTGGTGCTTTCATTTGGCCCTGGATAGTGTGTTTGTTGCTGGTTGGAGCTCACGGTGCTGCGCAGTTCGCATACTAGCAGCGGCCTCCCTCCGCAGTGGTCTCTCTCTGGCCTCCTGTTGCTTTGGTGCTCTTGGGGTTTCTTTTTATTTCTTTTAGTGTTCTATTTTGCCTGGTGGAAGGCTGCATGGCTACCTATTAGGCATGCCTAAGTTCCATTTGGTGGTATTCCTCTTGATGCCTGAGGTTGCTTCCTTCACAGGGGACAGTTTATCCGGTAAATAGACAGGGCTCAACCGGCTTTGCAGCACCGGTGCCCGAGCCTTCCATAGGGACACCTACTCCTGTGGGCCTACCTTGAGGTTACCTTGAGGTGCTTCCGGGGCTTAGTGTCCCCAGCGGCCCGGTCGTCGACCAGGCCTCCTGGTTGCTGGACTGATCAACCAGGCTGTTAGACGCGGCTGCTCGCAGCCTGACGTATGAGTCACAGCCTGGTTGATGAGTCCAGCAACCAGGAGGCCTGGTCGACGACCGGGCCCTAAGAAACCCATATCTTGAGATGATTTCGGGGCTTTTAGTGTCCCCACGGCCCGGTCCTCTACCAGGCCTCCAACCCCAGGAAGCAGCCCGTGACAGCTGACTAACACCCAGGTACCTATTTTACTGCTAGGTAACAGGGACATAGGGTGAAAGAAACTCTGCCCATTGTTTCTCGCCGACGCCTGGGATTGAACCCAGGACCACAGGATCACCCTTGTCAGGGCTCGGGTGACAATGGTTATGCCTTCCAAGTCCCATCTCACCTTGTGCGAGTTTGAAGGTTGTTTGTTGCCCTTGTCTCAGGGTGACAAACATCTGTTTTGTCTCCATCAAGCTGCTTGTTGGGTCAATATTTGGGCGGGACATTTTAGGGGTCAAAAGGCTGTCGTATTGCATGCTCGGTTTTTGTTGGTGCAACGCGCCAAGTTGGTCACCCACTTGAATGCCCCGGGACTGCTCCCCCCCCCACCTTTTTTAGGGACCCAGATTTGGGGGCGTTGGTCGCTTCGACCTTGGTTCAGTCCTCACCGTCGAGTCCTTCCCCGGTGGGCGTGGTTCGCACTGCTCCTCCTCCCCTGCTACCGGCTCCCAAACGTCTGAGGTTTTCGGAGTCGGGGCATGGTTTAGTTGGGGATGAGACTCGGGTGGTCCCGGGGGCTGCCCCATTCGATGCGGAAACAGAGGCCTTTGACCCTGATCCTCCAGATAAGGTTTCTGGGTCGTCCCAGCAAATCCCCTTCTTTACTGCCTTTTCCTTGGACTCTACATTTTCTTCAACAGGGTGGAGGGCATTATCTTGATGTTATCTTGAGATGATTTCAGGGCTTTAGTGTCCCAGCGGCCTGATCCTCGACCAGGCCTCCACCCGCAGGAAGCAGCCCGTGACAGCTGATTAACTCCCAGGTACCTATTTACTGCTAGGTAACAAAGGCATCAGGGTGAAAGAAACTCTGCCCATCGTTTCTCACCGGCGCCCGGGATCAAACCCAGGACCACAGAATCATGCGTCCAGTGTTCTGTCCGCTCAGCCACCAGCTCCCTGGCGTGGAGACCAGTTCTTCTCCATAGCATGGATTTGAGGCTTCCAGGGCTTGGGGGAGGGGGATTTTCCTCTGGTGCTGGGGCCCCATTTCATCCTGCCTCTGATCCGGACTTTACCTGTGTGATGGACCAGGTCACTCTTGAGTTCAGATCCTTTTTTCCATACTGGGTGCTTTATGAGGTTCTGGCATCTTCCTGGCTTACAGAACGCAGTTTTTTATCGCTTAGGGCGTTGCACGGTTTTTGTCGTACCTGCACGCTGGATTGGTGGGCGCTTACAGCTGTGTGTTACAGGTTTATTGGGGGAAGGGGGACTTTGAGCACCTTATTGCATGCCTTTACACCACCTGTGCTTCCTCTGAGGCTGGCTTGCTCCAGTTGCACGCTTAGGTCCCCCCCCCCCCTTTCGGCTGTTTTGGTTGCGGAGGATCTTCGTACTCGAGGTCATCTGGCTTCTGTGCTGCCTTTCTTTTCCCTTTTCGAGCTATCCTCGGACTGCCTTGTGGAGGATATGGAGGTGTAGAGTGCCAAGCCGTTGGCCTCGGCTGCTAGCATGTCGGCGGTTTTGTTGAAAGTGTATGCGCCTATTCCCCGGGAGGCAGTGTCTCTGTTTTTTGCCTCGCGTGTTGGCAGGCTGTCCTCATTCTCTCTTTTGATTTGACGTGGGCCCTGGCTCTTAAATTTTCATCTCCTTTCAGTTTGTCATTGTTCTCGGACACAGTTGTTTCTCAGTTTTTGCAGGCGGCTTCTACTTGTTGTCGTCCTCTTTCCAATTTGATGGGGATTCGGGTGATTTCCGGGATACAACGTCCTGCCATTCGCTAGGACATTGGACACTCCCCAAACGTGAACGGCCAGGAGATCCAAACCCCAAGAGCTCAGCAGACGAGTCACCCGAAGCCACTGGCCCCATAGAGCCAAGGACCGCATCGAACCCCCGCGATTCAGGCAATGAACCACCGGGGAGCAATCCGAATGGAGCTGGATCGTCGATCCGCAAGTGACCCGAACCCTCCTGAGCAACATCCACACCGCCGTGAACTCCCACACCGTGCTATGGGCCCGACAGAAGGACAGACCCCACCTCCCCTGGCTGGCCTGGTGAGCACTGGTCGCAAAACCCCAGCCAAGAGACATCGCGTCCGTGACTCGGTCTATTCGGTCTAGCCCGTCTGAGGTCTATCCCCGTGCCCATGACGTTCGCAAGTTTGCAGCTTTTGCTGATGTTTTTGGAACTACAGTATGTCCTGGGTTAACATTCGGGGGCGGGGTTTTTGGAGGTCTAACAGGGTCCTGGCTGCGCGTTACTTGGTAAACGTTCTTGGGCCTAGTCGGGCCTGTGTCGCTTTGGATCGGCGTATGCAGTCAGTTGTCTCGACTTCACGTTGAGGAGTGAGCAGTGACCACCTCCTGGGTAAGTCCCTATGGTTTTCATCTGTGGGGTAGGCAGCTCCGGGGAGCCGACGGGGCTCCCCCCAAACAACCAGCGTTGAATGTAATTAAACAGCATTTTCTGGGCAAGTCCCAGAGGCTCCCCGGCAACCCTCCCTCCCTCCCCCTAGTTGGCGGTTTCCGTATGTTTTTGATATCCAGCCTCAGAACTGAGGTGTAGATGGGGCCTGGGGCATGTGGGGTCTGGGGCTCCCCTTTTCCCTTCCTTGGGAGGGGGAACCTGCACAGACGGCAGTGCGGTGACGTGTGACATACTCATTTGCCCGTTTCTGTTCACGGAGTTCTATACACTTGTTCAGCTTTTTGTAGCAATTTTCACCAGAATCGGGGTTTGTTTTGGAACGCTTATCTTTCTGGGTGCCTAACCCGGTTGATGGCAGACATAGAATGCTTCCAACCACACGGAGGTTTCTATAGGCCATTGCTCCCCATACCTCTCTGAGGGGGGCCAGGTTCTGGCTTGTGGTCCCTGGTAGGCCCACAAAACTCCATACACTTGACTGATGCCAAAGTCTGACATTAGCATATCAACCTGGATAGCTCCGGGGAGCTGACGGGGCTTTCCCCAGAAAAATACAAAACTGGGAAAACTAAATTAAATTTTTACCAAATATATAATACATACCAGGCCATTTCTGTGCTGGGTAGAGATCATTCCACTGCTCAGCCATATTCTGGTAGTGGACATCATAGCTGAGACCACGATAAAATTCCGAACCAACAAAATCTACATCGAATGTATCCCAGAAAGGTCCAAAAGGATTACCCTCTTTTGCATTGCAGCCAATAGAGTTGTGTCGAGGTACATAGCAGAAAGCTGTCAAGACAAAAGAGCACATCATTAATAATGGCTAAAGAGTCACGTCCAATAGTTGTTTATAGTATAAAAATATCCTGACACTACAATAATTACCTAATAGAACATCTAATACTTTTTGTTGCCCAAACCACACACTAGAAATTGAAGAAACGACGACGTTTTGGTCCGTCCTGGACCATTATCAAGTTGATTGTGATGAGACGATTGTGATGGGAGGCAAGGGCATTAAGTAGGCAAGAGAGAGGTGAGGAGATGGAAATCTCAGAGGAAGATAAGAGCAAGGCAAAAGTTACAGAAGGTAAGGTGTAAGGTAAGGTGATCTAATACTTGTAAGAACACATTCCTTCATAAGTCATAAGTAGAGCAAAAACATGATAAGGAATGATCCCAATTTTACACTGAGACACGTTCTCAGACACAGTGTTGAATTGAACTGTGAAAAATATGGTTAAATGCCTTGATAAGCTAGAACAAGCTCTCGGAAAATTTTTGTTGTGCATAAAATAATAAAAATATTATGTACAGGTGGATCCTTAATCTTACAGGGAATTACTTCCTGTAATGTCTTTTACCAGATAAAACCTTATTCAATTATATGCAGCGAAACAAAAATTTCTACCATTTCCATTATAAAGGTTACCAACAGTGTAGCACATTATAAATGTCTCCAACAGTGCAACACATTATAAAGGTTACCAACAGTGTAGCACATTATAAAGGTCACCAACAGTGCAACACATTATAAAGGTCTCCAACAGTGCAACACATTATAAAGGTCTCCAACAGTGCAACACATTATAAAGGTCTCCAACAGTGCAACACATTATAAAGGTCTCCAACAGTGCAACACATTATAAGTCTCCAACAGTGCAACACATTATAAAGGTCTCCAACAGTGCAACACATTATAAAGGTCACCAACAGTGCAACACATTATAAAAGTCTCCAACAGTGCAACAAAATATTTCTCCGGCACCTTTGTTTCATTAGTTTAAATCTATGACCTCTTGTTCTTGAAGTTCCAGGTCTCGGGAATTCTTCCGTATCAATTTTATCGATTCCTGTTCCTATTTTGTAAGTAGTGATCATATCCCTTCTTTTTCTTCTTCCATCTTCTAGTTTTTGCATATTCATATTTAATGCCTCTAACCTCTCTTCGTAACTCTTGTCCTTCAGTTCCGGGAGCCACTTAACCCTTTAACTGCGCGGCCTCCAAATATGACACCCCACCCAGTGCGCAAGAAATAAAATCTCGGGAAAATTTTTTTTTTGTTCTGAAAGTGTCAAAAACCCCTCCCTGTATATGGGTATAGCAACGGAATGTCGAAATTGTACTTACTTTGGCTGCTATGGGGTCCGTAAGGTGGCGCGTGACGTCATCATTCCCGGTGCGCCCGTGCCGTAAGCTCCCGGGGCCGGTGGGGCGCTCGGGGCAGGGCGTGCGAGTTGCCGCGAATAAATTTTTGCACATTTTTGCGCACATTTCCATATGCAATTTATTACATTTTACGTGCTGAACCGATGTATGGTGAACACGTACACTATATTATGGCAGTAGAACATCCGTACTGTCCGTAGGTACTGTGTTACATGCATCACAAAAAAGGTACACTTTTCCTGCACTTATTTCTAATATATCACGCAGCTATATTTATATTTACATTATATATACACATTGTACAGTATCACACACTATACACATACTCAGTACTCCGAGAGTGTGTGATATGCTGCGAAACAGCCAATGGGGCAAAGTGGACACCTTGCACTCCACGCACCAGGTAATTACCAAAGTGTAATTACCTAAGTGTAGTTACAGGATGAGAGCTACGCTCGTGGTGTCCCGTCTTCCCAGCACTCTTTGTCATATAATGCTTTGAAACTACCGACGGTCTTGGCCTCCACCACCTTCTCACCTAACTTGTTCCAACCGTCTACCACTCCATTTTCGAAAGTGAATTTTCTTGTATTTCTTCGACATCTTTGTTCAGCTAGTTTAAATCTATGACCTCTTGTTCTTGAAGTTCCAGGTCTCAGGAAATCTTCCCTATCGATTTTATGAATTCCTGTTACTATTTTGTACGTAGTGATCATATCACCTCTTTTTCTTCTGTCTTCCAATTTTGGCATATTTATTGCCTCTAACTTCTCCTCGTAGCTCTTGCCCTTCAGTTCTGGGAGCCACTTAGTAGCATGTCTTTGAACCTTTTCCAGTTTGTTGATGTGCTTCTTAAGATATGGGCACCACACAACCACTGCATATTCTAGCTTTGGCCTGACAAAAGTTGTGAACAATTTCTTTAGTATATCGCCATCCATGTATTTAAAAGCAATTCTGAAGTTAGAAAACTGTGGCATAGGCTCCTCGCACAACGTTCTTTATGTGGTCCTCGGGTGATAGTTTTCTATCTAGAACCACCCCGGCATAACTGGCCGACCCCTCACAGTGTTCAAGAGAGAACTGGATAAGCACCTCCAAAGGATACCTGATCAACCAGGCTGTGACTCATACATCAGGCTGCGAGCAGCCGCGTCCAACAGCCTGGTTGATCAGTCCGGCAACCAGGAGGCCTGGTCGACGACCAGGCCACGGGGATGCTAAGCCCCGGAAGCACCTCAAGGTAACCTCAAGGTAACCCCCCCTAGATCTCTTTCTTTACCAGAATTCTTTACAGATTTCTCACATAATATATAGGTTGTGTGAGGTCTATGTTCTATTCCACATTCCATAACATGGCATTTATTAACATTAAATTCCATTTGCCAAGTGTTGCTCCATATACTTATTTTGTCTAGGTCATCTTGAAGGGCATGACAATCATCTAAGTTTCTTATCCTTCCTATTATCTTAGCATCATCAGCAAACATGTTCATATAGTTCTGTATACCAACTGGTAGATCATTTATGTAGACAATAAACATCACTGGTGCAAGAACTGAACCCTGTGGTACGCCACTTGTGACATTTCTCCAGTCCGATACATTGCCTCTGATTACTGCCCTCATTTTTCTATCAGTCAGAAAATTTTTCATCCATGTTAGAAGCTTACCTGCCACCCCTCCAATATTTTCCAGTTTCCAGAACAACCTCTTATGTGGAACTCTGTCGAAAGCCTTTTTTAGGTCCAGATAGATGCAGTCAACCCAACCATCTCTTTTCTGTAACATCTCTGTGGCTCAATCATAGAAACTGAGTAAATTCGATACACAGGATCATCCAGATCGAAAACCATACTGTCTGTCTGATATTATATCATTTCTCTCCAGGTATTCTACCCATTTAGTTTTGATTAGTTTTTCCAATACTTTCACTATTACACTTGTCAATGATACAGGTCTATAATTGAGGGGGGGGTCTTCCCTGCTGCCACTTTTGTAGATTGGAACTATAATAGCCTGTTTCCACACAGCTGGGTGTTAGTCAGCTGTCACGGGTTGCTTCCTGGGGGTGGAGGCCTGGTCGAGGACCGGGCCGCGGGGACACTAAAGCCCCGAAATCATCTCAAGATAACCTCAAGAAACACCTTCATCAGGGCTCTTGTAAACAGACGCCATTTTTTTTTTTTAAATCGTGGGCCAAACTCTCGGGTGTTATTGGCCTCAGTATTGAGTGAACAACCAAGCCTGTCGCACGCAGCATGAGCTAACAGCACTGCTGTTCAGCTTGTGACCACAACATCGCCTAAAAATGCCATAATATACTTGTTCATGCTATTATGTAGCGATGATATTATTACAGAAAACCCCTGACTGTGATAAAACTGACCAGGGTTCTGATAATAGCAGGATTGTGGTGATATTTAGCGCTGTGCGCCATGGAGGGAGGAGTAATGCTGTGGGAGGGATGATGGTGGCGTTGTCTTCTGACTGTGTGTGGCCACCTTTTATTGACTCCACTCAGCATACCAGCTTAGTGGTTCGCTATGGTGAACACAAATGTAGATACTTATATATATAATGTGTGTATAGAGGGTATAAACAGCAAGAGAAGGTTTGGAGCCGCCATTTTGGTGAGGGCGGTGGCGTCGTCTGCATGATGCCACCGTGCAGACGACGGTGTTGTTTACTGGTTACCACGATGGTCTTCGGGCACCATACCAGTTTATTTGTACAAGTATGGTGAATAAAACAGGTAGATATTTATATATAATGTGTGTATATAGCGTAATAACACCACACAGTATTGTTGGAGGAGAAATATTAGTGTGTCTAGCCTTGAGGACGGCAGCCATCAGCTGACTGTGTGAGGTCCTACGTCTTTGTGCCTTTACTCACCATACAAGCTTAGATGTACAGTTATGGTGAACAAAACATGTAAATACTTATATATAACGTCTGTATATAAGATATATAGCGTAATAACACCACACAGTATTGTTGGAGGAGAAATATTAGTGCGTCTGGCCTTGAGGGCAGCAGCCATCAGCTGACTGTGTAAGGTCCTACGTCTTTGTGCCTTTACTCACCATACAAGCTTAGATGTACAATTATGGTGAACAAAACATGTAGATACTTATATATAACATCTGCATATAGTGAATTATAGCAAAAACAGTATTGTGGGAGGAGAATGTGGGTGAATCAGATGACTGGAGGGAGGGCGGGAGTGGCTGGCTGGTACACGGCGGTCACTCCTTGTTACTTTTTGACTCATAATAGCTACTTAGTGGTTCGTTATAGTGAACAAAACATGCAGATACTTATATATAACCTGTGCTCATAGTGTAATAACCGACAAAGTATTTGTTCACCGATTGATGAACATAATTGAATCAACAATATGCACACCATATTTTTGAGTACAGCAATGATTCACTCATTTTATTATATAAATATATCAAACTACACACTATTGAATAATATTACAGCAAAAAACTATGAAAAATCAATCAGAGACAATGAAATAATTAGGTAATTATCTCTTTGTGGCAACTCTGGCCTGACAGCTGGGGAGCAACAGACCGGCTGGGACGCATGCTGAGTCAGCACCTATAATTTGCCAGACTTCCCCGCCCTATAGCGGGCAATATATGCCACTTATGATTTTTTTATTATTTTTACCGTGATCAGTGAACACAAATTAACAGGTTAGGAAGAAAAAATAATTTTTTTTTTTTCAAAATGACATGCGCCTGTGGGGATGACAGGATATTAAACCCCGAGCATGTTAAGGGTTAATTCTCGTGCTACGTTGCTCATTTTGATATCATTGTGTTCGCAATTAAATTCCCTACAGATGTGTATGAATATAATGTACAAAAGTTTGGAGTGCCTCCCCGCAGAAAAACCTAAAGTTACCCGTGAACGAGCACCAATTTGTACACTGCAACCTAATGTGTATACTCGTTCAGTTTGATAACATCAATTTTCGTGTTACGTCTTTCATTTTCGTATCAAATTGTTCGCAATAAAAAGGCATGTATTTTAAAACTAGTCCCATAATAATAGAGCAATAACTGGAATTTTAACAAATATTTTAATTCTGGAAGCTCATTATCACAAAATTATATCTTTCCAGTGTTCCGACATAAATTTTTGTGTTACATCTTTCATTTTGGTATCAAATTGTTCGCGACGTAAAGGCGCGCATTTTAAAACTAGTCCCGATATAATAGCACAATAAATAGAATTTTAACAAATACAGTATTTTAAAATTTTGACCAAAAACCTATTTATAATCATATGTGTTCAGACATCAAGTTTCATGTTACATCTTTCATTTTGGTATCAAATTGTGCGCATTCTAAAGGCGCTTATTTTGATACTATCCCTAGGTTGATTGGATAAAAAATGAATTTTATACAAATATTTTTGTAGTGGACACAAGTCCGGTCCAAAGTTAGGATTCAAGAGAGAAATAATGGATGAGAGTCCGGTCCAAAGTTACCAATAGTGTTAAGAACCGCCAGTCCGTCGAGATCGGGTTCAGTGACGAAAGGAGGATTGACAATAAAAAGTTCCCCTCACTCTCGACATTGGGTACTACAGTTCTATGGATGCAAGAGTATGCCTCCTCAAGCAAAAGGTCGGCAGGAAACGACAAGCAGATAGGAGAAGAGGGGGGGAGAAAAACGAAACAGAAGGAAAAGGAAATCATTCAGCACAATTAGAGAGGAAAGCAGCAGGAGCACAAAGCTACAAAAGGACAGGGGACTGTCCCAAGGAGCATCACACTCCGGCAGCCCCCTCACGGCAACAACGAGCTGAACAGGGAGGGGGACAAAAGGGGGTTAGCGAGTACTGAGCAGTACCTGAGACGGGACAACACCAGTGACTTGAAGAGTACAACCATCGTGAAGGGATCCCTGGATTCGGTCGGCGGAAGCGGATCCCCCGCTTCGGCGAACCATTGTTAGTCAAACTTGGTGAGTAAATCCGGCCTGAAAAGTGTGCAAACCAGCTGGAGATTCGTTGAATCAGGGTACGTTGAACTGAGGTTGTACTGTATACTCTTTTCAACTTTGTTACCTTAATTCTGGTCCTAGGTCTTCATTTTGCTATCATTGTGTTCGCAATGAAATTCCCTACACGAGTATATGCCTATAATGTCCAAAACCGGGGCGCACCACTTCCGAAACTGCCGATAATTTGCCGCGAAAGACAACGCAATGCTGCGTCATTAGTGGAAGTCCGTCTACTAAACGGAAGATGCAATGCTGCATCGTCTGTGGGCGAAAGTGTTAAGAAACATGGAGCAGCCTACCTGCCAAACACTGAACGAACCTTTTTTGACATTTGCTGTTTTTCAAATAATTTCATTTCTTTTTCTACATAAAAGTCAATGCTTTGCAATATCACAGCAGACACCCCTTTATATCCCAGCATCATTAGCATCTTTAAACAAAAGAAAATAATATATTTGCATCGTCGGAGGCGTCTGAGAATGTACGAGAAGCAACGCGACCCCACCATGTGGCGTTGTTGTTATTCAAACGAGCACTCGCTATATGAGACGAATTATGGGCGATCTGCGGGCTCGTTACCCAAAATGCTCGAAAATTGAGGCGCTCGTCACTCGAGGTTCTTCTGTACTTACAAAGCCTCTAAAGGAAAATAACCCTAGGTGCATGCTGCTCCTGTACACTAAAGACACCTGGCCACCACACCACACACACAGCTGGAACAGCCACATGGCAAAAATCCAGAACAAGTAATTGAGACCAGAGATGATGTCTGACCACCAGCACATCAGTTCAAGAACTGGAGTGGTGGGCTGCATGCTCCCCTCCCCCTCAAAAGAAGGGGGGGGGGCAGGGTAGCACTAATGAGCAGGAGTGCTAGTTGCATAAAGTGTTGCTTGTTTGATTTATTTCTAGAGTTGTTATTTTGTTTTTTTAGGACATATATTGCACAGGTTAACCAGATAGTAGTCTGTTTTGTTTTGCCTAACTTTCTGGGTGCACTCCCAGAGGGCACCCAGTGGTAGTGGTAGAAAATATCATGAAAACAGGCACTGTATTGTAGTGGTAGAGAATATTGTGAAAGTAGGCACTGTGTTGTAGTGGTAGCAAATCCCATGAAAGTAGGCCCAATATTGTAGTGATAGAGAATATCATGAAAGTAAGCACTATATTGTGGTGGTAGATAATATCATGAAAGTAGGGCACTATATTGTGGTGGTAGATAATATCATGAAAGAAGGCACTGTATTGTAGTGAATATCATGAAAGTAGGCACTGTATTGAAGTGGTAGAGAATATCGTGAAAGTAGGCACTATGTTATAATAGTAGAGAATATCATGAAAGTAGGCACTGTGTTATAATGTAGATAAAATCATGAAAGAAGGCACTGTATTGTAGTGGTATAGAATATCTTGAAAGTAGGCACTGTATTGTAGTGGAAGAGAATATCATAAAAGTAGGCACTGTATTGTAGTGGAAGAGAATATCATGAAAGTAGGCACTGTATTGTAGTGGAAGAGAATATCATGAAAGTAGGCACTGTATTGTATTGGAAGAGAATATCATGAAAGTAGGCACTGTATTGTATTGGAAGAGAATATCATGAAAGTAGGCACTGTGTTGTAGTGGAAGAGAATATCATGAAAGTAGGCACTGTGTTGTAATGGAAGAGATTATCATGAAAGTAGGCACTGTGTTGTAATGGTAGAGAATATCATGAAAGTAGGCACTGTATTGTAGTGGTAGAGAATAACATGAAAGTAGGCACTATGTTGTAGTGGTAGAGAATATCATGAAAGTAGACACTGTATTGTAGTGGTAGAGAACATCATAAAAGTAGGCACTGTATTTCAGTGGTAGAGAATATCATGAAAGTAGGTACTGTATTGTATTGGTAGAGAGCATCATGAAAAAAGGCACTATATTGTAGTGCTAGAGAATATCATGAAAGTAGGCACTGTGTTGTAATGGAAGAGAATATCATGAAAGTAGGCACTGTTTTGAAGAAAATACAGTGGAACCTTGAATAACGAATTTAATCCGTTTCGGCACCATGATCGTCATGTGAAACGGACATCATACAAAACGAATGTCCCCATTGACAATAATGGAAATCAAATTTATCCGTTCTACCACCGAAAAATATCAATATGATATTCAATGTTTTAAATAATGGAGCAGCCCACCTTACATACTCTAAACAAACCCTTATGACATTTTTATTTCTTCAAATTTGTTCAATTTTTTTTTTCATTTTTTGTATAGCAAAAGGTTCGTTCGGTGTTCAACAGGTAGGCTGTTCCATGTTTCTTAAATAAAAAAAAATAAAAAAAACAGTTGAAACAATTTGAAAAACGGACAAATGCCATAAAGATTCGTTCAGTGTTTGTCAAGTAGGCTGCTCCATTATGACAATCTTTGTTTCAAATGTGTTTCATTTGTTTTGAATTTTCATTTATTTCTCAATAACGGAGCAGCCTACCCGACAAACACTGAACAAACCTTTATGGCATTTGTCCGTTTTTCAAATAGTTTCAACTTTTTTTTTTTTTATTTAAGAAACATGGAGCAGCCTACCTGACAAACACCGAACGAACCTTTTTGATATTTGTTCTTTCTTTAAAAAAATTCATTTCGTTTTTCTACAAAAAGTCAATGCTTTGCAACATCCCAGCATCAATAGCATCTGTACACAAAGAAAAATAATAAATAATTTATTTGCATCTTTGGAGGAGTCCAAGAATGTGCGAGAAGCAGCCACAGACCCCTACCATGTGTTGTTGACATTATTGCCCGAAGCGCATGTGCGTGCTAGTGCCTTTACAAGAATGTTAAGTCAGCTTATTTTCTATATTCTCTGTTAACCCTCAATGTAACTTCTTGTATATAAATAAATACATATTCAAACGAACGGTCGCCTAATGAAACAAATTGTCGGCGATCGGGGCGTTCATTACCCAAAATGGTAGCCATTTGAGGTCGTCACTCGAGGTTCTACTGTATCATGAAAGTTGGCACTGTATTGTAGACAATAACATGAAAGTAGGCACTGTGTTGTAATGGTAGAGAATATCATGAAAGTAGGTACTGTATTGTAAAGAATATCATGAAAGTAGGCACTGTATTGTAGTGGTAGAGAATATCATGAAAGTAGGCACTGTATTGTAGAGAATATCATGAAAGTAGGTACTGTATTGTAATGGTAGATAATATCATGAAAGCAGGCACTGTATAGTAGTTGTAGAGAATATCATGAAAGTAGGCACTGTATTGTAGTGGTAGAGAATATTATGAAAGTAGGCACTGTATTGAAAGGGTAGAGAATATCATGAAAGTAGGCACTGTATTGTAGTGCTAGAGAATATTATGAAAGTAGGCACTATATTGTAGAGGTAAAGAGGTATTGTATTGTAGTGGTAGAGAATATTATGAAAGTAAGCTCTGTTTTGTAACAGTAAAGAATGTCATTAAAGTAGGCACTGTATTGTAATTGTAGAGATTATCGTGAAAGTAGGCATTGTATTGAAAGGGGTAGAGAATACAATGAAAATAAGCACTGTATTGTAGTCGTAGAGAATATTATGAAAGTAGGCACTGTATTGTAGTGGTAGAGTATTATTAAAATAGGGACTGTATTATAGTGGTAGAGAGTATTATTAAAGTAGGCACTGTATTGTAGTGATAGGGAATATCAAGAAAGTAGGCACTGTATTGTAGTAGTAAAGAATATCATGAAAGTAGGCACTCTATTGTAATGGTAGAGAATATCAAGAAAATAAGACACTGTATTGTAGTGTTAGATAATATTATGAAACTAGGCACTGTGGTAGAGAATGTTATCTCAGTACTGAATTATTGTGATAATGTCTGGAAAAATCAGCACTATTCTGTAATGTAGAGAGTTCTGCATCTTACTAGTGAGATAATGAAGTTTCATGCCAAAACTATACTGTAGTACTAATGGTCATAAAACTAAAGTAAGACACTAACCAATTCTCATCTCTGGTGGCCAGATAGTCTGTGCAATTTTGTCCATGAATTCCTGCATGGTCATGACACGATGAAACTTAGCAAGAGGCTCCACTTTGAAATATGTATCAAATGGGATCTGGATCTGTCAAAGGTATGTTGGCGATGAAATCTACAACCAAAGATGAATACTGCCACAAGTTTTAAATAGTAAAATTCTAAGCTCTACCATCTACTCAATACTTCTAAACAGATTACTAAACTCTTAAAATACACAAATTCTACATCAACAACACCTTATTCCTCTTGGAACTAATTCATACAAATATATTCAAGACAGAATTTTAAAAATCCATACATTTTTATATATCCAATGTTATAAAAGTTAAAATAGCAGTTATACCATAAAACAGATCTTTTACCAGTATTAACTGAGCAAGTATACCTTTATTTACTGATATTATCCAACAAGTTTTCTTCATCTTATTATTTACCGAATATAAAATATTACAACAATTGTAGAGTGTCTGAAATTATTGCATTTCCCTGCTAAAATAACTGGGCCCATCCCCATAAACTAGCCATGTGTTACTACCCTCTCATGCAATACAAGGTTACACTCTGGACCCATCCCATCCCCAAGGGTGACAAGAGCAAGCTGAAGCTACACCACAAACTACAAAATACAACTCTTGCCCTATGACAAGAATTAAATAAGTGATTTATTATGATTCCAACAGTGAAAATCCAGTTGTTGGAAGTTTATATTTTATACTTCAGGTGGGGGAAAAAAAACCATTGAATGTAATAAAGCGTTTCTTTCTGGAGGAGCACTGATGGCTCCCTGAAGCAATTTTCCTGAGATTGCTTCATACTAAATGGTCACATCAGTCATGGTAATTTCGTTTGAGCTACCGGGCACCAAAGGTAGAACCTGGCCCCTTATCATAAGAGACATAGGGAGGTGACAATTCACCATTCAACCAGAAAAAGCCTCCAGAAAGTCAGTGCAGCTTTAAAGACTGACTAGTCTGGGGTACTATGGGGGTCAAAGAAAAAACCACAAAAACTACTAAACAACTCCACAAAAAACAAAAAACAACTCTACAAACGAGTCGCACACAGAACAAGGAATTCACTCAAACGAGCTCAAAACTCCTTAGTTCTGATTACCACCACAAGGCAGCCCGGCCCGGCCCCATCTGCAAGCCGGCTCCTCAAGTCAGTTGTGGACCTGATGAATAAATCCCACAATGAACCAGGAGGGTGGAAGGATGTTGGGGAGCCACTGGGATTCCTCCAGAAACAGGAGTTTCATTACATTCAATGCAGATTTCTGGAGGGAGTCAGTTGATGGCTCCCTGAAGATAACTAATCACAGATCAGTAAAGGGACTTACCAAGGAGGAGGAGGAGAAGACAGCAGGCACCTAAGATAAAGAAACCAGCCCAAGTGTCAAGGCTCACATGACCAGCTGGGCCCAGGAACATTAACCACTGGGCGACGCTGCTGCTGCTATTAGCCGACAACACTAATATTTCTCTACAGAAAATACAAATTCAAAACAAACATTTGTTTCCTAACATTGTTAAAATGTGTTCCCTGATCACTGGAAAAATAATAAAAAAATTGTAGGCGACATGTTTTCCGCAATAGGGCGAGGAATTCTGGCAAGATTCAGGCGCTGACAGAGTAGGCGTCCGGGCCAGTCTCCTCCACCCGAGCTGTCAGACAGGAGTTGCCACAAAGATACAGTATTACCTAATTATTTCAATGTCTCCGATTTATTTTTTCTCTGTTTTTTTTTTTGCAGTAATATGGTGGTTAAAATGTATGAATCATTGCTATACTCAAAATTATAATGTGCATATTAGTGATTCAATTATGTTCATAAAACAATAATTAAATATTTTTGCTGTTATTTCACTATATACACACGTTATATATAAGTACAGTATCTGCATGTTTTGTTCACCATAACGAAGCACTAAGCTGGTATGGTGCATCAAAACAGCATAGTAGTGACAACCAACCACCAGTCAGCAGACAATGCTCCCTCCCCCATAACATTCCTCCTCCCACCATACTGTTTGTGCTGTTATTACACTATATACACACACATTATATATAGGTATCTACATTTGTGTTCACCATAATGAACCACTAAGCTGGTATGACGAGTCCAGACAATAACGTTGGCTGCCACACACCAGCTTGCTGACGCCACCTCCCCTCACCAAGATTCCTCCTCCCACCATACTATGCACATTGCTAATACTCGCTACAGTGCTGCTATTATCAGAATTCTGGTCATTAAGTCCTGTAAATGAATAATTTTCCACAAGTCTATTTTGTAAAGGAACATGACAAGTCGTTTCAAGATTTGTAGATGGACCAAACAATAACAGTGTGCTGTGGCTAGCACTGTGAACATCTTGAACAGCATTGTGTTAACTGATATCTGAACATTGTACACAGTCTTAATCACAGTCAGGCTCTTCTGTAACACTATCATAGCTAAATAATAGCAGTTACATATATATTTTGAAATTTTTAGGCGATGCTGTGGTCACAAGCTGAACAGCAGTGTTGTTAGCTCATGCTGCGTGCGCCAGCCTTGGTTGCTCACTCAGTACCGAGTCCTTCACACTTGGGAATGTTACCCCAATATTTTTTTTATTACGTCTGTTTACTAGAGCCGAGGAAGCTGATGTGAACCTCGTGTAGCCGTAGGACTTTTAAATCTTACACGGTTCTTTAAAATGTATATATACGATGTGAGCTGTGCAGGCAGTTAAACAAAAATTGTACAGTACAGTGGAGCCTCTATTAACAAATTTAATCTGTTCCGGCACCAAGCTCGTCATGTGAAACGCTCGTCTTTTGAAACGAACTTCCCCATTTAATATAATGGAAATAAATTAATACATTCCACCACCGAAAAACATCAATATGATATTCGATATTTTAAATAATAGAGCAGCCTACCAGACATACACTGAACAAACCTTTATGACATTTGCTCTTTTTTTAATTTTTTTTAATTTTATTTTTCATTTTTTTTTTTTAGAAAATGGAGCAGTCTATCTGACATACACTGAATGAACCTTTTTGACATTTGTTCTTTTTCAAATTTAAAAAAAAAAAAAATCAATTCAATGCTTTGCAACATTACAGCAGTCATGGAGGTGTCCGAGAATTTGCGAGAACCAGCGGGAACGCTAGGAAGCACCACATGGTTTTCTCGTTAACAGAGCAGAAGCTCGTCAATCGAGACAAATTTTCGGCGAATGGCTCATTCGTTACTCGAAATGCTCGTAGATGGAGACGCTCGTCACACGAGGTTCCACTGTATACAGTATCTACTCGATTTAATAGCCTATATGGGGCTGTACCCAGGTCATTGTTTTCGGGGCTCCGGTATTTCCGAAGTTGTTGAAGTGTCGGTAATATTTTGAGCAACATTCAAGTATGATATATTTTATATAACTAAAATGAAATAAAGTTCATTTTGTAATCGTGTTCCAAGTTAGTTCCTGTGTTAGTGCCCAGTCTATCACAGGTTACAATTAATAATTCCTTCATATGACAAGTTTAATCACACAAGTGGACAAGTGGACCACACAACAAGTGAACCACATTAACCAAACACCTCCCTCCCTTCCTCACCACCACTCTTCCCTCACCGCCACTCTTCCCTCACTGCCACTCTCCCCTCCCTCACTCCCCCCTACTCTCCCCTCACCCCCCTCCACTCTCCCCTCACCGCCACCACCACTCGCCCTCCCTCCCTGCCTCCCATCCCTCCTTTAATGCCTTCCATCCTTCCCTCAATGCCTTCCTTCCCTCCCTCAATGCCTTCCATCCCTTCCTTAATGCCTTCCATCCCTCCCTCAATGTCTTCCATCCCTCCCTCACTGCCTTCCTCATAACATGAGAACAGCAGGCTATAGAGGAGAGAGGTACTAACGAGGTCAAGGGAGCTACTAAAGGGGTCGAGGCTAGGCGTAGAGCGGACATGTCTGTCAGCCCCTGCTCACGGATGCCAACTGTGCATAATTCATAAATAAAACTATATTTGTTTAATTAATATACAGGAAACCATAAAACATGTTAATGATTAATGATGTATAGTAATAAACAAAAATTAACACATTTTGGCATAAATATTTTACAACTAGGATTAAAAATTTTAATACAGTATGGGTGAGAGGTTTGGCAACCATCACCTGGTCAGCAACACGCCTCCCTCACCACTCCAACAGTCTCCCTCCCTCACCACCATCACCCTCATCACCACCACCAACACTCCCTCCCTCACCACCACCCTCAACACTCCCTCCCTCACCACCACCCTCAACACTCCCTCCCTCACCACCACCCCCAACACTCCCTCCCTCCCTCCCTCACCACCACCCCCAACACTCCCTCCCTCCCTCCCTCACCACCAACCCCAACACTCCCTCCCTCCCTCACCTCCCTCCCTCCCTCACCACCAACCCCAACACTCCCTCCCTCCCTCCCTCCCTCACCACCAACCCCAACACTCCCTCCCTCCCTCCCTCCCTCACCACCACTCTTCCATCCATCACCACCACCAACACTCTCCATTCCTCACCACCACCACCAACACTTACCCTCCCTCCCTCACCACCACCACTACTACTAACACTCTCCCTCCCTCCCTCACCACCACCATCAACTCTCTCCCTCCCTCCCTCCCTCCCTTTCTCACCACCACCACCAACATTCTCTGTCCCTCCCTCACCACCAGCAACACTCTCCCTCCCCCTCTCACCACCACCACCACTCTCCCTCCCTCCCCCTCTCACCACCACCACCACTCTCCCTCCCTCCCTCCCTCACCACCACCACCAGGGAGCCGGTCGGCCGAGCGGACAGCACGCTGGACTTGTGATCCTGTGGTCCTGGGTTCGATCCCAGGCGCCGGCGAGAAACAACGGGCAGAGTTTCTTTCACCCTATGCCCCTGTTACCTAGCAGTAAAATAGGTACCTGGGTGTTAGTCAGCTGTCACGGGCTGCTTCCTGGGGGTGGAGGCCTGGTCGAGGACTGGGCCGCGGGGACACTAAAAAGCCCCGAAATCATCTCAAGATAACCTCAAGAAGATAACCACCACTCTCCCTCCCTCCCCACCACCACCACTCTCCCTCCCTCCCTCCCTCACCACCACTACTCTCCCTCCCTCCCTCCCTCACCACCACCACTCTCCCTCCCTCCCTCACCACCACCACCACTCTCTCCCTCCCTCACCACCACCAACACTCCCTCCCTCACCACCTGGTTGATTCCTGGTAGATGGGGTTCTGGGAGTTCTTCTACTCCCCAAGTCCAGCTCAAGGCCAGGCTTGACTTGTGAGTTTGGTCCACCAGGCAGTTGCTTGGAGCGGCCCGCAGGCCCACATACCCACCACAGCCCGGTTGGTCCGGAACGTCTTTTAGAAAACAGTCTAGTTTTCTCTTGAAGATGTCCACGGTTGTTCCGGCAATATTTCTGATGCTCGCTGGGAGGACGTTGAACAGCCACGGACCTCTGATGTTTATACAGAGTTCTCTGATTGTGCCTATGGCACCTCTGCTCTTCACTGGTTCTATTCTGCATTTTCTTCCATATCGTTCACTCCAGTACAGTACGTTGTTATTTTACTGTGTAAATTAGGGACCTGGTCTTCCAGTATTTTCCATGTGTATTGTCGGAAAATCCGACACCATTTAATAATCATACAGATAATAGCTGTATTGTATAAACAAGTTACCCATAGAAAACGTAACTTGTAGTGGAATTACCGTCTATAGAAAACGGGATATCATCACCACATACTATTATAAATTCTCCACCTATTATGGTGGGAATTATTCTTAAATACATTAGTCTTTGGACTTTACCATCAGAAAAACATCTCATATAAATTAACTTAATTATCAATATTAAAGTAGAGTAAATGTGACCCTTCTATCACTTTTGACATCTGGACAATGTAAGCTAGGCGTCAGGGTGAGGGAGGGCAGCCATTGTTGAGACTAGACCAGAGGCTCTCGGGAGCAAATTCGGCTCCTGTTAATTTTACTTGGACGTAGTGTTATGGAAACCAAAGGTGTACCATTATCAACACGCTGTCATCAAATCAAGTTAAGTGTTCTTTCCGAAACCCATTATCTATCATTAGTGGCCATTAATGTCATTATATAGGGTGACCCGGTTAGAGCACGTGGTAGCCTCAAACTAAAGGTAATTAAGCCAGGTCTTCAAATTCCATGTACAGTGTTTTCTCTGAAATACTTGTCATATATAGGATTCTGGCTTTACAGCTAGCGCCCTTTTGACAGGTCAAGACGAGGAAGCAAGACTTTGTGCACCAGTTACTGGGTGATGGAAGCTACCTCAAAGAGGATAATTTGGTGTCTACACCCTAGTTATACCTGGTGGACTAACCTGCTGTACTATAAGATAAGGAACCTTTTCAATGTATGTAGTTAATACTGTAGTTTGATTGGCTGCATATATATTTAATTAATATAAACCCCCCCTAATGTGTAGAGGATCGATTTGTGAGATTAAGAGATTATTGCAGAAATACAGTCCACTTATCATTATACAAATTGCTATCGAAGTATATAAATTAACGTAAATATAAATTCATATAAATTAAATAAATATAAATCTCACAGGTCGGTTCCCACATGTATATTATTTATTTATTTTTTTATTATATTTATTTTTATATATACAAGAAGGTACATTGGGTTTGTGAGAATACATTGGATAGTACAGTATTTACACTCTTGTAAAGCCACTAGTACGCGCAGCGTTTCGGGCAGATTATTATTTGGTATTATTTGGTATCTCTCTCGTCTCCTTTCTAGCGAGTACATTTGGAGAGCTTTGAGACAATCCCAATAATTTAGGTGCTTTATCACGTGCCTTATATGTTCTCTGTATTCCCTCAATTTCAGCAATCTCTCCTGCTCTGAAGGGGAAAGCAAGTACTGAGCAGTACAGTGGAACCTCTATTAACGAGTGGCTCTATTAACGAGTTTTTCCAGTAACGAGCAAGCCACTCTCAGCAAATTTGTCTCTATTGACGAGCTCGCCTCTATTAACGAGTGAAACCACATGGCGCTTCCTAGTGTCTCGCGGGTTCTCGCAAATTCTCGGACGCCTCCGACGCCAGTGTTGTTGTTGTATCTCACACGACAAGCATCCCTCTGGATTTATTTGAGCTTTTCTTTGAGTTTTTAGTGGTTTTGCGACTACAATTTGTAACACACGATGTCTCCAAAGAAGCTGCTTGCTAAAGATAGTGTTGTCAAGAGGAAGAAAGACACAATTACTGTGGATTTAAAGAAGGAAATTATAGCAAAGCATGAGTGTGGTGTCTGTGTGATTGATCTCACAAGGGAGTATGGCAGGTCCTCATCAACAATTTACACCATTAGTAAGGGAATGAGGAGGTAAGGGAGGATGCTGCCTCTTCCACTGAAATCAGGGAAGTGTTTGGAATGTTTGAAAAGGTGAACTCATTCTTGGAAAAGCTGCCCTGATAAAGCAGTGACAACCAGATGTGTGAAAATGTTTAATTAATTTATCACTTTGTGATAACACTTTATGAAAGTGTTATCACTTTCGCAGGTATATGTCACTTGAACGTGACACACTTTTTTTCTCTTGAATGCACCCAAACACCGCGCTCAAGCGTCATTTGAGCAAATATTTCTATAAAATCCAATTCTTATCCGATCGACTTGGGAATTGTATACATGTTTGCCATGAAATTTCCGTTTTCTTTAATAACCACATTGCCTATTTGAGAAAACGGCATTGTATTGTATCTTCGTGGTAAGACTATTATATTGTTGACACAACGAGTGTAATCAACGTAGTTTTTTATTTGGTGCTGGTCTAACGCATCCTTGTGTGACATTTGAAATGAAATTTGGGTGAAATTCCCAAGAAGAGAGAGTCCGCCTGACTCAGAGGTGGATTCCCCTTCCACACCATAACCCCTCTCCTCCTTCCCACCTCTCCATCGTCTCCCTCAAGCCAGCAACTACTCTTCATAAGGTAAAGTAAATATTAAAACACTACAACAAAACATTTATATTTACATGTGCAACATTATATTTACATAAAAAAAAGTCATACAAGTATGGATGTTTTTGGGAGTGGAACGGATTAAATTTATTTCCTTTATTTTAAATGGGGAAATTTGCTTCCAAAGACGAGTTTTCCAGGTAACGAGCTCGGTGCCAGAACGGATTAAACTCGTTAATAGAGGTTCCACTGTACTCAAGACGGGACAACACCAGTGACTTGAAGAGTACAACCATCATGATGGGATCTCTGGATTTGAAACTTCTTGTAATCCATCCTATCATTTTTCTGGCTGACGCAATATTTGCTTGGTTATGCTCCCTAAACGTTAGATTGTCGGACATCGTTATTCACAAATCCTCGACATGTTTTTTACCTATTATGGGTAGATTCGATTGTGTTTTGTACCCTGTATTATGTTTCAGGTCCTCATTTTTGCCGTACCTGAGTACCTGGAATTTATCGCTGTTAAACATCATATTATTTTCTGCTGCCCAATCGAAAACTTTGTTGATATCTACTTGTAATTTTTCCATGTCTTTAGCTGAGGTAATTTTCATGCTGATTTTTGTGTCATCTGCAAAGGATGACACAAAGCTGTGACTTTTATTTTTATCTATATCTGATATGAGAATAAGGAACAGCAGTGGTGCAAGGACTGTAACTTGAGGTACAGAGCTTTTAACTGTGCTTGGACTTGATTTTATTTGATTGACTGTTACTCTTTGTGTTCTGTTCGACAGGAAATTGAGTATCCAGCGTCCTACTTTACCAGTTATTCCCATTGACCTCATTTTGTGTACAATCACTCCATGATCACATTTGTTGAATCCCTTTGCAAAGTCTATGTATACTACATCTGCATTTTGCTTTTCTTCTAGAGCTTCTGTGATTTTGTCATAGTGATTGAGTAACTGTGACAGATAGGATCTTCCCGCTCTAAATCCATGTTGTCCAGGGTTGTGTAACTCATTATTTTCCATAAAACTAGAAATTTGATTCCTAATCACTCTTTCAAAATCTTTTATTATGTGTGATGTTAGTGCAACTGGCCTATAATTTTTTGTCAAGGCTTTACTCCCCCCTTTGTACAAAGGAGCTATATCTGCAGATTTAAGTGCTGCTGGTATCTCCCCTGTATCTAGGCTCTTTCTCCATATTACGCTGAGTGCTCGCGCTACTGGTACTTTACATTTCTTTATGAATATTGAATTCCATGAGTCAGGCCCAGGAGCTGAGTCCCACACTCTCCCTCCCTCACCACCACCACCAACACCCTCCCTCCCCTCACCACCACCACCAACACTCTCCCTCCCTTCCTCACCACCACCATCAACTCCCTCCCTCCCTCACCACCAACACTCTCCCTCCCTCCCTCCCTCACCACCAACATTCTCCATCCCTCTCTCATCACCACCACCAACACTCACCCTCCCTCCCTCACTCACCACCAACACTCTCCCTCTCTCCCCTCAATACCACCAACAACATTCTCCATCCCTCTCTCACCACCACCACTCACCCTCCCTCCCTCACTCACTCACCACCACCAACACTCTCCCTCACCACCACCAAACAGCACTCTCCCTCCATCCCTCCCTCACCACCACCACCACTATCCCTCCCTCACCACCACCACCACTATCCCTCCCTCACCACCACCACCACTATCCCTCCCTCACCACCACCACCACTATCCCTCCCTCACCACCACCACCACTATCCCTCCCTCTCTCACCACCACCACCAACAGTCTCCCTCCCTCACCACCACCACCAACACTCCTTGCGTCTCCCCCTCAATGCCTCCGTCCATCAATCACTGCTTCCCATCCCTCCTTCATGCCTTCAGGGTCAGTGGCCTGTTGCCATGTGAGGGCCCGCCGATACCAAAACAACCCCAATACCAACCTACGGTTATATCGACCACCAGACCGGTATATGAGGCTCCAAATACCAGTTTCCCAAACCGGTCGTTATTACCGGCAGATCAGTATATAAGAGGCCATTAAATTGAATGGATACTATACAATTTACGCTGTTAAAGGGTTAATCCTTTAGCAAATTGTACAACTTGAGTAAATGTCGCTGAACTGCGCACATCGTATACAGTATATACAATTGAGGGCAATATGCACGATTTAGATGTCCCCCATGTGATGTGAATAGGGTTCACATCAGCTTCCTCAGGGCTCTAGTAAACAGACACCATTTTTTCTCTTAAATCGTGGGTAACATTCCGGGATGTGAGAGCCTCAGTACTGAGTGACCAACGAAGACTGGTGCACACAGCATGAGCTAACAGCATTGCTGTTCAGCTTGTGACCATAGCTTCGCCTAAAAATTTCAAAATATATATGTAACTGCTATTATTTAGCGATGATAGTATCACAGAAGACCTCTGACTGTGATAAAAATGACCAGCAATCTGATAATGGCAGGATTGTGGTGATAATTAGTGCTGTACATAGTATGGTGGGAGGAGTAATCTTGGTAAGGGAGAGAGGTAGCATCGTCTGTTGACTATTGTGTGGCAACCTGTTATTGTCTAGACTCACCATACTAACTTAATGATTCGCTATGATGAACACAAATGTAGATACCGTACTTATATATAATGTGTGTACATAGTGTAATAACAGCAAAAGAAATATGTTGGGAGGAGCCATTTTGGCGAGGGAGGTGGCGTCGTCTGCTGATGTGACTTCTCATGCTGTGTAGGGTGGCCACTATGCTGTTTGGACACCATACCAGCTTAGTTGTACAGTTATGGTGAACAAAACATGCAGATACTTATATATAACATGTGTATATAGTGTATTAACAGCACAAACAGCATGGTTGGAGGAGGAATGTTGGTGAGGGAGGGAGGGAGGAAGAAAGGGAGCGTCAGCTGACTGCATTCACCTACCTATTTGTATTCACCTATTTGTGCTTGCAGGGGTTGAGCTCTGCTCTTTCAGCCTGCCTCTCAACTATCAATCAACTGTTACTAACTATTAACTAATTTTTTTGTTTATTTTTCTCCACACACACACACATACCCAAGAAGCAGCCTTTAGCAGCTGTCTTACTCCTAGGTACCTATTTACTGCTAGATAACAGGAGCATCAGGGTTACAGAAACTATGTCCCTCTGTCTCCGCTGGGTGCGGGGATTGAACCCCGGTCCCTAGGTCCACGAGTCTAAAGCACTGTCCACTCGGCCACCCAGCCCCGTGTGTGGCGACCTCTGTTATTGTCTGAACTCACCATACCAGCTTAGTGGTTTGCTATGGTGAACACAAATGTAAATAGAGTGGTACCTTTGTTCACGATCGTAATCCGTTTTCAGAGACACGTCGTCATCCAAAAATTCGTCACTCAAAACAAATTTTCCCCTAAGAAATAATGTAAATTGAATTAATCCATTCCACACCCCCAAAAATATTAACTTAAAAATACATTTTATACAGAATACTACTCATTTTTTCATACACAAAACAATTAGGTATAAATATAAACCATAAATAAAATAAGTGAACATTTAACTGCACTTTACCTTTACTGAAGACTCTTGTTGGTGTATGGGGAGACGGACAAGGAGCGGGGTTGGTGTATGGGGAGACGGACAAGGAGCGGGGTTGGTGTATGGGGAGGAGGAGTGGGGGGGGGTGAGACCGTCTCTTGCTCGCGCATTCATATCTGCATCACTGTTTCCAACTTTCCTTTCAAGCATTTCACTGCCTCTGTTATGTGGGAGCCAGTCAGAACCAGTCACTTACAGTCATGCATGTCAATCATTCACAGTTGCGTAACAACCGGTTAGGCATTTACAGTCAATCAGCCATTTACAGTCAGTAAGCAACAAGAGTTTAATATCAGGCAGCAGTCTGAGGCAGTCTGCCTCCAATCCACCAGTTGGTAGGAAAGAAGCGTTTTGTATTAATAAGATCCAGATGTGGCAGGGAGGGTACAGCTGGGGGAGGGGGCAGAGAGGGGATGGAGATAGTGGGGAGGGTCCTGTGGCAGTATGGGGGTAGTGGGGAGGGGGATGGAGATAGCATGTATCGAGGGTCCGGTTGTGGTATGGGGTAGCGGGGAGAGGGGCGGGCGGAGTGGGGGATGGAGGTTCTCCCCACCATCCTTCCAGTCCCCCCCCACCTGCCTATCCATCCAATTCCACCCGATATCTATCCATCCAGTTCCCCCCCTATCTATCCATCCAGTTCCCCCCCACTATCCATTCCCCCCCACCATCCATCCATCCTTCCAATCCCCCCACCATCCATCCACCATCCATCCAATCCCCCCACCATCCATCCAATCCCCCCACCATCCATCCAATCCCCCCACCATCCATCCACCATCCAATCCCCCCACCATCCATCCACCATCCATCCATCCATCCAATCCCCCCACCATCCATCCAGTCACCATCCATCCATCCAGTCCCCCCACCATCCATCCAGTCCCCCCACCATCCATCCAGTCCCCCCACCATCCATTCAGTCCCCCCACCATCCATCCAGTCCCCCTTCACTATCCATCCATCCACCCCCTATCTATCCATCCAGTCCCCTCACCATCCATCTACCCCCCCTATCCTTTCATTCAGTCCCCCCTCATCATCCATCTACTCCCTATCTATCTATCCATCCAGTCCCTCACCATCCATCCAGTCTTCTCACCATCCATCCTGGGACCCCATGGCGTGATACGTAAGAACTTTTATGTTAAGAAACAAAAAACAGACAATGAAATTCTTCACAAAGAATTCAAAGCGCGGCCGTGGTTGTCACTACGCGCGATAGACTTGTAAACAAACTGAGAGCGCCTGGCCTCACGCCCCGAGCACCACGTGCTCATTTGACCCATACGTGTACGAACAGACATCGTCTTCCAAAAAATTTGTCTTCTAGGGCAGTCATCAACCGAGGTTCCACTGTACAGTACTTATATATAACCTCTGTATATAGTGTAATAACAGCAAAAACAGTATGGTAGGAGGAGGAATGTCAGCAAGTGAGGTGTTGGTGAAGGAGGTGGCATCTGTTAGCTGGAGTGTGGCGGCCACTCTTGTTGTTTGGACTCACCATACTAACTTAGTGGTTCGTTATGGTGAACAACACATGCAGATACTTATACTGTATATAACATGTCTATATTGTGTAATAACAGCAAAACTATTTGTTTATTGTTTTATGAACATAATTGAATCACTAATATGCACACCATACTTTTGAGTATAGCGATGGTTCACACATTATATAAATATATCACACTACACACTACTGTATTGAATAATAATGCTGAAAAAAATCAATTAGAGAGACTGAAATAATTAGGTAATAATATCTTTGTGGCAACTCCCGCCTGAGAGCGAGGGTGGAGCAGACCACCTCCGACGCTTACTCTGTCAACGCCTCAATTTTGCCAGACGTCCTCGCCCTAATGCAGCCAAAATGTCACGATTTTTTTTATTATGTTTCCCGTGATCAGGGAACGCATTTTAATAATCTTAAAAGAAAAAAAATAATTTTTTGCTTGCGCCTAGCGGTGTTGCAGGCAATAACCCCAAGCGCCTCCCAAGGGTTAGCTTACTCAACAAAAAATTGCCTGCTTACCAAAGCTTTGCTGTTAACCCTCCACATCACTTGTAACTTACTTTTCAGCAATGTGTTTCTCTTAAGCACCGTCAGGTCCTCAGAGTGGTAAACTAGCAAAAGTTTTACTTTAAAATCTCGACTTGCATTTCCACACAAAAGTCAGTCTGTCCTTCATTGGCTCGCGTCCTGGCAATGACTTCTCCTCTTGAGTGATATAGGTCCTCTCTGGCATCATTTTCCATGACAAACCTGTCTTATCACAGCTGAACACTTGTTGGGAATGAAACCCTCAGCCTCTACATATTCCCTAAACTCAATAACAAAATTTTTGGCAGCATCCTTGTTAGAACTGGCAGCTTCCCCATGCCTCACTACACTGTGAATGTCACTTCTCTTAAATTTCTCATACTACCCATGACTGACTTTGAATACATCACTACTAGCACTCATTCCAGGGTTTTTATGTAAGAGATCACCATGCAGTTGTTTAGCTTTCTCACAAATGATGACCTCAGACACAATGTCACCAGCCATCTGTCATTCATTTATCAAAATCAATAATAATTTCTCAACCTCTTCAATTGTTTGTGATCACTGTTTCATAACTACTTTCACTTTCATCAACCTACCGATCTTGTCACTCCTGGCTTGTACTCATCAACCTACCGATCTTGTCACTCCTGGCTTGTACTCATCAACCTACCGATCTTGTCACTCCTGGCTTGTACTCATCAACCTACCGATCTTGTCACTCCTGGCTTGTACTCATCAACCTACCGATCTTGTCACTCCTGGCTTGTACTCATCAACCTACCGATCTTGTCACTCCTGGCTTGTACTCATCAACCTACTGATCTTGTCACTCTTGGCTTGTACTCATCAACCTACCGATCTTGTAACTCCTGGCTTGTACTCAACCCATGGTGGCAACACAAGCGTTCGGTTCACACCCTTGGCAAATCCAAGAGCTCCTAGGAAATGGTCAGCTTGATTTCCAAATCGGCCTGTGCAAAAATTTTAATTTAATGTTATAGTATGATAAAATTTGTATTTTACTTAAATAATTTATCACCCATTATCATCAAAGCCTCTTCTTTAATTAAACTGAACTTCTTTTGAATAATTTGCAAACATGTACTGAATACAGGAGTATATAAAAAACTAAAATATTTGACTGAATAGTCCCTATATTAGCCTTCAATTAGCATTTCACACACTAGATGCCAATACAAATACAATACTATACTGTATGTGTAAAAACATGTAAATACTTTATATTTACAGTCCTTGCATGAAACTTTATCTAAAAATATTTAGTAATTAAGACATTTTAATTTTAGGTGAACACAAAGTGCTGACAATGTAGAGCAGAGAGCTGATCATTGACCTAATAAAAAAAATCATTAACCATTTTTATCATAGTAGCTCAAAAGTTATCCCCCAAATTATCATATCTCAGGACCACTCTATTTACAAAAGTAACCTTTTTTAAGTTTTTTGGCAACCTTTGTGAATGGGCATAGAGCCAATGTGAGGCATGAGGCCAGTGTGGTGTGTGGGGGGGGGGGGGGGGGGCGGATCAGTGTGGTGTGTGTGGGGGGGGGGGGGGCGGATCAGTGTGGTGTGTGGGGGGGGGGGGGCGGATCAGTGTGGTGTGTGTGGGGGGGGGGTCAGTGTGGTGTGTGGGGGGGGGGGGGTCAGTGTGGTGTGTGGGGGGGGGGGGGTCAGTGTGGTGTGTGTGTGGGGGGGGTCAGTGTGGTGTGTGGGGGGGGGGGGTGTCAGGTGGTGGTGAGTTGGGGGGGGGGGTGTCAGTGTGATGGTGTGTGGGGGGGGGTGTCAGGTGGTGGTGAGTGGGGGGGGGTGTCAGGTGGTGGTGAGTGGGGGGGGGGGGTGTCAGGTGGTGGTGAGTGGGGGGGTGTCAGTGTGATGGTGTGTGGGGGGAGGTGTCAGGTGGTGGTGAGTGGGGGGGGGGTGTCAGTGTGATGGTGTGTGGGGGGGGGTGTCAGGTGGTGGTGAGTGGGGGGGGGTGTCAGGTGGTGGTGAGTGGGGGGGGGGGTGTCAGGTGGTGGTGAGTGGGGGGGGGTGTCAGTGTGATGGTGTGTGGGGGGGGGTATCAGTGTGATGGTGTATGGGGGGGGTGTCAGGTGGTGGTGAGTGGGGGGGGGTGTCAGTGTGGTGGTGTGTGTGTGGGGGGGTGTCAGGGTTGAGCTTTGCTCTTTCAACCCGCCTCTCAACTGTCAATCAACTGTTTACTAACTACTATTTTTTTTTTTCCCCCCCCCACACCACACACACACACACACACACCCCAGGAAGCAGCCTGTGGCAGCTGACTAACTCCCAGGTACCTATTTACTGCTAGGTAACAGGGGCATTCAGGGTGAAAGAAACTTTGCCCATTTGTTTCTGCCTCGTGCGGGAATCGAACCCGCGCCACAGAATTACGAATCCTGCGCGCTATCCACCAGGCTACGAGGCCCCTTGCTATGAGGGGTCAGTGTGGTGTGTGGGGGGTCAGTGTGGTGTGTGTGTGTGTGGGGGGGGAGGGGGGTCAGTGTGGTGTGTGTGTGTATGTGGGGGGGAGGGGGGTCAGTGTGGTGTGTGTGTGTGGGGAGGGGAGGGGGGTCAGTGTGGTGTGTGTGTGGGGGAGGGGGGTCAGTGTGGTGTGTGTGTGGGGGAGGGGGGTCAGTGTGGTGTGTGTGTGGGGGGGGGGAGGGGGGTCAGTGTGGTGTGTGTGTGTGGGGGGGAGGGGGGTCAGTGTGGTGTGTGTGTGTGTGTGTGGGGGAGGGGGGTCAGTGTGGTGTGTGTGTGGGGGGGAGGGGGGTCAGTGTGGTGTGTGTGTGGGGGGGAGGGGGGTCAGTGTGGTGTGTGTGTGTGTGTGTGGGGGAGGGGGGTCAGTGTGGTGTGTGTGTGGGGGGGAGGGGGGTTAGTGTGATGTGTGTGTGTGGGGGAGGGGGGTCAGTGTGGTGTGTGTGTGTGTGGGGGGAGGGGGGTCAGTGTGGAGTGTGTGTGGGGGAGGGGGGTCAGTGTGGTGTGTGTGTGTGGGGGAGGGGGGTCAGTGTGGTGTGTGTGTGTGTGGGGGAGGGGGGTCAGTGTGGTGTGTGTGTGTGGGGGAGGGGGGTCAGTGTGGTGTGTGTGTGTGGGGGCGGGGGGTCAGTGGTGTGTGTGTGTGTGTGGGGGAGGGGGGTCAGTGTGGTGTGTGTGTGGGGGGGAGGGGGGTCAGTGTGGTGTGTGTGTGTGTGGGGGAGGGGGGTCAGTGTGGTGTGTGTGTGTGTGTGGGGGGAGGGGGGTCAGTATGGTGTGTGTGTGGGGGAGAGGGGGGTCAGTGTGGTGTGTGTGTGGGGGGGGGAGGGGGGTCAGTGTGGTGTGTGTGTGGGGGGGGAGGGGGTCAGTGTGGTGTGTGTGTGGGGGGGGGAGGGGGGTCAGTGTGGTGTGTGTGTGGGGGGGGAGGGGGGTCAGTGTGGTGTGTGTGTGTGGGGGGGAGGGGGGTCAGTGTGGTGTGTGTGTGTGTGGGGGAGGGGGGTCAGTGTGGTGTGTGTGTGTGGGGGGGGGAGGGGGGTCAGTGTGGTGTGTGGGGGGTCAGTGTGGTGTGTGTGTGTGGGGGGGGGAGGGGGGTCAGTGTGGTGTGTGGGGGGTCAGTGTGGTGTGTGTGGGGGAGGGGGGGTCAGTGTAGTGTGTGGGGGGTCAGTGTGGTGTGTGGGGGGTCAGTGTGGTGTGTGGGGGGGTCAGTGTGGTGTGTGGGGGGGTCAGTGTGGTGTGTGGGGGGGTCAGTGTGGTGTGTGGGGGGGTCAGTGTGGTGTGTGGGGGGGTCAGTGTGGTGTGTGGGGGGTCAGTGTGGTGTGTGGGGGTCAGTGTGGTGTGTGGGGGGGTCAGTGTGGTGTGTGGGGGGGTCAGTGTGGTGTGTGGGGGGGTCAGTGTGGTGTGTGGGGGGGTCAGTGTGGTGTGTGGGGGGGTCAGTGTGGTGTGTGGGGGGGTCAGTGTGGTGTGTGGGGGGGTCAGTGTGGTGTGTGGGGGGGTCAGTGTGGTGTGTGGGGGGGTCAGTGTGGTGTGTGGGGGGGTCAGTGTGGTGTGTGGGGGGGTCAGTGTGGTGTGTGGGGGGGTCAGTGTGGTGTGTGGGGGGGTCAGTGTGGTGTGTGGGGGGGTCAGTGTGGTGTGTGGGGGGGTCAGTGTGGTGTGTGGGGGGGTCAGTGTGGTGTGTGGGGGGGTCAGTGTGGTGTGTGGGGGGGTCAGTGTGGTGTGTGGGGGGGTCAGTGTGGTGTGTGGGGGGGTCAGTGTGGTGTGTGGGGGGTCAGTGTGGTGTGTGGGGGGGTCAGTGTGGTGTGTGGGGGGGTCAGTGTGGTGTGTGGGGGGGTCAGTGCTGGTGTGGGGGGGGTCAGTGTGGTGTGTGGGGGGGGTCAGTGTGGTGTGTGTGGGGGGGTCAGTGTGGTGTGTGGGGGGGGTCAGTGTGGTGTGTGGGGGGGTCAGTGTGGTGTGTGGGGGGGGTCAGTGTGGTGTGTGGGGGGGTCAGTGTGGTGTGTGGGGGGGGTCAGTGTGGTGTGTGGGGGGGGGGTCAGTGTGGTGTGTGGGGGGGGTCAGTGTGGTGTGTGGGGGGGGGTCAGTGTGGTGTGTGGGGGGGGTCAGTGTGGTGTGTGGGGGGGGTCAGTGTGGTGTGTGGGGGGTGGGGTCAGTGTGGTGTGTGGGGGTGGGGTCAGTGTGGTGTGTGGGGGGGGGGGTCAGTGTGGTGTGTGGGGGGGGTCAGTGTGGTGTGTGGGGGGGTCAGTGTGGTATGTGGGGGGGGTCAGTGTGGTATGTGGGGGGGGTCAGTGTGGTGTGTGGGGGGGTCAGTGTGGTGTGTGGGGGGGGGTCAGTGTGGTGTGTGGGGGGGGGTCAGTGTGGTGTGTTTGGGGGGGTCAGTGTGGTGTGTGGGGGGGGTCAGTGTGGTGTGTGGGGGGGGTCAGTGTGGTGTGTGTGGGGGGTCAGTGTGGTGTGTGTGGGGGGTCAGTGTGGTGTGTGTGGGGGTCAGTGTGGTGTGTGGGGGGGGTCAGTGTGGTGTGTGGGGGGGGGTCAGTGTGGTGTGTGGGGGGGGTCAGTGTGGTGTGTGGGGGGGTCAGTGTGGTGTGTGGGGGGGGTCAGTGTGGTGTGTGGGGGGGTCAGCGTGGTGTGTGGGGGGGTCAGCGTGGTGTGTGGGGGGGTCAGCGTGGTGTGTGGGGGGGTCAGCGTGGTGTGTGGGGGGGTCAGTGTGGTGTGTGGGGGGGTCAGTGTGGTGTGTGGGGGGGTCAGTGTGGTGTGTGGGGGGGTCAGTGTGGTGTGTGGGGGGGTCAATGTGGTGTGTGGGGGGGTCAGTGTGGTGTGTGGGGGGGTCAGTGTGGTGTGTGGGGGGGTCAGTGTGGTGTGTGGGGGGGTCAGTGTGGTGTGTGGGGGGGTCAGTGTGGTGTGTGGGGGGTCAGTGTGGTGTGTGGGGGGGTCAGTGTGGTGTGTGGGGGTCAGTGTGGTGTGTGGGGGTCAGTGTGGTGTGTGGGGGGGTCAGTGTGGTGTGTGGGGGGGTCAGTGTGGTGTGTGGGGGGGTCAGTGTGGTGTGTGGGGGGGTCAGTGTGGTGTGTGGGGGGGTCAGTGTGGTGTGTGGGGGGGTCAGTGTGGTGTGTGGGGGGGTCAGTGTGGTGTGTGGGGGGGTCAGTGTGGTGTGTGGGGGGGTCAGTGTGGTGTGTGGGGGGGTCAGTGTGGTGTGTGGGGGGGTCAGTGTGGTGTGTGGGGGGGTCAGTGTGGTGTGTGGGGGGTCAGTGTGGTGTGTGGGGGGGTCAGTGTGGTGTGTGGGGGGGGTCAGTGTGGTGTGTGGGGGGGTCAGTGTGGTGTGTGGGGGGTCAGTGTGGTGTGTGTGTGTGGGGGGGTCAGTGTGTGGTGTGTGAGGGGTCAGTGTGTGGTGTGTGTGGGGTCAGTGTGTGGTGTGTGTGGGGTCAGTGTGTGGTGTGTGTGGGGTCAGTGTGTGGTGTGTGTGGGGTCAGTGTGTGGTGTGTGTGTGGGGTCAGTGTGTGGTGTGTATGTGGGGTCAGTGTGTGGTGTGTGTGGGGTCAGTGTGGGGTCAGTGTGTGGTGTGTGTGGGGTCAGTGTGGGGTCAGTGTGGGGTCAGTGTGTGGTGTGTGTGGGGTCAGTGTGTGGGGTCAGTGTGTGGTGTGTGTGGGGTCAGTGTGGGGTCAGTGTGTGGGGTCAGTGTGTGGGGTCAGTGTGTGGGGTCAGTGTGTGGGGTCAGTGTGTGGGGTCAGTGTGGGGTCAGTGTGTGGGGTCAGTGTGTGGGGTCAGTGTGGGGTCAGTGTGTGGGGTCAGTGTGTGGGGTCAGTGTGTGGGGTCAGTGTGGTGTGTGTGGGGTCAGTGTGGTGTGTGTGGGGTCAGTGTGGTGTGTGTGGGGTCAGTGTGTGGGGTCAGTGTGTGGGGTCAGTGTGTGGTGTGTGTGGGGTCGGTGTGTGTGTGGGGTCGGTGTGTGTGTGGGGTCAGTGTGTGGTGTGTGTGTGGGGTCAGTGTGTGGTGTGTGTGTGGGGTCAGTGTGTGGTGTGTGTGTGAGGTCAGTGTGTGGTGTGTGTGGGGGGTCAGTGTGTGGTGTGTGTGTGGGGTCAGTGTGTGGTGTGTGGGGTCAGTGTGTGGTGTGTGTGTGGGGTCAGTGTGTGGTGTGTGTGTGGGGTCAGTGTGTGGGGTCAGTGTGTGGGGTCAGTGTGTGGTGTGTGTGGGGTCGGTGTGTGTGTGGGGTCGGTGTGTGTGTGGGGTCAGTGTGTGGTGTGTGTGTGGGGTCAGTGTGTGGTGTGTGTGTGGGGTCAGTGTGTGGTGTGTGTGTGAGGTCAGTGTGTGGTGTGTGTGGGGGGTCAGTGTGTGGTGTGTGTGTGGGGTCAGTGTGTGGTGTGTGGGGTCAGTGTGTGGTGTGTGTGTGGGGTCAGTGTGTGGTGTGTGTGTGGGGTCAGTGTGTGGTGTGTGTGTGGGGTCAGTGTGTGGTGTATGTGTGGGGTCAGTGTGTGGTGTGTGTGTGGGGTCAGTGTGTGTGTGGGGTCAGTGTGTGGTGTGTGTGTGGGGTCAGTGTGTGTGTGGGGTCAGTGTGTGGTGTGTGTGTGGGGTCAGTGTGTGGTGTGTGTGTGGGGTCAGTGTGTGGTGTTTGTGTGGGGTCAGTGTGTGGTGTGTGTGTGGGGTCAGTGTGTGGTGTGTGTGTGGGGTCAGTGTGTGGTGTGTGGGTGGGGTCAGTGTGTGGTGTGTGTGTGGGGTCAGTGTGTGGTGTGTGTGTGGGGTCAGTGTGTGGTGTGTGTGTGGGGTCAGTGTGTGGTGTGTGTGTGGGGTCAGTGTGTGGTGTGTGTGTGGGGTCAGTGTGTGGTGTGTGTGGGGTCAGTGTGTGGTGTGTGTGTGTGGGGTCAGTGTGTGGTGTGTGTGTGGGGTCAGTGTGTGGTGTGTGTGGGGTCAGTGTGTGGTGTGTGTGCACTCCACCTTGCTTTCCACGCACCAGGTAATTACCAAAGTGTAATTACCTAAGTGTAGTTACAGGATGAGAGCTACGCTCGTGGTGTCCCGTCTTCCCAGCACTCTTTGTCATATAATGCTTTGAAACTACTGACGGTCTTGGCCTCCACCACCTTCTCACCTAACTTGCTCCAACCGTCTACCACTCTGTTTGCGAAAGTGAATTTTCTTATATTTCTTCGGCATCTGTGTTTAGCTAGTTTAAATCTATGACCTCTTGTTCTTAAAGTTCCAGGTCTCAGGAAATCTTCCCTATCGATTTTATCAATTCCTGTTACTATTTTGTATGTAGTGATCATATCACCTCTTTTTCTTCTGTCTTCTAGTTTTGACATATTTAATGCCTCTAACCTCTCCTCGTAGCTCTTGCCCTTCAGTTCTGGGAGCCACTTAGTAGCATGTCTTTGCAACTTTTCCAGTTTCTTGATGTGCTGCTTAAGATATGGGCACCACACATGGTGTGGGGGTCAGTGTGTGGTGTGTGGGGGTCAGTGTATGGTGTGTGGGGGCAAGTGTGGGGGGGGGCAAGTGTGGGGGGGGCAAGTGTGGGGGGGGGGCAAGTGTAGGGGGGGGGGCAAGTGTAGGGGGGGGGCAAGTGTAGGGGGGGCAAGTGTGGGGGGGGCAAGTGTGGGGGGGGGCAAGTGTGGGGGGGGGCAAGTGTGGGGGGGGGCAAGTGTGGGGGGGCAAGTGTGGGGGGGGGCAAGTGTGGGGGGGGGCAAGTGTGGGGGGGGCAAGTGTGGGGGGGCAAGTGTGGGGGGGGGGCAAGTGTGGGGGGGGCAAGTGTGGGGGGGCAAGTGTGGGGGGGGCAAGTGTGGGGGGGGGGCAAGTGTGGGGGGGGGGCAAGTGTGGGGGGGGCAAGTGTGGGGGGGGCAAGTGTGGGGGGGGGCAAGTGTGGGGGGAGGCAAGTGTGGGGGGCAAGTGTGGGGGAGGCAAGTGTGGGGGGCAAGTGTGGGGGGGGGCAAGTGTGGGGGGGGCAAGTGTGGGGGGGGGCAAGTGTGGGGGGGGCAAGTGTGGGGGGGGCAAGTGTGGGGGGGGGCAAGTGTGGGGGGGGGCAAGTGTGGGGGGGGCAAGTGTGGGGGGGGGCAAGTGTGGGGGGGGCAAGTGTGGGGGGGCAAGTGTGGGGGGGCAAGTGTGGGGGGGGGGCAAGTGTGGGGGGGGCAAGTGTGGGGGGGGCAAGTGTGGGGGGGCGAGTGTGGGGGGGCGAGTGTGGGGGGGCGAGTGTGGGGGGGCGAGTGTGGGCCAAGTGTGGGCCAAGAGTGGGCCAAGAGTGGGCCAAGTGTGGGCCAAGTGTGGGGTCAGTATGGGTGTAGAGCCAGCGTGGGTGCGGGGGGCCAGCGTGGGTGCGGGGGGCCAGCGTGGGTGCGGGGGGCCAGCGTGGGTGCGGGGGGCCAGCGTGGGTGCGGGGGGCCAGCGTGGGTGCGGGGGGCCAGCGTGGGTGCGGGGGGCCAGCGTGGGTGCGGGGGGCCAGCGTGGGTGCGGGGGGCCAGCGTGGGTGCGGGGGGCCAGCGTGGGTGCGGGGGGCCAGCGTGGGTGCGGGGGGCCAGCGTGGGTGCGGGGGGCCAGCGTGGGTGCGGGGGGCCAGAGTGGGTGCGGGGGGCCAGAGTGGGTGCGGGGGGCCAGAGTGGGTGCGGGGCCAGAGTGGGTGCAGGGGCCAGTGTGGTGTTTGGGACAACTGTGGAGCAGGTGTGGACCCAGTATGAATGTGGGGCTAGCATGGATGTGGGAGCCAGCATGGGCGGGGGGCCCAGCGTGGGCGAGGGGGGGCCAGCGTGGGCGAGGGGGGGCCAGCGTGGGCGAGGGGGGGCCAGCGTGGGCGAGGGGGGGCCAGCGTGGGCGAGGGGGGGCCAGCGTGGGCGAGGGGGGGCCAGCGTGGGCGAGGGGGGGCCAGCGTGGGCGAGGGGGGGCCAGCGTGGGCGAGGGGGGGCCAGCGTGGGCGAGGGGGGGCCAGCGTGGGCGAGGGGGGGCCAGCGTGGGCGAGGGGGGGCCAGCGTGGGCGAGGGGGGGCCAGCGTGGGCGAGGGGGGGCCAGCGTGGGCGAGGGGGGGCCAGCGTGGGCGAGGGGGGGCCAGCGTCGGCGCGGGGGGCCAGCGTGGGCGCGGGGGGGCCAGCGTGGGCGCGGGGGGGCCAGCGTGGGCGCGGGGGGGGCAGCGTGGGCGCGGGGGGGCCAGCGTGGGCGCGGGGGGCCAGCGTGGGTGCAGGGGGCCTGCATGGGTGTGGGGGCCAGCGTGGGTGTGGGGCCAGTGTATGTATTCACCTAGTTGTGCTTGCGTGGGTTGAGCTCTGCTCTTTCGGCCCGCCTCTCAACAGTCAATCAACTGTTACTATTTGTTTTCACCCCCCCCCCCCCAAGGAAGCAGCCCATAACAGCTGTCTAACTCCCAGGTACCTATTTACTGCTAGGTAAAAGGGGCATCAGGTGTGGGGTATTGTGAGCATGGGGGCCAGTGTGGAACCATTGTGGGTGCGTCCGTCTAATTACCCAAAGTTACTCAAAGCTTCCTAATAAGCTACCCAAAACTTCCTAACATTACGTTAATAATGAATAAATATAATATATTTATTCATTATAATGTTGGTGCTGAATGTAGAACATGGAAAAACATATTTTTACTCTGAAAAAGTATAATTTCATAACGAAATTAGACGAAAATAAGGTGCTGGTGATGCCAAAGCAAGTCGACGGTCCAAGCGACAATGTTGTGGAGCGACTTATCCAAGACACATTGTTGCTTGGAGTGTGTTTGCTGGCATATCAACCTTCTGTACCTACCTAACCTAAACAACCTACCTAACTAAACCTAACCTATCCAAATATAACTTAATATAACCTGTAGACAACAATATATCTTGGATAATTCGCTCCACAACATTGTCGCTTGGATTGTCGACTTCCTATGGCCTCTCATGCCACTTAGTTTATAATAATAATACTGTATTTTATTCACGAAAAGTACATAGAAGATGAGTTACAAACATAATGTTGGATTTATATACAGAGCTAGTACATACAATACCTAAAGCCACTAATACACATAACATTTCGGGCAAACGAAATTTCGTTATAAACTTATATTATTTCAGAGTAGTAATATGTTTTTTTTCATGTTCTACCTCCAGCACCTACGTTATAGTGAGTAAATATATCATATTTCTTCATTACTTACGCAATACTAGGAAGCTTAGGATAGCTTTGGGTAATTAGACAGGCCATTGTGGGTGTAATTGAGCCAACATAGGTGTGGGTAAGTGTGGAGCCAGCATGGGTGTGGGGACGCTATAATACTCACCCATACAGGGGCAGTAGAGAATGTAGCCATTGTGGTCAATGTCAAGAGAAAGGGTCGAGGCACACAATAACAAGACAATAACAAGCTCACGAGTCTTGGCGACCACCAACGTATCCCCCCACGCCATGTTGTTGTTGTGAGACGGGGGACTGGTCAAGTCGTCTACTGCAGTTTCGGATACCGTACTAGAAACATCTTCGTTCACTGAGAAGTTTGTACATACGAACCATTTCGTTCGTATATGCGCTGGTTTGTGTTCGCTACTGTTCTCGTCTGAATAAATACATGACACTTCATGTTGACCAGACCACACACTAGAAGGCGAAGAGACGACGACGTTTCGGTCCATCCTGGACCATTCTCAACTCGAAACGTCATCGTCCCTTCATCTTCTAGTGTGTGGTCTGGTCAACTTTAGCCACGTTATTGTGACTCATCGCCTGCACATGGCACTTCATATAATTATCGCTTCCATTAAAATTGCTTAGCGCACTGTTTGTATTACTTTGTTAACAAAGCGCACTCTTATCAGAGAAGGGAAGGGAAGAGAACTCTCAGGGGGAGAAAGCGCCAAGCCATAAAGACTATACAGTATAACACTTGGAAGGGGTCAGGTAAACGATTTGGGATGGCACGGGAGGAGTGAAGGAATGGCGCCCAATCATTTGGACGGTCGGGGATTGAACTCTTATCATGGGGTGCATAATAAATGAACTAAACTAAACTAACTATCAGAGAAGACATCCATTATTAGAATAACAAGGTGTAAACCATACTCCTTACAGTTGAAATCTATTTATATATATACAAGAAAATACATTGGGTTGTGAGAGTACATAACATTTGTTTTCTGATCAGGGGGAAAAAGACACAGGCAGTTTTGGGGGCTTAATTTATTAGTAAATTAAATTCTGCAAAACATGTAAATAATATAAGTAGGAATTAACAAATGTAACATGTCCATGTCTGAGTACTAATATTTAACTTAAAATGTACCGCTTAGCCTATAGTGACATATGGCTTAGCCTAGTGACATGGCAAACACGTTCTGCAGAAACCTAACGGCAGATGAAATGTAATTAGAACTAGGTATAACAGTCAGGACACAAAGGGGAAATAAAGTGTATAGACACATATAACACTTAACGGAGCCCGACCAAGACATAATGGTAAATTCATAGAATTAATAGGCGGGCAGAAAATACCTAGTGACTGGGGAAAAACTGATATGACAAATGGGAGACGTTTTTCCCAGGGCGTGAGGCCGGCCGCCAAGGAATAAGGAGAAGGGTTTCCTGACTAACGGTAGGGCTTACTAGCACCTAGACTGGGCAAAGTATTAGCTGCGGACAGCGGGACACTTGGGGACCGGCGCTGCACCCCCCTCCCCCCCTCCCCACTTGCGGTGGGGAAGACTAGAGGGACACTGGCACAAAGCATGACTGGGAACTGCCACTTGCATGAAGGGGAGGCGGGTGGGAGTTTCGAGTGCTGCGACGGGTAGGGCGGAGTGAGAGAGAGCCCAATCAATCAATCAATTAAATATAGGTCAAGTTACCCTAATGGGTGAGCGTGGAAGTGGGGATAGGGGAAGAATTTGTGGGGGTGAGAGGAAAGGTTTTCAGTATGAGGTAAAGTGCCAGGGCTAGACCCAGCTGCATGGCATTGAAATCGTTATGACCAGACTAGGCAATGCAGGCAAGGAATCGGATCTTTGTGACAACATTTCGTCTTTCTGAGCACCCACGGAGATAGCAGCCCTCAGCTGGGTGTGCCCTGGAGGCTCACACCTGATGTGATCTTAGATTTGCTAATCAGCATCGTGCCCCCACCCAAGACACCAGAAAACGGGAGCTAGCTGGTCCCCCCCCCCCTAAAGAGGGGGGTGGAGAAGAGTTAGGAGGCTATAGTTGAAAGTTTGGTGATATGAGTAGTGGTATATTAGAGGAGAGGGGTCATTTAAAGGACGGAGCAGGAGGTGGATCGTCGATCAGGTTAAAGAGGTTGTGCGTACGTATGTCTGGGTCTGCTTAGGACGTTTCTGAGGAACTGCGTCGTAGTTGTCATGATAGGTGAGAATTCTATTAATCTGTTTCCTCCCCATAGTATCCCAGGTTATGTTCAGAGGCGGGATGTTCGCCCACTCATGCAGGGCCTCACTAGTGGTGAAGTCCTGCCAAAGGGTATCGAACACCCATCTCAGAGCCCTGTTCTGGGTACGCTGGAGTTTCTTCCTATTTTCTGATCAGGGGGAAAAAGATACTGACAGTATGGGGCTTAAATGTTTATTGATAAAATAAATTCTGCAGAATATGTAGATATATAAAGTAAGAATTAACAAAAGTAACAATTCCAAGTCCGAGGACTAGATATTTAACTTAAAAGGTACACCCGTAGTAAGTATGAGATAAGCTTAGCCTAGTGACATGAAAACGAAATCTGCAGAAACCTAAAGCTTAACTGGTACTAGAATTAAGGCCGTGTGCAAATGTGTAGTAATTATATAACACTAGGATATAACAGGCAGGACACAAAGAGTAACTAACTCCAGTCCTGATCCCCTTGCTCTAAATGCCACAGTAAATACTGAGCTAAATAAAGTCCATCTGTGGCTAACTGCCAACAAACTCACCCTTAACATTGACAAAACTTTCTATATTCTGTTTGGCAATAAATCCTCTAATCAAATAAATCTCAAAATAAACAATACCCAAATTTGTAACAAATTAGATGGCAAATTCCTTGGCATTCTCATTGACCACAAGCTGAATTTCCAGGGACACATTCTAAACATATCAAAAAAAGTTTCAAAAACTGTGGGCATTCTTTCTAAGATCAGATATTATGTACCACGCCCTGCCCTGGTGACTCTCTATTACTCCCTTATCTATCCATATCTCAACTATGGTATTTGTGCTTGGGGCTCTACTACCCAAAATCACTTACGTCCTCTAATTACTCAACACAAAGCTGCTATTAGGACAATATCCAATTCTGGCCCCAGACATCACTCGGTACCCCTACTCAAATCTCTGAATATGTTAGACATTAAGTCACTGCACATTCTCTCATGTGTATTATACATATATAAAACGCTAAACTATAATGCCAATCCTGATCTCAAAAGCTTCATAGAAGGTTGTAACAGAACCCATGAGCACCACACCAGAAATAAATACAGTTTTGATATTCCTAGAGTACGACTTAATCAAACCAGAAATGCTCTACAAATCAAGGGGCCCAGAATGTGGAATGACCTTCCCAACCATGTTAAAGACTGTACCTCTCTCAACCAGTTTAAGTTAAAAACGAAGCTATACCTAATAAATTCCCTGTAACTCACCTTACCCCTCTATTGTCAACCCATGTATGTTTTTTGTTTTTTTTTGTTTTTCAAATCAACGCTGTTTGAATGTAATTTTCTGTAATAATTTGTAATTGTATTTGTGCTGCTTTTTCAACAATGTTCCCCCCTCTTTTACCTCTATTTATATTTGTACTTCAACGCGTTTTTTTCTTTTTACCCATTAGTTTTAAGCTTTAGTCATTAGTGTTTTTTCCTGCCCGAATCGTTTTGCGTAATAGTGGCTTTAGGCATTGTATGTACTAGCTCTATCTATAAAGCCAACAAACTTTGTAAAATCTCTTTATGTATGTACCTTTACCTAAATAAAAATTATTATTATTATTATTATTATTAATAATAAGTGAGAGACCACATAACACATAATGGACCCGACCAAAAGGCCGTAAAGACCTAATGAATGAGAAGGGGGGGTGACTACAAGTAGGGCTTACTAGCACCTAGACTGGGATTGGTTTGGATATAGATAGGATTGGGTATAGTCCAGTGTATGGCCTCGGATTCCATAATGATGGAGTTTACGTAAGAGGTAATTGTGATTAACAGTATCAAAGGCCTTTCTCAGGTCAATGAAGAGTCCAATCGGAAACTCATTTTTGTCAAGGGCTGAGTAAATTATATCAAGGAGACTAATAATTGCATCGTTGGTACTCTTTTGAGAGCGGAAGCCAAACTGACAGGGGCTAAGAATGATGAATTTTACGAGGTATAGGAGTAGAGCTGTTTGTAGATAATTGTTTTCAAATATTTTTGATAGTATGGGTAGGTTTGATATTGGTCTATAATTGTTTATGTCTGCCGGATTACCTCCTTTATGAACTGGCGTTACTCTTGCTTTTTTAAGGATATCAGAGAAGGTATGACACTCAAGGGATTTGTTGAACAGCAGAGCTATAGGTGGCGCAAGGGCGTGGGAGGCGCTCTTATATACAATGGATGGGATTTCACTGATGTTCCCAGCTTTGGTTTTTAGTGAGTGTATGATGGACACAACATCTGTCGGGCTGACTGGTGAAAGGAGAAGAGAGTTTGGATAGCTGCCTGAGAGATATGTGTTGATATGTGTCTGAGTCTGTGGGATTTTACTGGCAAGGTTAGCACCAACCGATGAAAAGAAGCTATTAAATTCATTCGCCATTTCTAAATCAGATGACGGTGTAAGGCCATCCTCAGAGAGTGTTATCTGGTTGTGGGAGTGTTGTTTAGTTCCTAGGATATTAGAGATGGTTTTCCATGTGCTTTTCATGTTGCCTTTTGCTTCTTTGAATCTAGTCTCATAATATGAAAGTTTAGCTTTTCTTATGATACTGGTAAGCACTGATAAGTACCATTTAACTACTTCCTTTGTAACTAGGCCAATCCTAAATTTCTTTTCATATTCATGTTTTTTGTTGATTGATTTGATTATGCCACTTGTGAGCCACGGGTTATTTTTTCTTTTATCAGTTACTTGTTACTTTTATCAGTTGATATTCCATGAGTACGACTTAATCAAGCTAGAAATGCTCTACAAATCAAGGGACCCAGAATGTGGAATGACCTTCCCAACCATGTTAAAGACTGTACCTCTCTCAACCAGTTTAATATAAAAACGAAGCACTACCTAATAAATTCCCTGTAACCTACCTTACCCCTCTATTATCAACCGATGTCTGTATTTTTTTTTAACAACGCTGTTTGTCGATCTAATTGTATTTGTGCTGCTTTTTCAGCCATGTTCCCCCTTTTTTATCTCTATTTTTATTTGTTCTCAACACATTTTATTCTTTATACTCAATTAAGTATTAAGCTTTAGTCATTAATGTTTGTCCTGCCCGAAACTCTTTGCGTAATAGTGGCTTTAGGCATTGTATGTACTAGCTCTATCTATAAATCCATCAATCTTTGTAAAATCTCTTGTATGTATGTACCTTGCCTAAATAAACATTTATTTATTTATTTATTATTCCTGTCAACCTTTGGAGATGAATGAGGTGAGGTGTTGCCCGAGCATATAAGCAGCAGAATAGCAAATATTAACCGACCATTTGGTCACCACTTGGTCCGGGAAACATCTCCCGTCACGCAGGGTGCAGTTGCGCCTCCACAGATCTCCAGTATCATCTTTTGATACTGGTAATGGCTCGAAAGGGCCACCACTTACGGGCTATTCATGCCCGTGCCACCTCTTGGGTGGCTTAATCTTCATCAATCAAATATTAACCAGTCTACTTTCAAGTGTGGTCTAGAGCAGACACTTGCGAGATACTGTACCGACGCTCAGTGCGCTCAACTCACACCAAAGTACCACCTGCGTACTTCTGTATATTCGACCAAATATATATATTATCTTAGTGTTTGTGTTTATTGTCACCATACTTTATGTAACAATAGAACCGTTACATTGGTGACCCCAGAGTGAAAAAGAACACTTAGTCGCAAACTAGATCTTCGTTATAGATTTATCTACCAGGTTTCCAGCATACAATGCAGAGGAACCAGAATTTTGGTTCATGCAGATGGAGGCTATTTTCGACCACCACGAAATTACGACTGAGAAAGCCCGATATGCCTGTACCCTGCCAACACTTCCATCGGAGGCGATGCACACTGCCTCCGCTGTCATAACCAGACACCAGGACGTACACCACATTGAAAGCCGCTCTTCTTCAGGCAGTGAGGAAACGCCGAATTCAACAAAGGGATCAACTCCTCACTGACAAAAGATTAGCAGACAAAACACCAGCCCAGCTTCTGCGGCATATTCAGTATGTGATGCATACTGCAACTGGCCCGGCCCCCAGCGAGATTGTGAGATCACTCTGGATACAACTCTATCCAAAACACATTCAACCGGCCCTATTCAGTATGGCTGACGACACCCCATTAGCCCAGCTGGCTACACTGGCAGACCGACTTCATACAACGTCTGATAACGCTACGCTGTCCCACCTCAGTGATACACAGCAGACTACAGACACCCAACAACTCGACGTCCTCCAGAACCGGCGTTTCTTCCGCCCAGGGAGGACGTACCAAGCGAATCCAGTATCAGGATCTAGGCGACACCGAGGAGAGCTTTGTTTTTACCACCAGAGGTTCGGACACCAAGCCCACAACTGTAGGGCTCCGTGTTCCTGGTCGGGAAACTACTTCGGCGGGGACTGTTAACGGCCAGTAACCCCGCCATTTCAAACACTACACTGCTCTACATATCTGACATCATAACCAAACGCCGTTTCCTCGTTGACGCAGGTGCAGCAGCTAGTGTGTTGCCTCCACCACTGGTCAAACCGAGCCGCACTCTTGGTTTGGACTTACGGACTGCCAATGGTACGTCCGTCCGTATATATGGGACCTGCACCCTGGTTCTCGATTTCGCCTCTCTGGGTCGCTTTACGTGGACTTTCCTCATAGCGGATGTGGAACAACTCATTCTTGGATGGGATTTCCTGCAACACCATCAACTTATTGGGGATCCCGCAGGTGAAGTACTTCGAGCCTCTCCTAGTACCTCTGCACAAGTTAATATCGTCACCCCAGTCGCATCTACGGAACTTCAAGCACTCCTGGATGAATTCAAAGATGTGATCCAACCCGCCAGCCCTCGACCAGAAGTGCAACATACGATTACGCATCACATTACTACAACGGGAGCACCTACCTTCGCCAGACCACGCCGCCTGGCACCGGAACGATTGGCGGTAGCACGTGCTGAATTCAACAAGCTACAGGAGGCAGGAATAATCCGCCCTTCGAACAGTCCATGGGATTCACTTCTCCATATGGTCCCGAAAACAGCCCCAGGAGAATGGCGCCCTTGCGGGGACTACAGGGCTCTCAACGTTCGTACTCTGCCGGATCGCTACCCAATACCACACATCCAGGATTTCTCACAGGAATTGAGCAACGCAACCGCTTTTGCGAAAATTGACCTTGTGCGGGCATTTCACCAGATTCCTGTGGAACTGGCAGACATTCCGAAAACAGCGATCACAACACCTTTTGGACTGTTTGAATTCGTCCGGATGCCTTTTGGTCTACGGAATGCAGCCCAGACATTCCAACGCTTCATCGACCAAGTAATTAAGGACCTGCCTTTTTGCTACGCCTACATTAACGATCTGCTGGTGGCCAGTACATCACCGACAGAACATCTGCTACACCTCCGATTCCTTCTCACCCGTCTGCGCAACTTCGGCTTGCAGCTCAACTCCGAGAAGTGTATTTTCCATGTTCCAGAGCTGGATTTCTTGGGACACCGTGTGTCAGCAGCAGGGGTCCAACCACTAGAGAAGAAAATCGAGGCAATCAAGGAATTCCCGCGCCCATCCACTCCAAAGAAGTTGCAAGAATTTCTTGGTGTGGTGAATTTTTATCATCGATTCATCCCACATTGTTCGGACATCTTGCAACACTTATACAACCTCTTACGTGGTCGGAAACTCACGTCCCGTCTTCCGTTGGAGTGGACTCCCCAGGCAGAGACAGCATTCACCGACATAAAACACAAGCTGGCGGAATTCACCTTACTCGCACACCCAGTGTCTGACGCTCCCACCAATCTCTCTACTGACACTTCAAACACAGCAATTGGTGCTGTACTACAACAGCTCATTAAAGGAGAATGGCGCCCAATTTCATTCTTTTAAGCGCGCCTGTCACCCACTGAAGAGAAGTACAGCACTTTTGATAGGGAACTGCTCGCCATCTACTCAGCCATACAACATTTCCAGCACTTTCTCGAGGGGCAGAACTTCCACATCCTCACAGACCACTTCCATAGACCTCTCACTTATGCACTGGCGGCCAAGGGTGATGCTCACTCTCCTCGAGTAGCCAACCACCTGGGATTTATCTCCCAATTACCTCGGATATCCGCCATGTCAAAGGAACTAATAATGTCATAGCCGATGCACTGTCTCGACCCACCATAAACCACGTCGTGACAAACCCAGCTCAGGTGGACTATTATGTAATCAGTAAGGCCCAACGGGAAGACCCTGATCTGCAGCAATTACAGACATCTGACACAGCTCTCCGGTTCATCGAGATTCCCATGGAAGGTGGCGGAAGTATAATCTGTGACACCTCACGGACGGGAGCACTTAGGCCCTACATTCCTGCCCAGTTTCGCTGGAAAACGTTCTCAGTATTTCACTCCCTAGCACACCCAGGAGTACATGCTTCCCAGAAACTACTAACGAAGCGTGTTGTAAGGCCAGAAATCAATGCCGATGTTCGACGATGGACTCGCTCATGTCTCCAGTGCCAGCGAGCGAAAACACATCGTCACACACAGAGACCGCTTCAACAGTTCCCGTTACCTTCTGACCGTTTCGAAGTGGTGCATGTAGACATCGTTGGACCATTACCGTCGGCAAGAGGATATTCTTATCTACTCACCTGCATCGATCGATTCTCCAGATGGCCGGAAGCAATCCCATTAATCAACATCTCAGCTGAGTCAGTGGTCCAGGCTTTCCTCTCTGGATGGGTCGCCCGTTTTGGCAGCCCCTCTGTCATCATCACCGACTAAGGACGACAGTTCGAGTCATATCTATGGAAAAAACTTATGGAATTCCTCGGCATCACACACAACCGAACCACAGCATACCACCCTGAGTCGAACGGAATGGTAGAACGCTTTCATAGACAACTAAAAGCTGCCCTAAGCAGCCCGTCCTCCAAACAAAGATCCAAAAGTGATTCCATGCATCCGCCAAACCCCCTGTTTATGAATGAAAAACGGTTTACACACGACTCACAACTGATTTCGTTCGAACACTTCCGGAACAAGTGCTTCACTGACGAGTTTTGTTCGAACCACTTCGCTATAAATGCTTCACCCACGTACTACATATGCAAATAATCGCCAACCGAACCTAAACACCTAACCTAACCTATGCCTATATATGCACAATATGCTAATATATTATAATATTAATTTATATTTGAGAAAATTCTTGTTCTGAATGAACAGCATGTTAAAATTTATGAATGTGTCTGTGCTGGGCGACCGCTGGATGTAATGGACTTGAGTCGAGGACGGGTTGCCCTAAGAGATCAAGCACGCCCTGATGATTGGATCGACAACCTTTGTTATATAAAATGGTGGGCTTGCTATGGGGAATCTAGTGCTATTCAGGGGTAAGGTCAGTCAGAATAAAGATGTATCTATTTGGGGAGATCAGTAAGGCCCGGCTCCCATGGAAACTAGAAGTAGTGCTGACTACTTGGCTACACCACAAGGTCAGTCTAGGGAATGATCAAGATCTCCTACACAGGAAGAACGATACTCTTATAATTCATGTACTTATTTATTAACCCCTTAACAGCCCCCCATATACATTCACACCAATGACAATAATAATAATAACTTTACCACACTACCTTACGTTAAAAGCCTTGGTCCACATAAGCAGGATACAAGGTTTTACACTGAACACAAGCTAGGGTAAAGCTCTACTATTGAATAACTTGAAGTTAGAGTCAGCTTAGGGTAGGGGGACCATGTGGTTCCAATGGAACCCCCTTTAGAATAACTAGTAATATAAACTCTAAAAACACCTACTACACACAGAGTATACTACTCTACACATAGAACATGAGTATGCCAGAGATTGAATAATGTACTCAGTATATACTTATCTTGAACAAGACACAGAAATAAGGAAACGAAGAGGAAGGGGAGGGGGTTCCTTTCACCACAGCCAGCAACCAGAGAAGACCGCTCCCAGCGAGCAGCTCAGGCCTCCCGCATGTGGTGGTGCCGGAAGGAGCCTAATTGATCGTTGTTACGGCCCTATTGGGTCGCAACTGGGTTCTTCTCTGATGTTATTAGAGTTTGGGTATCCGGCCCCAAGCTAGCTAGTGGTTTCCAAGGGGTGCGTTCCGTAACGCAAGTTAAATTAAAGGGGAAGGGATACAAATGCACTAATTTAAATATATTATTTCACCGCCACCATAAATAAATATATCACAGTCACACGGGGGGTATAAATACACAATATACAGAATTGTCTTCCTCTGAAGACACAGGATGCTCCACGGTGCTCACGATGAGTAGCCCTGGTTCTCTTCTTTGGCCCACGAAGAATCCTCAGATTCCCTCGGCGAATCTACCCTGGCCACAGGCCAGCCAAATCACAGTCCCACTGGGTGCACCATCGTGGAGGCCTTCAACCACAAATCCAGCCTGTAGCTGGCAGATTCCGATCAGCTCCGCTGTGTAGGCCACTCCACGATCGATACTAGGGTTGCGAGCCCTAGGCAGGAGCCTCGTGTGATTCCGCAGATCACTCTCCTCTCTTCGCACCACAGTGGGTAGTCTCCTCCTACCAGCCAGCCCCCAGATAAGACGATTCCTGGTACTACCACGTCACAGGCAGGCTAACACACTCAACAGTGTTCGTCCGGGGGTGACTCACAGCTTCTGCAGCAAACACGTGGAGAGACTTAGGCTGCCTTGGGTAGACTGCCCCAACGTCCAATTCAGCAGTACCCAGGTCGACTCTGTAATCAGACACGTCATCAGTACTAGGGACACACTAGGGCACCTCACTTACAGGCTTAGACACAGACATCCACCTATCCACTCCATAGATGGCGTTGCTGTCTAAGCGCCACCTCACCAGAGGTCAGCAGCGGCTATGTCACGAGCTGATTAAGACGGGAATCCAGCCCCTGTGGCCGGTATATCCCGTCCTCACTAGATGGCGTCGTCCATTTGGAGGGGGTTTCGGGAGCTGACCCACAGATGGCGTTGTCGTCACCGCTCCGTGCTACGACGCTGGGCTCGGGTCCGTAACAATCGTGCAGCTAAGCACATTAAAAATCTTCCCCTATGCAACGTATTGTTACTTTACAAATGATTAAAGTATTAGTAAACATAGTTGGTGCCTATGTTATTATTTAATAATCAACCCCCAGCTCAGTCTTTAAATGCTCTTTGAGAAACAAGAATAGTCTTACGTCTGGCAGGGAAGATACAAACAAAGACACATCGAGTTGCGTTTTGCTACTCTAACGTAGCTTATTTAGTTCAATTTTGACCTCTGGTTTCCACTGAAGAACCCAGGGTCGTAACAACCTTCTATTAGTCTTGCTTGGCATCCGTTCGGCCACGAAGGAGGGCAGTGGATTCTCGGTGGCAGACTTAGTATACGGATCTAGCCTGCGGCTTCCGGGCGAATTATTAACACCGACGCCACTCATCACACCCCAGACCCCACTTTTGTCCAGAAATTACGGGCGGCCATGACAAGCAATCGGCCTACACCCCCACACCAACCGACAACTCGTGCTACATATGTGCCTCATGAGCTCCACACAACTGAACACGCGTCTGTAAGAGTCGACGCCCTTTACAGTCACCTTACGAAGGACCATATAAAGTGGTCTCTCGAACGTGGTGTAGTGGTAAGACACTCGCCTGGCGTTCCGCGAGCGCTATGTCATGGGTTCGTATCCTGGCCGGGGAGGATTTACTGGGCGCAATTCCTTAACTGTAGCCTCTGTTTAACGCAACAGTAAAATGTGTACTTGGATGAAAAAACGATTCTTCGCGGCAGGGGATCGTATTCCAGGGACCTGCCCGAAACGCTATGCGTACTAGTGGCTGTACAAGAATGTAACAACTCTTGTATATATCTCAAACACCGAAGTTCTTCACCATTGAACGCCGAGGACAGCGGGTAAACATCTCCATCGATCGCCTTAAACCAGCACACTGTGATGCTGCCCCAGACATCCCTCCAGACACATCTGTCGTTCACTTTTCGACCACAGTTACCATCACCTACGAACGATCCTGTACGACCTCCAACCCTACATCCCCAGTTACCAGCTGCACCACCACCTGATCCTACGACGACGGACGATCCAGTGCGACCTCCCACCCTACGATCCCAGTTTTATGACATCAGCGAAGAAGAGGAAGTTAACTTTGAGGGTTATACAACGCGAGCAGGGCGTACAATTCACCGACCAGCTAGGTTCCTTGATCAAGTATTTTTCCTTTCATCCCCTGGGAGGGGGAGTTCTGTAGCGAATAGATTATCCCAATAATATATTCGCTCCAAATGCATTGTTAATATTCCTGTCAACCTTTGGAGATGAATGAGGCGAGGTGTTGCCCGAGCATATAAGCAGCAGAATAGCAAATATTAACTAGTCTACTTTCAAGTGTGGTCTAGAGCAGACACTTCCGAGATACTGTACCGACGCTCAGTGCGCTCAACTCACACCAAAGTACCACCTGCGTACTTCTGTATATTCGACCAAATATATATATTATCTTAGTGTTTGTGTTTATTGTCACCATACTTTATGTAACAATAGAACCGTTACAGTAGAATAATAAACCCCACATTGAGTTAGGAAAATACCATTTGTCAGATACTGTTATCAAAAGATCCCCCATTTTGCACCCGCAAGATAACATAAGATTTTAAGGGTTGACGAATGTTAATCTTGTTTGAGAAGCTGTTCACTTGAGACAGTTAAGCAATTAAGTCCCCAGCTCTGTCTGGGTACAAGAGACAGGATGAACAACCGATCGGATTTTCTTCCTATTGAGGAGTGTTGTACATGCAGCTATGGCGGTGTGTCCACTCACAGGATGAATGGCGCTGACCAATATACTCGCCCCTCGGGGCAAAATTTAAATTAAAGGAACAGGTAGACATCCTTGAGACCTCTCTCGTTGTCCCTGTGGGAAATGGCTGCCAGCCGTATGGTTCATTTGAAAATGATTGCTAAGAAGTTTTATAGAATTTAACTAATATAAAAGCTCATGCTCTATCTATATTTACTCTCAATTATTGTGTACAATAATTTTAGTAATATGATATGAATTGATGTGCGGAACATTGTGACTAAATGAAATTTACCTTTTTCCCGGCAGCGTTGATCAGCTGTTTACCCGTGGACAAACACAATAACTGTATAGTAAGCGACGCAGCTCAGCGCCAGCCTCCCGCACTCATCCTCAAGGTAAACCTTCCTGCAGCACTCATACACCTCTCCCACTCCTCCACCCACACACCTCTCCCACTCCTCCACCCACACACTACTCTACAGAGAAAGTTGCACTTGTTCTTAAAGTAGGGTAGCCCAACCATATCCCAGTGACAAGATATAGCTATTATTCATGTGGGTGGGGGCAAGATGTGGGTGGGTGTAAGATGTGGGTGGGGGCAGGATGTGGGTGGGTGTAAGATGTGGGTGGGGGCAAGATGTGGGTGAGTGTAAGATGTGGGTGGGGGCAAGATGTGGGTGAGTGTAAGATGTAGGTGGGAGTAAGATGTGGGTTGGGGCAAGATGTGGGTGGGTGTAAGATGTGGGTGGGGGCAGGATGTGGGTGGGGGCAGGATGTGGGTGGGGGCAAGATGTGGGGTGGGTGTAAGATGTGGGTGGGTGGGGGCAGGATGTGGGTGAGTGTAAGATGTAGGTGGGAGTAAGATGTGGGTTGGGGCAAGATGTGGGTGGGTGTAAGATGTGGGTGGGGGCAGGATGTGGGTGGGGGCAAGATGTGGGGTGGGTGTAAGATGTGGGTGGGGGCAAGATGTGGGGTGGGTGTAAGATGTGGGTGGGGGCAAGATGTGGGGTGGGTGTAAGATGTGGGTGGGGGCAAGATGTGGGGTGGGTGTAAGATGTGGGTGGGGGCAAGATGTGGGGTGGGTGTAAGATGTGGGTGGGGGCAAGATGTGGGTGGGGGAAAGATGTGGGTGGTTGTAGGATATGGGAAGTGTAAGATGTGGGTTGGGCATAAGCTGTGGTTAGGGGCAAGATGTGGGTGGGTGCTAAATGTGGGTGTATAAAGTGTGGGTGGGTGTATAAGATGTGGGTGGGGGCAAGATGTGAGTGGGTGTGAGACGTGGGTGGGTGTATAAGATGTGAGTGGGTGGGGGCAAGATGTGAGTGGGTGCTACATGTGGGTAGGTGGGTGTAAGATGTGGGTGGGGGCAAGATGTGGGTGGGTGTAAGATGTGAAGAGTAGAAGAACTCTTGAAACACTCTCCAGGTATGCTCCAGGGGGGTTGATTCTACTGCAATTTCAGATTCGGGTGGCGTGTGCCACTATCCCAGTTTCTATTGTTTCGTGGAGATTGGTCAATAAACACAAACACTACGGCACTATTTATCTTTTGTTGCGTATACAGTAGTTGCGGGTGATATTTTGGCAGGCAATGGTGCGGCTTGGGCGCACTGAGTGTCGGTACAGTGTCTCACATGTCTGTTCTAGACCACACTAGTCTAGTCCACACTTGCAGGTAGACTAGTTATTATTCGCTACTCTGCTGGTTATATGCTTGGGCGCCACCTCACAGTTCTCCACAGTTTGGCAGGACTTTTCCTTAGACGTACGGAACGGTTTGAGTTCCATCGTTGGTACTTTGTAGAGCTTTGCTTCTCTAGTTAGGCTCATGCGTTTGGAGCGAGTATTGGAATTCTCTACTCCGCCACCCTTGTTCACTGTTCCATCTTTGTTTACTCTTCCCCGCTTGGCGGGATTGTGTCGATGGCTCCTGACTGGGGTGTTTTGGTGTGGTGTTTGGTCACCTTGCATGTGTCTTTAGTGCCTTTTTTGTCCATCTTTTGTTCTTTGTTGTCCTGTGGGGCTCTGCACCGCGTTTCGGTGCTTTTGTTTTCGTTGTCGACCCCTGGGTCTTTTCCCTGTCTGGACGCTTTCCTTGCCTATCTTCGGTGCCTGACTGCACCCTGCTGTCCGTAAGGTGTAAGGTCCCTACACACCGCTCCTCTACACATTTTTGTGGTTGGTCGTGTGCGTTACTTCCCGGCCGCTCCTTGGGCCATATTCGTGGTTTTCCTTACCTATTTCCGTTTTTCCTCCCCCATGCTACACTTTTTTGTGTATCTGGGTCATTGCTTCTTGATTATCCTGTTTGGTGCTCCGGTGGGCCTCTGTTCATGTTCCACGTCCTGCTTTTCGACTTCTCCGGTGTTCCGTTTTGGTACCGAGTTCCTGCGATTTCTGTGTGGTTTTCTGCAGGCTTCGGGTTGCGCTGTCTGTGGGGGGGCAGTGTGGACTTTTCAGTCTGCCGCTCCTGCCTTCCTGGTTCCTTTTCTTGGAACCGGGTTTGCTGGGTTCCGGTCCTGGTTTCGGTTTTTCTTTGTTCCTTTTCCGGACCGGGTGTGTTTGCTTTCCTGCGGTTCTCATCCTCGATAGTTCTCCTCTTGGATGCCTCGGGGATGCGTGTATCATTCTTCCCTGCTGGAGCTGGTTATGTTGCTCCTTTGGGTTGTGGGGTCGCTGTTTTTAGATTCGTGTTTTGCGCTTTCGATTGTGGTGTTCGTTTCTCGTCGTTTGTGTCGGCACAGGTGGGTTCGTTATTGGTCTCCCACCTGCGTGTTTCGTCTCGGGGGCGGTGTGTGGTTTTCCTATCACTGCGAAGGGTCCTTCGGTCTTTGATAGGGTTGGCTTGTTTTCCCTTCGGGGTTGTTCTGGGACCGTTGTCTGGGATTGTCCTGTCACCTCATGTTGGGTGGTGCTGGCAGAGCTGCTCCTGCTTGCGTTCAGTGTTGCGGTTCCTTCTGCTCCATTCCACTTGCTGTCCTGGGCGTTGTTCCCCTCTGGCCTGCTCTTGAGTTTTGGGGCCGTCCTGGTCGTTGGCCTGGGTAGTCTTTTTCTTCTCGTCTTGGTCTTTGTTTTGTCTCTGGCTTTGGTTGTTCAGTTAGAACGTGTGGTATTCGCCTCCCGGTTCCTTCCCTGTTTTACTTATCTTTTGGTAAGGTAGCTCCGGGGAGCCGACGGGGCTCCCCCCAGAAAACCAGCGTTGAATGTAATGAAACGCTATTTTCTGGGTGAGTCCCGGAGGCTCCCCGGCATCCTTCCCTCCCTCCGGTCGGCGGCGTTTTTCGCGTATTTTGACATCCAGCCTAAGAACTGCCAGTTGGATCACCGGCATGGAGGGTCTGGGGCTCCCCCTTCCCCCTCTCGGGGAGAGGGGGGGGGGGTTGCGCAGACGGTGGCGCGGCGACGTGATGACGTCATGCTAGTTTGATAATTTTGTTTGGGGAGTTCTGTCCACTTGTTCGGCTTTCGGTAGCAATAATTTCACCAGAATAGGGGTTTGTTTTGGGGCGCCTACCTTTCTGAGTGCCTGTCCCGGTCGATGGCAGACATAGAATGCTCCCAATCACAAGGGGGTTTCTATAGGCTCCTCCCTCTCCTTGCTCCTCATGCCTCTCTAAGGGGGCCAGGTTCTGGCTCGTGGACCCCGGTAGGCAAGAACTCCTAGCAATTTGACTGATGCCAGAAAGTTATACATATCCATTCAGCCTGGATAGCTCCGGGAAGCCTCCGGGACTCACCCAGAAAATGGCGTTTCATTACATTCAACCCTGTTTTTTTTTTATATTGCGCCTGGGTGCATTGCAGGCTAAAATTGCAAGAGCAACCCAGGGGTTAAGAAGTTTACTTATGAAGTTCTTCGACTTTGCATGCCTGAGGCTATTTAATTTTATTAGAGACATGTCTTTCAATATAATGTTTCATATAGTATTTTTCTAGAGGTTCCATGCCTTGACATATTGTCACTCATATAAATATTACTTTCAATAGGTTACAGTAAAGAAAAATGTCGTCTAGCATTCAGCTCTCCCCTGAGGCACTGTGTGATGGCTTGGATCAACTTTCAATTCAGCAACTTGAGCTCATGGACCAGCTCATTAAGGTAATTATTTTCAATGAAGTGTCAATTTAAAAAATTATGACTAGGTAGGCAGTAGCCAAATATTTAGCTTATATATATATATATATATATATATATATATATATATATATATATATATATATATATATATATATATATATATATATATATAATTTTTTTTTTTTTTTTTTATATTTTTTTTTATATATATATTATATATATATATATATAATATATATATATATATATATATATATATATATATATATATATATATATATATATATATATATATATATATATATATATATATATATATATTACAACCTTGATTCAACGTACTATATGGGACCGACCCCAGTTCGTTGGAGCGTTGGATTCGTTGCAAGAGGTGACCTTCAGGAGGCGTTTGCATCAGTGTCTTTATTTTTCTTGTAGACAATAAAAATGCATTATCATATTATATAATGTACCTATATATTATTACTCTACTAACAAATACTGTTACATTCGTTATTTACCTTATTGTTGGAGTCAAGTCCATCTTGAAGTCTCATGGAGTTGTGAATGTTGTACAGTAAATACATACTGTAGTGTATTATGCCGCTAACACTGTGTTGAGTAGTTCTGTTGTATGTTGAGTACTACAATAAAGTTTATGAAAACTATTGTACACTAAAATTACTGCAATTTAATTTTAACACTATATTTTGATTTGTCAAGAGGCTGGAGTGTTCATTCCGCGACTTTGTTGGACATATCGGCTCGATCAAGGAACATCCGTGCACCATGTCGGCTACAAATGCACTCATTGTGTCAGTGATGGCTGACTGGTGGGTGGATGGGCAGGGAGGGAGGGAGGCAGGCAGGCAGGCAGACAGGCAGGCAGGCAGGCAGGCAGGCAGGCAGGCAGGCAGGCAGGCAGGGAAGGAGGGAGGGAGGGAGGGAGGGAGGGAGGGAGGGAGGGAGGGAGGGAGGCAGGCAGGCAGGCAGGCAGGGAGGGAGGGAGGGAGGCAGGCAGGCAGGCAGGGAGGGAGACAGGCAAGGAGCCAGGCAGGCAGGGAGGGAGGGAGGCAGGCAGGCAGGCAGAGCTTGGGAGGGAGGCAGAGATTGGGAGGGAGGCAGGCAGGCAGGCAGAGCTTGGGAGGGAGGCAGAGATTGGGAGGGAGGTAGGCAGGAAGGGAGGCGGGCAGGCAGAGCTTGTGAGGGAGAGGCACAGAGGGAGGCAGGCACGGAGGGAGACAGGCACGGAGGGAGGCAGGCAGAGCTTGGGAGGGAGGCAGGGAAGGAGAGGCTGGAGATGGATTGATGGAAGGATGGAGGGAGGGATGGAAGGATGGATGATTTGCGGGTGTGTGTGTATGGGCTGTATGGGTGGGGGGGGGGGGTGTGTCGGTGGTGGTGAAGGGACTGACTCGGTGATAACCCTAACTCTGACCCAGTTAACTTTTTTTAACTTGATTTGTTTCTTCAATTCTGGATGGATGGAGGGAGAAAGGGGATGGATGGAGAGAGGGAGGGAGGCATGGATGGAGAGAGGGAGGCAGGGGGGGGGATGGAGAGAGAGCGAGGGAGGGAGGGAGGGAGGGATGGAGAGAGAGAGAGGAAGGGAGGGAAGGAAGGAGGGATGGAGGGCTGGAAAGAGGGAGGGAAGAATGGAGAGAGGGAGGGAGGGGGGATGGAGGCAGGATTGGGCTACAGGAAGGATTGGGCTACAGGAAGGATTGGGCTATAGGAAGGATTGGCCCCGCAAATCCCAACTACCACCCCGCCTCTCTCCAGCCTCTGAGGGCTGGAGAGAGGGAGGGAGGGAGGGATGGATGGAGAGAGGGAGGGAGGGATGGATGGAGAGAGGGAGGGAGGGAGGGATGGATGGAGAGAGGGAGGGAGGGATGGATGGAGAGAGGGAGGGAGGGATGGATGGAGAGAGGCAGGGAGGGATGGATGGAGAGAGGGAGAGAGGGAGGGATGGATGGAGAGAGGGAGGGAGGGATGGATGGAGAGAGGGAGGGATGGATGGAGAGAGGGAGGGATGGAGCGAGGGAGGGAGGAAGGGATGGAGAGAGAGGAAGGGAGGGAGAGACGAACATTGGTGCGGTGGTCACGGTACTGTAATTACCTAAGTGTAGTTACAGGATGAGAGCTACGCTCGTGGTGTCCCGTCTTCCCAGCACTCTTTGTCATATAACGCTTTGAAACTACTGACGGTCTTGGCCTCCACCACCTTCTCACTTAACTTGTTCCAACCGTCTACCACTCTATTTGCGAAGGTGAATTTTCTTATATTTCTTCGGCATCTGTGTTTAGCTAGTTTAAATCTATGACCTCTTGTTCTTGAAGTGCCAGGTCTCAGGAAATCTTCCCTGTCGATTTTATCAATTCCTGTTACTATTTTGTGTGTAGTGATCATATCACCTCTTTTTCTTCTGTCTTCTAGTTTTGGCATGTTTAATGCTTCTAACCTCTCCTCGTAGCTCTTACCCTTCAGTTCTGGGAGCCACTTAGTAGCATGTCTTTGCACCTTTTCCAGTTTGTTGATGTGCTTCTTAAGATATGGGCACCAAACAACAGCTGCATATTCTAGCTTTGGCCTAACAAAAGTCATGAACAATGTGTGTTTAGGGGTGATCCTGGAAGGCATGGGTTCGAATCCCAGCCGGGTCAAAGAGTTCTTAGTGATATATGATTGCGCGTTCATGCAGCTTTCTCACATATATATAATATTTTATATATATATATAATATTTTATATATATATACATATATATATATATATATATATATATATATATATATATATATATATATATATATATATATATATATATATATATGTCGTACCTAGTAGCCAGAACGCACTTCTGAGCCTACTATGCATGGCCCGATTTGCCTAATAAGCCAAGTTTTCCTGAATTAATATATTTTCTCTAATTTTTTTCTTATGAAATGATAAAACTACCCATTTCTTTATGTATGAGGTCAATTTTTTGTTATTGGAATTAATATTAACGTAGATATATGACCGAACCTAACCAACCCTACCTAACCTAACCTAACCTATCTCTATAGGTTAGGTTCGGTTAGGTAGGTTAGGTAGTCGAAAAACAATTATTTCATGAAAACTTGGCTTATTAGGCAAATCGGGCCTTGCATAGTAGGCTGAGAAGAGCGTTCTGGCTACTAGGTACGACATATATATATATATATATATATATATATATATATATATATATATATATATATATATATATATATATATATATATATATATATATATATATATATATATATATATATATATATATATATATATATATATATATATATGTCGTACCTAGTAGCCAGAACGCTCTTCTCAGCCTACTATGCAAGGCCCGATTTGCCTAATAAGCCAAGTTTTCATGAAATAATTGTTTTTCGACTACCTAACCTACCTAACCTAACCTAACCTAACTTTTTCGGCTACCTAACCGAACCTAACCTATAGAGATAGGTTAGGTTAGGTTAGGTAGGGTTGGTTAGGTTCGGTCATATATCTACGTTAATATTAATTCCAATAACAAAAAATTGACCTCATACATAAAGAAATGGGTAGTTTTATCATTTCATAAGAAAAAAATTAGAGAAAATATATTAATTCAGGAAAACTTGGCTTATTAGGCAAATCGGGCCTTGCATAGTAGGCTCAGAAGTGAGTTCTGGCTACTAGGTACGACATATATATATAATATATATATATATATATATATATATATATATATATATATATATGTCGTACCTAGTAGCCAGAACTCACTTCTGAGCCTACTATGCAAGGCCCGATTTGCCTAATAAGCCAAGTTTTCATGAATTAATTGCTTTTCGACTACCTAACCTAACCTAACCTAACCTAACTTTTAAGGCTACCTAACCTAACCTAACCTATAGAGATAGGTTAGGTTAGGTTAGGTAGGGTTGGTTAGGTTTCGTCATATATCTACGTTAATTTTAACTCCAATAAAAAAATTTGACCTCTTACATAATGAAATGGGTTGCTTTATCATTTCATAAGAAAAAAATTAGAGAAAATATATTAATTCATGAAAACTTGGCTTATTAGGCAAATCGGGCCTTGCATTGTAGGCTGAAAAGTGAGTTCTGGCTACTAGGTACGACATATATATATATAATATACATATATATATACATATATATATATATATATATATATATATATATATATATATATATATATATATATATATATATATATATATATATATATAGTATGTATGTAATCAATATTGTAACTTTTTTTGTGTAATGACATTTTCAAATAAAGTTAGATAAATATACACACTTAACAAAAGAATAGGGGTGGTAGAAGAAAATATCAAAGTGTTCAGTGAGGATCCAAAAGGTCTTCTCTGAGTACTCTTTATTTTCTTCTCTGAGGCTATGGGTCCCTACATTTGCACCATTTGAACTTATTACACATATACATATATATATATATATATATATATATATATATATATATATATATATATGTCGTACCTAGTAGCCAGAACGCACTTCTATGACTACTATGCAAGGCCCGATTTGCCTAATAAGCCAAGTTTTCATGAATTAATTGTTTTTCGACTACCTAACCTACCTAACCTAACCTAACCTAACCTTTTCGGCTACCTAACCTAACCTAACCTATAAAGATAGGTTAGGTTAGGTTAGGTAGGGTTGGTTAGGTTCGGTCATATATCTACGTTAATTTTAACTCCAATAAAAAAATATTGACCTCATACATAACGAAATGGGTAGCTTTATCATTTCATAAGAAAAAAAATAAAGGAAATATATTAATTCATGAAAACTTGGCTTAATAGGCAAATCGGTCCTTGCATAGTAGGCATAGAAGTGAGTTCTGGCTACTAGGTACGACATATATATATATATATATATATATATATATATATATATATATATACATATATATATATATATATATATACATATATATATATATATATATATATATATATATATATATATATATATATATATATATATATATATATATATATATATATATATGTATATATATATATATATATATATATATATATATATATATATATATATATATATATATATATATATATATATATATATATATATATATATATATATAATGTTGTACCTAGTAGCCAGAACGTCGTACTCGGCCAACTATGTAAGTCCCAATTAGCCTAATAAGCCAAGTTTTCCTGAATTTATATATTTTTCAATATTTTTTTCTTATGAAATGATAAAGCTATCCATTTCATTATGTATGAGTTAACTTTTTTAAATTTGAGTTAAAACTAACGTAGATATATGACCGAACCTAACCAACCCTACCTAACCTATCTTAACCTAACCTAAACTAACACAATTAAGTCACTGATTTATGTTCTTAATATAATATAATAATAATAATTCAAATAAACTAATTCGAAACAATTTATTGAAAATAAAGAAAATCACTCGGCCTATTAGGCAAATCAGGCCCTGCATAGTAGGCCGAGAAGTGTGTTCTGGCTACTAGGTACGACATATATATATATATATATATATATATATATATATATATATATATATATATATATATATATATATATTAGTATATTTTGGTGGCAGTCTTTCCTGTAGACATATATTATTAAATATGACCGAAAAAGTAAGATTAATAATTCTAACACGAATTTTCTCAATCTTTCGTACATTACGCTTCACTGTTGGAGGTAAATCAAAAATCAATTTTCCAAAATTCATTTTTATTTCTAGTCTGACGCGACACGGGCGCGTTTCGTAAAACTTATTACATTTTCAAAGACTTTAGTTCACAAATACACAACTGAATAGAACTTGCGTATCTCCGATTTTATATCTACATTTGAGTGAGGTGGAAGGGGTGATGTGGCATTAACACAAGACAGAACAAAATGTGGTATTAATAGGGTATTAATTTCATCAACACAAGACAGAACAAGAGTATTAATAGGGTATTAATTTCATCAACACAAGACAGAACACGAAACAATGGATATTGAATAGAAGTGTTTGTAGAAAGCCTATTGGTCCATATTTCTTGATGCTTCTATATTGGAGCGGAGTCTTGAGGTGGGTAGAATATAGTTGTGCAATAATTGGCTGTTGATTGCTGGTGTTGACTTCTTGATGTGTAGTGCCTCGCAAACGTCAAGCCGCCTGCTATCGCTGTATCTATCGATGATTTCTGTGTTGTTTACTAGGATTTCTCTGGTGATGGTTTGGTTGTGGGAAGAGATTATATGTTCCTTAATGGAGCCCTGTTGCTTATGCATCGTTAAACGCCTAGAAAGAGATGTTGTTGTCTTGCCTATATACTGGGTTTTTTGGAGCTTACAGTCCCCAAGTGGGCATTTGAAGGCATAGACGACGTTAGTCTCTTTTAAAGCGTTCTGTTTTGTGTCTGGAGAGTTTCTCATGAGTAGGCTGGCCGTTTTTCTGGTTTTATAGTAAATCGTCAGTTGTATCCTCTGTTTTTTGTCTGTAGGGATAACGTTTCTATTAACAATATCTTTCAGGACCCTTTCCTCCGTTTTATGAGCTGTGGAAAAGAAGTTCCTGTAAAATAGTCTAATAGGGGGTATAGGTGTTGTGTTAGTTGTCTCTTCAGAGGTTGCATGGCTTTTCACTTTCCTTCTTAGTCGAAGACATCATAAGAATCATCATAAGAGGGGGGGGGGAGGAGGGGGGGGGGGGGAGGGGGGGGGGGATGAAACAAGCATGGTGTGTGTACAGGGATTAGACCCGTCCACTCACGCTAGAGTTGTTCCAATAACATACAGTAATTTCTCAAAGAGCAGATGTCTATCATGTTACAGCATATTTTCGGTTTTATTTAGTTTAGTTTAATTAGGATAATAAAAAGCTATTAAAACACTGGTTTTAGAAATTATTTATTAATATGAAACTTTCAAAAGTCATGGGTCACCGAACTATGACGACACACAGACGAAAGTGAGTGAAACCTCACTGTAAAGTGAGGTTTACAGTACAGTATTGTCTTATCTGTCCACCCTCACTCATCTTGTTTCATCACAGAAAATGTCTATAAGGAGATTTTACCACATGTAGCTAGGTAATCACGCTTCATCCTTTAAATTAATGTACAAAGATACGTGTGCCCCAAATCAGTGAACGAAAATCATGGAAACTCAGTTGTTCACTTGTGTGGATCACTGGCTGGTGTTTGTGTGGATCACTGGCTGGTGTTTGTGTGGACCATTTTGGCTGGTGTTTGGTTCATATGGTTCACTTGTGTGATCCAACTTCTTATAAAGGAATTATTAATTGTAATCTGTGATAGAATGAGAAAGTTTTCCACCACTCTGTGAACTCTGTCCCCAAAATCGTAAGCTTGTGGACCACTTGTGGTCCACATGTGTGGTCCACTTGTGTGATCCACTTGTGTGGTCCACTTGTGTGATCCACTTGTGTGATCCAACTTGTCATATGAGAGAATTATTAATTGTAATCTGTTATAGAATGGGAAAGTTTTCCACCAGTCTGTGAACTCTGTCTGGACATCGAAAGCAAATCCGAACATCCCTCGCTTCGGCGAACCATTGTTCGTCGAACCGGGCGAGTAAATTCGGCCTGAAAAGTGTGCGAACTAGCCGGAGATTCGTTGAATCGGGGTACGTTGAATCGAGGTTGTACTGTATATATATATATATATATATATATATATATATATATATATATATATATATATATATATATATATATATATATATATATATATATATATATATATACAGTGGTACCTCCCATAACGAATTTAATCCGTTCCATGTTCGTCATGTGAAACGGACGTCATACAAAACGAGTGTCCCCCATGTAACCAGTGTGATGCACTGTGTTTATTGTGAAATTTCCCTAGTGTGCATGACATCAAATGTTCCCCAAAATATAATTTTTCTTTGTAAAATGATAAATTACTGTCCCTGAACATGTCTATGTAAAAATAATTACCAAATTCCACTTACTTTGGCTATGAGGGCGTGGACAAGGTGCGCTGTGACGTCATCAGGGGCTGGTCGCCCGTGTGTGAAGCTCCCAGACACGGTCGCGCAGGCCATTCAAGCACCGCATGTTGCCACAAATATATTTTCAAATATTTTTCCTATGCATTTCCAATGCGGTTTTATTTGATTCTTTTATCGTATATGATGCATATTTGTGACCTTTACAATATGTATACAGTAGAATGTTCATAATTTTCCATGAAACTGTGATACATGTGTCAGTAATGTGTCCACAATAAATGTTTATTGTCACAATATTACGTGGTAAAAATTCACTAATATTACAATATGTACAGTTTCACATACTATTTACACAGTAACACACTGTATTACACACTCAGTACTTTGGAGGTGCATAATAGTCAACGAAGTAGTCCATGGTACACAGCGCGACTTTGCTCTCCTTGCACCAGCTACAGATAGATTTTTGTTTCCTGTTTCATCGTTCTGTGTGCTTGCAAATAATGCACTCGCGTGCACTCTTGGCTTTAGTACTTGTAGGTGGTATGTAGCCAAGCTTGTAAAGCATAAAGTAGTATTGAAACGATTATAGGAAAAGCTCAATTTGTAAGGTAGTCTTGAAAAGATCGCTTTGTAAGGTCCCACACAGGAAGAGATTCAGCTAGCCTCAAAGAGTGTCCATCAGTCAGGAAGAGATTCAGCTAGCCTCAAAGAGTGTCCATCGGTCAGGAAAAGATTCAGGTATTCTTAACAATATCAATGAACACCACCACCATGGAAGCCGCTAACACTGTTCATCTATGCTACTTGTATCAGATGCATCATCACTGAACGCAGAAAACGATTCATCTATGTATCATCTATATACATTAGAGATGGCAAGGGTGGGGCTCAGAGCTACACCTGGATACGCTCGCTGTATCATCCTCATAGGTGCTGTATCACAGGCATCCGACCGTTGTGTTAAGCCCTTATTGCGCCTAGCTTCACCAATGTTATGACCCTTATGTTCTTCAAACAATAGGGTCTGAATTGCACTGACTGAGTACAGTCTTTCAACACCGTGTGGGACAGGTGTTTGAGAGCCAGAGGCATGTGTGCTACAAATGGTTGCTCACGCACTACTAACCCAGCCAGCAGCCCTTGTCTTTCATATTCGTTATAGCAAAAGGTTCGTTCAGTGTTTGTTGGGTAGGCTGCTCCATTATGACAATCTTTCTTTGTTTCAAATGTGTTCCATTTGTTTTGTATTTATCACTTACGTCTCAATAATGGAGCAGCCTACCCGACAAACACTGAACGAACCTTTATGACATTTGTCCATTTTTCAAATTGTTTCAACAGTTCTTTTATTTATTTTTTTTTTTTTTTTTTTTTTAAGAAACATGGAGCAGTCGACCTGTAGACCACCGAACGAACCTTTTTGACATTTGTACTGGTTTTCAAAATTCTTCATTTTTTTTATTATTTACGTTTTTTTGTATGTAAGAAACATGGAGCAGCCTACCTGCCGACCACCGAACGAACCTTTTGCTATAAGACAAATGAAAAATAAATATTGAACACATTTGAAGAAAGGAAAATATCATAATGGTTTATTCAGTGTATGTAAGGTAGGCTTCTCCATTATTGAGACGTAAATGACAAATAAAAAACAAATGGAACACATTTGAAACAAAGAAAGATTGTTATAATGGAGCAGCCTACCTGCCGAACACCGAACGAACTTTTTTGACATTTGTTGTATATCAGATATTTCATTTCTTTTTTCCTACAAAAACGTCAATGCTTTGCAACATCTCAGCAGTCACCCTTTTATATCCCAGCATCATTAGCATCTTTAAACAAGAACTACATAATTTATGTGCATCGTCGGAGGCGTCTAAGAATGTGCAAACAGCAGCGCGACCCCACCATGTTGTGTTGACGTTACTCAAACCAGCGTTCGTCATACGGGACGATTTGACGCCGATCGGGCCGTTCGTTACCCAAAATATTCGTCTTTTGGGGCAATCGTTATGCGAGGTACCACTGTGTATATATATATATATATATATATATATATATATATATATATATATATATATATATATATATATATATATATAATATATATATATATAAGACACAAGAAGTAAGTACATTGGGTTTGAAGTAAGTACAGTACATAACACAGGTATACTTAACACTTTAGTGCGCGCAGCACTAGCTGGAAAACCAAGCGGGTTGTGCGCGCGGCGTTCTGGACGCTCAAGCGTAAACACAAAAAAGTTTATAATCTTTTCACGCTCCTAACCTCAATTCTCAAGCTACGTTTTTCATTTTGGTATCAATGCGTTGGCAATAAAATTCTCTACAAGATCATATGCATAAAATGTCACCGAAGCATTTGGTATCCCACCACGAAGTAAATAAACACGAAGATGACTCGCCGTGACACCCAAACAGGAAGTAAATGTTCATACTCTTTCGTTTGTTGCCAGCCTCACAGTCATCCTACAGCGCTCATTTTGATATCACTGAACTCGCAATAAAATTCCCCACCCAGACATATGCCTATCAATGTCTAATTATGGTATCGGGTGACCCGCACGAGTGTGGGAACTGGGCGAAGCGTTAGCCGTGATTTCAGCAGGGACGACACTGTTGGGATGCAGTGCTTTGAATGTTTATACTTATTTCACTGTCCTGACATTATTTCTGGAGCTACGTATTTCATTTTTATAGCAATGTGTTCGCAATAGAAAGTTCTATAAGAACATGGGTAGAGTTGGCCAACACAGCATCAAATAAATTTGCGGGGAATAAAATCTTACGCGTGTTTGTACCCGTGAGCGTCAAAAGTTTTTACTTTGCTCATGTTTTTCAAGTTTATACTTGTTTCACACCGTTTTTTCTGGGGGGAGCCCCGTCGGCTCCCCGGAGCTATCCCAGGCTGATATGCTAATGTCAGACTTTGGCATCAGTCATGTGTATGGAGTTCTTAGGCCTACCGGGGACCACGGCCAGAACCGGGCCCCCTCAGAGAGGCAAGGGGAGCAATGGCCTATAGAAGCCCCCGTGTAGTTGGAAGCATTCTATGTCTGCCATCGACCGGAACAGGCACCCAGAAAGGTAAGCGCCCCAAAACAAACCCCTATTCTGGTTAAAATTGCTACCTAAAACCGAACTAGTGGATAGAACTCCCCAACCGAAAACAAGCAAACTAGTGTGACGTCACACACTGCCGCGCCGCTGTCTGCGCAGCTCCCCCCTCCCCAGGAGGGGGAACGGGGAGCCCCAGACCCCCGCGCCGGCTACCCACACCTCAGTTCTTGAGGCTGATGCTATAGGCGATGGTCGTGTGCTCTGGCTCCGGTGTCGCTACTGCACTGTGCTTTGAGTGTGGTCGGGTGGCCCGCGGATCGACGATTCGGCTCCATTCGGACTGCTCTCCGGTGGTTCATTGCCTGAACCGCGGGGGTTCGATGCGGTCCTTGTCTCTTTGGGGTTGGTCGCTTCGGGTGACTCGTCTGCTGAGTTCTCGGGGTTTGGCTCTCCTGGCGGTTCACGTACGGGGCGTGTCCAACGTCTTGGCCGACGCCCTGTCTCGCTTCGTTCCCCTCTCCACGGAGTGGACGGTCGACGACGAGTCCTTCCGTTGGCTTTGCCAGACGTTCGGGCGCCCCGAGGTGGACCTCTTCGCGTCGGCGTGGTTGCGGCGTCTTCCAGTTTATACGGCGCCCTTCCCCGATTGCGAGGCCGTCGGGGTCGATGCCTTTCGGCTCGACTGGTCGAGGTGGGGGTTCCTGTACCTCTTTCCCCCGGTTCGGCTGTTGCTCCAGGTCCTGACTCGCTTAGAGACTTACCGGGGGAGAGTTGTCCTTCTGGCCCCTTGGTGGCCGGCCCAGCCTTGGTTTCAGGCGCTGGTTGCTCGGTGTCCGAACCCGAGGGTTTTCCCGCGGCTCCGCCTCTTTCAGCAGATCGGGCCGGTACGTCACGTAGCTGGTTCGATCTTCTCCTCGAGTCTTCGCGTATGGTTTTTTTGACTCGAGTCTATCATCATCTCTATGGTGATCAGGTGGCCTCCTTGTTGGTGTCCCACCTGAGGGCTTCTTCTCGGCGGCAGTATGAAGTTTCCTGGCGGTCCTTCCGTTTCTTTTTGCGTCTTCGTCGTCTTAGCTCCTTGTCTGTTCGGGTGGTCTTGTCCTTCCTCTCGTGGTTGTTTCAGGACCGTCATCTTATGCCTAACACTGTCGCTTCGTATCGTGCGGCGCTGGCGGAGCCGCTTCAGCTTGCTTTCGGTATCGATGTTACGTCTGCACCGTTTCGCAAGCTGTCTCGTGCATTGTTTCACCTCCGGCCTGCGTCGCCTGAGCCGTCCTGGTCTTTGGACAGAGTGCTCGCTTTCCTTTCATCTCCTCGTTTCGTTGTGGCCCCTTCGGTCCAGGATTGTTTTTCCAAGGCACTTTTCTTGTTGGCTTTGGCCTCTGGGGGTCGGGTAGGGGAGCTTCATGCTCTCCTCCGGCGCAGGGGTTTCTGCTCTTTTGGTCGTGGTGATAGTTTTGTTCGTTTGCAGCCGTCTCCTTCTTTTCTGGCGAAGAATGAGACTGCTGCGTTCCGGAGGGGTCCATGGGTGGTTGATGCTTGGTTGGTCAGGCCGGGGGTGCATCATGTTTTGTGTCCGGTTGCGGCGCTTCGCCGTTATTTGCGCGCCACAGCTTCTGTGTCCGGGGACACGCTGTGGGTTGATCCGGTTTCCCTTCTTCGCTGTTCGCGGGTTCGGGTCTCTCAGGTCGTCCGCAGGGTTATTAGGTCCAGCCAGCCTGCGGTCTATCCCCGTGCCCAGGACGTTCGTAAGTTCGCGGCTCTTGCTGCCGTCTTTGGGAATATGTCTTGGTCTGATATTCAGGCGCGGGGATTTTGGCGGTCGAACAGGGTCCTGGCTGCTCGTTACCTTGTGAATGTCCCTGGGCCTCGTCGGGCCTGTGTTGCTTTGGGTCGGCGGTTGCAGCCAGTTGTCTCGGCTTCGAGTTGAGGGGTGAGCGACGACTGCCTCCCGGGTAAGTCCCTCTTTTTCTGTCTGTGGGTAGTTAGCTCCGGGGAGCCGACGGGGCTCCCCCCAGAAAACCAGCGTTGAATGTAATGAAACGCCATTTTCTGGGTGAGTCCCGGAGGCTCCCCGACATCTCTCCCTCCCTCCGGTCGGCGGTTTTTCGCGTTTTTGACATCCAGCCTCAAGAACTGAGGTGTGGGTAGCCGGCGCGGGGGGTCTGGGGCTCCCCCTTCCCCCTCCTGGGGAGGGGGGAGCTGCGCAGACAGCGGCGCGGCAGTGTGTGACGTCACACTAGTTTGCTTGTTTTCGGTTGGGGAGTTCTATCCACTAGTTCGGTTTTAGGTAGCAATTTTAACCAGAATAGGGGTTTGTTTTGGGGCGCTTACCTTTCTGGGTGCCTGTTCCGGTCGATGGCAGACATAGAATGCTTCCAACTACACGGGGGCTTCTATAGGCCATTGCTCCCCTTGCCTCTCTGAGGGGGCCCGGTTCTGGCCGTGGTCCCCGGTAGGCCTAAGAACTCCATACACATGACTGATGCCAAAGTCTGACATTAGCATATCAGCCTGGGATAGCTCCGGGGAGCCTCTGGGACTCACCCAGAAAATGGCGTTTCATTACATTCAACGCTGGTTTTTTTTGTATAGTGTTCGGAATAAAATTCCCTACACAGACATATGCATATCAAATACAATTCCTTGGAATTCACAGCTGTAGAGATGACGGAAAACGCACAACCGGAACCCGCTCTTGACACTCCAACTCACACCCGCAACACCCACAAAAAAAGTTTCTCTTGTTTCGTGTATACTTTAGTTTTCGTGCTACAGTTCTCATTTAGGTATCAAAATATTCCTAAGAAAATAGACTACAATACTGAAACAATCTAAGACAATTATGTGTACTTACCAAAGCAAAGACGATTGTAGTAAAATAAGTTGAGCATTTTATCTCCACTCCACCTCCTTCAGGTACTGATTCCTGAAGTTGCTCAACAGATGTTCCTAGGTGGAGTGAAGCTGATGTAGGTGGTTATTTCATGTCCACCCAATACACCCTTTTCCTGTGATAAGTGGTGTAACAAGGTATGACGCAAAGTGGAACATCGCATGTCTTGCACGCTATACCAGTTTCCTTCCTGATACCCGACTTTGAACACACTTCACACCTGCGACGTTTGGGGATTTTTACCAGCTCATGTTTCAATTTATAGTTCAGGCGAGTCTCTGCTATAACAACATGTCGCTGTTGTCTCTGGGTTGGCAATAAACTACTGTCTGAATCGTCGCTCTCACTATTGTTTTCAAACACTAATGTGGAATATGAATTATCTTCATCAGATTCAGCTTCAGCACTAGGTGTAGACGTGAAGAGAGGGCGCCTTACACCCGACGGGCCAGGTGTTGACGGGTCAGCAGCAGGATACGCAGGACCAGTGTCATGATTTATGTCTGGAGCATGAACTAGATGTGGAGATGGTGTAGTTGTTGCAGGCCACTCTGCCTTGTCAAATTTCAATAAAGACCAAATAGCAACTTCATGGAACTAGAGCATAGTTAGTTTCCTTCGATCATCTGTGTTGGCCTTGTACAATGCATAAGCATTTTGCAATGCCATTTGCAAGAAATAAAATGTTATTTTCTTGGTCCACTTGTGACATTTCCTGGCGAAATGGTAATACTTTACCATTTGATCAAAGTGGTCAACACCCTTCATGAACTTATTGTAGTCAACAATTGCCTGTGGTTTGTTCACCACAACCTGCTGTAGTCTTCCTGTTCCATCTGCCCTGCGAACTCGTTTTCTTTTCTGAACTTTCTTTGTGTCTGCATTGTGTAGGTTGGGCGAGGGGAGAGCCGAGGGGAGGCCGAGGGGAGAGAGATCCGATTGCTCCACGTGACAACAAAACAATGGGCCTGTCACGTGACCCAGTAGGCCGACGTGACTTGCGGCCTACCCGAGAGAACAGGAATTTCATGGCGCGGAGTTTGAAACAAACCCCAAGTAAATCGGATTTAAACTGGATTTTTTACAAATATTTTAAACCGCACCGTAAATTTACGTCGTGATCCGACAAGCGGTTAGGGAAAACGCCCGTAATTCCAAGTCGAAAATCCAGGAAAGTGTTAAATTCTTACAAAGCCACTTATACTAATAGTATTTTAGACAGGTCCTTAACCCTTAACATGCTCGGGGTTTAACCCTCAAACCGCTAGGGGCCCAAATGGAATTCACACCCACAGGCGCAACAACAAAAAAAATTCCAAAAAATTCTTTCGTCTTATAGAAGTGTTCATTTTTGTTCCCTGATCACTGAAAAAATAACAAAAAAATCGTAGGTGGCATATTTTAGCCGCAATAGGGTAGGGAAGTGTGGCAAAAAAGGGGCGTTGGCAGAGCCTTCGCCAGATGAGGTCTACTCCGCCCGAGCTGTCAGACGGCAGTTGCCACAAATATATTATTACCTAATTATTTCAATGTCTGATTGATTTTCTCTTAGTTTTTTTGCAGTAATATTATTCCATACAGTGAATTGTGGTATATTTATATTATAAAATGTGTGAACCATCGCTGTACTCAAAATTATGGTGTGCATATTAGTGATTCAATTATTATGTTCATAAAACGATAAACAAATAGTTTTGCTGTTGTTACACTATATACACAGGTTATATATAAGTATTTGCATGTTTTGTACACCATAACGAACTACTAAGTTGGTCTTGTGAGTCAAAAAGCAACGAGGAGTGACTGCCAAACACCAGCGAGCCACTCACTGCCACTCCCTCCCTCAACACCACCTCACTCACCCTCATTCACCTCCTACAATACTCTTTCTGTATTTATTCACTATACACAGACGTTATATATACGTATTTACATGTTTTGTTCACCATAACTGTACATCTAAGCTTGTATGGTGAGTAAAGGCCACAAAGACGTAGCTACTCACACAGTCAGCTGATCGGCGGCCGCCCTCAAGGCCAGACGCACTAATATTTGTCCTTCAACAATATTGTTTGTAGTGTTATTACGCTATATACACATATTATATATAAGTATCTACCTGTTTTATTCACCATACCTGAACAAATAAGCTGGTATGGTGCCCAAAGACCATAGTGGCCATCAGTAAACACCATGCCAAGACGTGCAGACGACGCTCTTCCCTCACCAAAATGGCGGCTCCCAACCTACTCCTCTCGCTGTTATCACACACTATACACACGTTATATATAAGTATCTACATTTGTGTTCACCATATCGAACCACTAAGCTGGTATGGTGAGTGCAGTCAATAAATGGTGGCCACACACAGTCAGAAAACGACGCCACAACCCTCCCTCCCACAGCCTTACTCCTCCCTCCATGGAGCACAGCGCTAAATATCACCACAATCCTGCTATTATCAGAATCCTGGTCAGTTTTATCACAGTCAGGGGGCTTCAGTAATACTATCACTGCTAAATAATAGCAGTATCATATATATTATGGTATTTGTAGGCGATGCTGTGGTCACAAGCTGAACAGCAGTGCTGTGAGCTCGTGCTGCGTGCGCCAGCCTTGGTGGCTTGCTCAATACTGACGCTGTAACACCCAAGAATGTTGGCCTGGATTTTTTTTCTAGGTGGCATCTGGCAACTATCGGTCGTGGCTGTACTATAGCTGCCCCTATCCCAGGCGGGGAGTTTAAATTATAGCGCTAGACACGAAATCATATATAAATGATGTGCGCGGTTTCGGTTTTGTCACCGATATCATTTATATATGATATGCGCGGTTTGAGGGTTAATATCTTGTCATCCCCACAGGCGCATGTCATTTTGAAAAAAAAAAAAAATTATTTTTTCTTCCTAACCTGTTAATTTGTGTTCACTGAACATGGGAAAAATAATAAAAAAATCGTAAGTGGCATATATTGCTCGCTATAGAGCGGGGAAGTCTGGCAAATTATAGGTGCTGACTCAGCATGCGTCCCAGGCGGTCTGTTGCTTGCCAGCTGTCAGGCCGGAGTTGCCATAAAGAGATAATTACCTAATTATTTCAATGTCTCTGATTGATTTTTCATAGTTTTTTTGCTGTAATATTATTCAATAGTGTGTAGTTTGATATATTTATATAATAAAATGAGTGAATCATTGCTGTACTCAAAAATATGGTGTGCATATTGTTGATTCAATTATGTTCATCAATCAGTGAACAAATACTTTGTCGGTTATTACACTATAAGCACAGGTTATATAGAAGTATCTACATGTTTTGTTCACTATAACGAACCACTAAGTAGCTATTATGAGTCAAAAAGTAATGAGGAGTGACCGCCGTGTACCAGCCAGCCACTCCCACCCTCCCTCCAGTCATCTGACTCACCCACATTCTCCTCCCACAATACTGTTTTTTCTATAATTCACTATATACAGACATTATATATAAGTATTTACATGTTTTGTTCACCATAACTGTACATCTAAGCTTGTATGGTGAGTAAAGGCACAAAGACGTAAGACCTCACACAGTCAGGTGATGGCTGCCGCCCTCAAGGCCAGACGCACTAATATTTCTCCTCCAACAATACTGTGTGGTGTTATTACACTATATATCTTATATACAGATGTTATATATAAAAATTTACATGTTTTGTTCACCATAACTGTACATCTAAGCTTGTATGGTGAGTAAAGGCACAAAGATGTAGGACCTCACACAGTCAGCTGATGGCTGCCGCCCTCAAGGCCAGACGCACTAATATTTCTCCTCCAGAAATACTGTGTGGTGTTATTATGCTATATACACACATTATATATAAATATCTACCTGTTTTATTCACCATACTTGTACAAATAAACTGGTATGGTGCCCAAAGACCATCGTGGTACTGTACTTTGTTAATTTTTGTTTTATTTGTCAGTGTTTATAAATATGTTGAATTGTGTATTAGAAAATGATTATGCCTCTTGTGTGTGTGTAAAGTTTCTCTTAGGCATTTTCTGAGGGTAGTGTCCCTGGATCCCCAAGGACAGAGAGGATCCTGACTTGACAGACTAAGGTTGTGTGTCGGGTGCACTTGTGAGGCACCTACCTCACTGTTGTGAGGTGGGCATCTCACTGTAGTGAGATGGGCATCTCTCAACAGTGAGGTGGGCATCTCATAACAGTGAGGTGGACATCTCATAACAGTAAGGTGGGCATCTCACAACAGGTAAGGTGGGCATCTCACAACAGGTAAGGTGTGCATCTCACAACAGTGAGGTGGGCATCTCACAACAGTGAGGTGGGCATCTCACAACAGTGGGGTGGGCATCTCACAACAGTGGGGTGGGCATCTCACAACAGTAAGGTGGGCATCTCACAACAGTGGGGTGGGCATCTCACAACAGTGAGGTGGACATCTCACAACAGTGAGGTGGACATCTCACAACAGTGAGATGGACATCTCACAACAGTGAGGTTGGACATCTCACAACAGTGAGGTAGGTGCCTCACGAGTGCACCCAACACACAACCTTAGTCTATCAAGTCAGGATCCTAAGTAAGGAATAAGAAGGTAACCCCTCAGAAAGCCATAATTCATACCACTGGGCACCTCATTTTTTTAACACTAATGTGATTATAATATTACATAAAATAATAATTAAATGTACATGCAATTATATTTTTCTATAGTTTAATTCTTTTTTCTTTTTTTTTAGAATAATATGAGGTTGGAAGAAAATATGAGAAGTGGTTTCTTTCATTTAGGAAAGACACGCTACACACTTGGCTCCAATGCTGTCAGTCCGCTACAGCTACCGACAAATGAAAGTGACGTCCAATCCCTTGCTGGTGTAGTTAGCACCCCGGTGGTCCTGGAGCAGCAGTCTGGTGACATAATGTATCACACTGTTGATGCCAAATTTTTGGATCCTCTGGTTGTAGTTGAGGATGGTGTGATAGACAAAACCATTTCTTTAGGCAGCCTTGATCATTTTGATGATAAAAATAAAGGAATCAGAAAAAGAGTTAGCAATGTTGAAGGAAAACAGAAAGTTGAAGAAATATCTGAAGGTGACTTGAAGGAAAGTGATGACAAAATTAAAGTGAAAACCATAAACCGTGATCCTATTCGCTGGTTTTCAGTATTGCCACCTCAGACTTTAAAACATGCACAACAGGATTTCAAGACTGCCATTCAGTTGATTGCCCAGTGTGCTACTTCTCAACTGAAACTGAGAGCTGTCTCTAAGGAATATAAACGTCTACTTGAAATAAAATGCCAGTTAGATAGAATTGAAAAAGAGGCATGATTTAATTGCAATTAATTGTCATGATTAATACAAGCACAATATTATTGTTTGTAGCTTTTTGTATTCTAATATTGCATTCCTATTTCTTGGGACCATTTATCATTATACAGTATAGAGCTGTTGTATTCAGTGCATTGTTTACAAATAAGCTTGCATCACTGAAATGGCTAAATAATAATTAAGCCTTTGTAAAAACTATAGTACTCTACTTAAGTTTTTATTCTCTTGTTTCTGTTACTTGTTTTGAGATTGTTGACATGTAAGGCTTGTTAGGAAACTGACCAACTCACAGCAAAGGCTGTGTCATTTAAGTATCTGGATAATAGTTACTATGCCCAGCAGCTGTAAATCTCTAATATTGTTTTTGTTAGTAGTTGTAACACACTAATATGTCCAGCAGTTGTAACACTAATACTGTAAGTTATATTTCACTTTAAACAAATAATAATATGTACAGTATGCTCAAAATTTAAACTTCTAGTGGTCCCTCCAAATTTCAGACCTCCATCTAATCACTTCTTCAGAAGAACAGATCAAATCTGCCCACCAAATCTTCTTGCGAATTTTATTTGTTAGAAAAATTCAGATTCTGGATGGGGATGTGGTGAAATTAGAGTTGTGTAAACTAATACCCATGCATAATAAGCAAATTTATATGCCTGTATTATTTATCTGGCTCAGCTAACAATCTCTACCTCTTATGTTATGGTCTCTTGAGGTCACAGTGATGATAGTTTGATAAACTGGAAAAATATTGTTGATATATTTATATGTTAAATTGTGTAACTAGCTTATCAGTGCTGTAATTTGCCTAGTTAATAGAAATTGGGGTTCAGTTCCTAAATCCACTATGTGCCTCTTTAACCTTTCCACTTTCACTCACAGGGTGAGTGTGGTTCACTTCCAACTACAGGATGGGTATGGGGTCCACTTCCATTCCCAGAATGGGTATGGGGTGCATAGTAAATGAACTTGACTAAACAACTTATATTTATTTTTCCAATTTTTGCTAGTCTTGCTCTTTTAGTAGTAATTATTATACAAAAAATGCATCTATATTTTAGAAATGTTTTACTAAGCTGTTCTATAATAAAATTTGCACAGGAAAGCTTGTTTGTGTGACCTTTTCTGTGCCCTTTTTTTTTTTTTCTTTTTTTTTTGCCACACAAATATCTCCCTGGCTCCATAGGCTGCAGTAGTGATGTGGTATTTGTTGTAAGAACCATGCAGAAAATTATACTTTTAATGACTTAAGTGAACTAACCTTACTGTATACAAGGGCATTATCAAACAACAATAAGGCTTTCACTTATCAGTTATCATTTCATTCAAAGTTCTCTTGTCTTTACAAAACCAGTGTTGAATGTAAAGAAACCATTTTCTGGGTGAGACCTGGAGGCTCCCCAGAGCTATCCAGGCTAATATGGATAAATTAGCCCAATATATATACATATTTCCTGAAACACTACGCGTGCTAGTGGCTGTACAAGAATGTAAGAACTCTTGTATATATTAATAAATAAATAAAATAAATTAGACTTTGACATCAGTCAATATGCATGGATTTCTAGGCCTTCTGGGAACCATGAGCCAGAACCTGGCCCCCTCAGAGAAGCATGAGGAGCAATGGTCTATAGAAACCCTTTTGTGGTTGGAAGCATTCTATGTTAGCCATCAACATTCTAACATTCTATGTTAGCCCAACCCCTGGTCTTCTCCCTGCCCCAAGCAGGCCTGAGCAAGACCAAAGCCCTCTATCCCCCACTCCACCTCCCTCCAAACCCCTGTCAACTACACCGCAGGAGGGCGTGCCCTCTCCCCAAGCAATCCCTGCTCCCTCACCCCCAGGACTTCTTCCTGACCCAAGCAGGCCTGAGGAAGACCTAAGCCCTCCACCCCCCACCCCACCTCCCCCTGAACCCCTGGCAACTACCTCACAGGAGGAGGAGCCTACCCAAGTAGCAAGGACCATAGAACAACCTCCTACACTTGTAGGGAGTGTGGGTGAAATTGGATATAAGAAAGTGAGCTTCAAGGTAATGTACTCAAACATTGATGGGATTACCAATAAAGCAAGTGAACTGGCAGAAAGGGTGCAAGAAGAAAACCCTGATGTAATAGGACTAACAGAAACAAAATTGTCAGGAGTCATAACAGATGCTGTGTTTCCAAAGGACTACTATATAGTAAGGAAAGAGAGGGAAGGGAGAGGAGGTGGAGGAGTGGCCCTGCTGATAAGGAAGGACTGGAGTTTTGATGAGATGGAAATTCCGGGCTGTGACGGATTCAGAGATTGCATAACAGGAACTATAACAATGGGTGGACCTAAGATAATAGTGACAGTCATTTACAACCCTCCCCTAAATGACAGAAGACCTAGACAGGAGTTTGATAGGAACAACATGGCAACCATTAATATAATAGAGAGAGCAGCTTCAGTTGCCTGCAGGAATGGCTCAAGACTCTTAATCATGGGTGATTTCAACCATGGAAAGATAGACTGGGAGAATGGGGACCCACATGGTGGTGCAGATACGTGGCGAGCTAAACTCTTGGAAGTGGCAACAAGGAATTTTCTGAGCCAGCATGTCAAGGAACCCACAAGAATGAGAGGCAATGATGAACCAGCTAGACTCGACTTAATATTCACCCTGAATGAGTCAGAAATAAGGGAAGTCAAAGTTGAAGCCCCCATAGGAATGAGTGACCACAGTGTACTGACCTTTGAGTACTTGGTGGAGGTAGGGATAACCTATCCAAGGATGGGAGTGGAGGGGAAAAGACTGAATTACCGAAGAGGAAAATATGACGAGATGAGGAACTTCCTAATGGGAATACCATGGGAAACAGAACTTAGAGACAAGAATGTGCAGGTCATGATGGATATTGTCACCCAAAAGTGCCAGGAAGCTGCAGACAGGTTTATCCCCGTCCAAAAGGAGAAAAACGAAAAACAACAGAAAAACCCATGGTTCAACCAGGAATGTAAGGTAGCGAAACAACTGAGTAAAAGAACATGGAGAAACTACAGAAATAACAGAACACTAGAGAGCAGGGAGAGGTACCAGAGGGCCAGAAATGAGTACATCAGAGTGAGGAGGGAAGCAGAGAGACAGTTTGAAAATGACATTGCGAGTAAAGCCAAGACCCAACCAAAGCTGCTCCACAGCCATATCAGGAGGAAAACAGCAGTGAAGGAACAAGTGATGAAGCTGCGGAAAGGGGAGAACAGATACACAGAGAATGACAAGGAGGTGTGTGAAGAACTCAACAAGAGATTCCAGGAGGTCTTCACAATAGAACAAGGAGAAGCCCCTGCACTAAATGAGGAGGCGGCAACCTTGGAAACCTTGGAGGAATTTGACCTCACCAGTGATGAGGTCAAAAGGTGCCTGCTGGAGCTAGATGTGACAAAGGCTGTTGGGCCTGATAGAATCTCACCATGGATACTAAAGGAAGGTGCAGAAGCACTAAGTGTGCCACTCTCTATGGTGTATAACAGGTCACTGGAAACAGGAGACTTACCAGAAAGTTGGAAGACAGCTAACGTGGTCCCAATATACAAAAAGGGTGACAGGCAAGAGGCACTGAATTACAGGCCAGTTTCCTTAACTTGTATACCATGCAAGGTGCTAGAGAAGATCGTGAGGAAAAGGCTCGTAGAGCATCTGGAGGGAAATAACTTTGTAACGCACCACCAACATGGGTTCAGAGATGGTAAATCGTGCCTCACAGGTTTAATAGAATTTTATGACCAGGCAACGAAAATTAGGCAGGAAAGAGAAGGGTGGGCCAACTGCATTTTCCTGGATTGCCAAAAAGCCTTCGACACAGTACCCCATAAAAGGCTGTTAAAAAAGTTGGAGCAACAGGCAGGAGTAAAAGGGAAGGTGCTCCAGTGGATAAGGGAGTACTTAAGCAACAGGAAACAGCGAGTAACGGTGAGGGGGAAGACATCAGAGTGGCGAGATGTCACTAGCGGAGTCCCACAGGGCTCAGTACTTGGACCCATCCTGTTTCTAATATATGTGAACGATCTTCCAGAGGGTATAGACTCATTCCTCTCGATGTTTGCTGATGATGCAAAAATTATGAGAAGAATCAAGACGGATGAAGATAGACAGAGACTACAGGATGACCTGGATAAACTGGAGGAATGGTCTAGAAAATGGCTGCTGAAGTTCAACTCTGGAAAGTGTAAGGTGATGAAATTAGGCGAAGGAAGCAGGAGGCTGAACACAAGGTATCATCTGGGAGGGGAAATCCTGCAAGAATCAAATAGAGAGAAGGATCTGGGGGTTGATATCACACCGAACCTGTCCCCAGAGGCCCACATCAAAAGAATATCATCAGCGGCATATGCTAGACTGGCCAACATAAGAACTGCCTTCAGAAACTTGTGTAAGGAATCTTTCAGAACCCTGTATACCACTTATGTAAGACCAATCCTGGAGTATGCAGCTCCAGCCTGGAGTCCATACCTAGTTAAACACAAGACAAAGTTAGAGAAGATTCAGCGGTATGCCACCAGCTAGGCTCGTCCCGGAACTGAGAGGATTGAGCTACGAGGAAAGGCTAAAGGAGCTGAACCTCACATCCCTGGAAAACAGAAGAGTAAGGGGAGACATGATAACCACCTACAAAATTCTCAGGGGAATTGACAGGGTGGACAAAGACAAACTCTTCAGCACGGGTGGGACACGAACAAGGGGACACAGGTGGAAACTTAGTACCCAGATGAGCCACAGAGACGTTAGAAAGAATTTTTTCAGTGTCAGAGTAGTTAATAAATGGAATGCACTAGGAAGTGATGTGGTGGAGGCTGACTCCATACACAGTTTCAAATGTAGGTATGATAGAGCCCAGTAGGCTCAGGAATCTGTACACCAGTTGATTGACAGTTGAGAGGCGGGACCAAAGAGCCAAAGCTCAACCCCCGCAAGCACAATTAGGTGAGTACAATTAGGTGAGTATCAACCGGGTCAGGCACCCAGGAAGGTAAGCGCCCCAAAATAAACCCCTATTCTGGTTAAAATATTGGTACCAAAAGCTGAACTAGTGGACAAAACTCCAAATGAAAACTAGCAACTAGCATGACATCACTGTGTCGCCGCTGTTTGTGCAACACCCCCCCCCCCCTCCCTGAGAGGGGGAAGGGGGGAGCCCCAGACCCTCACGGGTCCACCCTGCAGTTCTTCGGCTGATGTGCTTGGCAGTGGTGTGGTGCTGTCTCTACGGGGGTGTGCCAGCCAGGAATAAATTTTTCTGAGGTTGGAAGAAAACGTGCTCAGATTGGGGACTTGTTTATTTTATAATGGTAAAAATTAAATTAATAATAAATAATAAATAAATAATAAATTAATAAATAATAAGTTAATTAATAAATAATTATTATTATTGTATAATAAATAATAATAAATGGTATAATGATAAGCAATTATTTTTAATGAATCAAATAGCTAATTAGGGTGAATGATAAATAATTAGTGACTAATGCATAACAATAAAGTATTAAAGAATAATTATAATGAATAATCATTATAATGATAAAGTATTAAATCAATTACAATTAATAGTTACACCTAAGTTAGTAATTGAAAGTTGCATTATTTGCATTTTACACTAATTACAATTCATGGTAATATTTCTTAGCTATCTGCAGGCTTATCACTTTGGGGGTTCCGGCGGAGCACCCCCAAAGATACCGCAAATGCTTAGCAAGATAGAACAAGTGCCCCCTGAGCCTGTCTGTGCATCGTCCCTTTGAAAAGAAAAGAGGATGCAGAGGATCCCGGGAGGAGGGTGGGCGTTTTGTAAGTGAGCAGCTGCTTGCTTGTCGGGAAGAGGGGCCATGCAGTCTGCAGACAGAGCTTATATAACCTCGGCTCGTTGCGCTCGCAGCTTGGGCAGTTAAAGTCAGCTTCCAGACATACGTTTTTTCTTCCTCAGAAAACCCACCGTTTTTTGGGAAAAAACTTTTTTTTCTGAGGTTGGAAGAAAACGTGCTCAGATTGGGGACTTGTTTATTGTATAATGGTAAATGATAAATGAATAATAAATAATAAATTAATAATAATAAATTAATAAATAATAATAAATAATTATTATTATATAATAATAATAATAACAAATAGTATAATGATAAGCAATTATTTTTAATGAATCAAATAGCTAACTAGGGTGAATGATAAATAATTAGTGACAAATGCATAACAATAAAGTATTAAAGAATAATTATAATGAATAATCATTATAATGATAAAGTATTAAATCAATTACAATTAATAGTTACATCTATAGTTAATAATTGAAAGTTGCATTATTTGAATTTTACACTAATTACAATTCATGGTAATATTTCTTGGCTATCTGCAGGCTTATCACTTTGGGGGTTCTGGGGGGAGCACCCCCCATCCCGCGAGGGCCAGCGGCGCGGAACCCCCAAACCCGAAGGGCGAGCGGCGGCTGGCCGCCGCTCGACTTATATTGAATTTTGTAACTAGCTCATCAAGATTGTAACTTGCATAGCTAAATGAATTGTGGGGTTCACTCCCTGAGCCCATTATGTGCCTCTAACCCTTTCCACTACCGCCCACAAGATGGGTATGGGGTGCATAATAAATAAACTAAACTAACTTACTAGCTCTATCTATAAATCCTTCAATGTTTGTATCTCACCTTGTATGTACAGTATGTACTTTACCTGAATAAAGGGGGGTAGAAATAGCCTAAGCTACTCTATCCCTTTGAGATGTATTTCTTTCTTATCTCAATAAACATACTTGAACTTGAACCTGAATAAACATTTGATTTGATTTGTCAGGTGCCTGAATCAATCGAACACTATCTTCTTCATTGCTTCCGACATCATAGTGCCAGAGTAAATTTCAAACAAGTACTAATCTCACTTAAAATACCCTTTACCATCAAGCATATATTTGGAGGAGGTGACCACTCGTTACAGGAAAAATACCAAATAGTCAAAGCACTGGCTAAATATCTCCAGTCGACCAACAAATTGCGTCACATTTGACCCGTGCCACATTTATACCTGGCGCCACCAACAGCTAAACACAGAAAACAAATGCCTCGCGCAACACCAAGGATCAGCTGACGCCACAAACACAACATACCGCCCTACGATGCGGCAAGTCTCCCACTAACGTACACCTCCGTTTTAGTCGCTGCTCCTCTATCTACAGCACAACGCAACAAGCACCTTTGAAATTCTTATCATCCTCAACATAAACGCCTCTGGTGCACCAGTACAACAATTGTACTGGTGCAGTCATCTGAAGGACAAACCCTTCATGCAAACTGCACCTACTATCAAGAAGAAGAAAACCTTGACACAAACTGCACTTATCATAAAGAAGAAGCACCACCATTGACTGCCAAGTGCTCACATCAAGTCAAGCTCTAAGAAACAACACTCAAACATTTCCTAACCGGCAACATTGACGCGTCTCCAGCCATCACCACTCGTGCAGAGAAAACGTTACACACACAAACTGCACCTATCATAAAGAGGATGAAGACTCACCAGTGTCTAGAGTGTGGGAAGGTATTCACTCGCCCTGGACATATAAGGAGACACATGTTAGTGCATTCGGGTGACAAACCACATAAATGTCCAGAATGTGGGCAGAGATTCAGACAGCTTGGAGACATGAACACTCACATGTTAGTGCATTCAGGTGTCAAACCTCATGAGTGTACAGTGTGTGGGAAGAGATTCAGGCGTCTTGGAGACATGAACACTCACATGTTAGTGCATTCAGGTGTCAAACCTTATGAGTGTCCAGAGTGTGGGAGGAGATTCAATCGTCTTGGAAATATGAAGACTCACATGTTAGTGCATTCGGATGACAAACCTCATGAGTGTACAGAGTGTGGAAAGAGATTCAGTCGTCTTGGAGACTTGAACGCTCACATGTTAGTGCATTCTGGTGTCAAAGTTCATGAGTGTCCGGAGTGTGGGAAGAGATTCAGTCGTTTTGGAGATATAAAGAAACATATGTTAGTGCATTCAGGTATCAAACCTCATGTGTGTCCAGAATGTGGGAAGAGATTCAGTCAGCTTGGAAGTATGAAGACTCACAGGATGGTACATACGGGTGAGAGACCTTTTGAATGTGCTGAATGTGGCAAAACATTTAGAAAACGTGGAACTATTGTACTGCACATGTTAGTGCATTCAGGTGTCAAACCTCATGAGTGTCCAGAATGTGGAAAGAGATTCAGGCAGCTTGGAAATATGAAGAGACACAAGATGATACATTCAAGTGGTAAGCTAAACACTTTGAGTGTGGGAAATGATTGAGAGACTGTTGAAGGATAATGAGCCACATATTAGTACATTTACTTACCTTTAGACTAATATACAATTTTGAAATTGAGCTTCATTATTTACTTGAATTTTTCTGAGTGCCACTAACACTAGTGGCCTCGATGAGGACAGGAAACTAGCAGCTTATCAAAGATCCAATGATGATGATAATGAAAATATTCTGTTATCACCATGTTAGTTGGATGTTCTGCGGAGGTAATTATGTTTATATTTTGTTTGAGAAATATGCTTCATCATGACAGGTAAAGATCCAAAGGTATTATGTTATTTTGTGAAAATTAAATGCTCCTCAAAGACCAGTTAAGAATTAGAGAAGCTGTCAGTGAAGAAGTTAGATGCTCCTCACAGACCATACAAGAACTAGAGAAGCTGTTGTAGAAAAACTCAAAATTGTTCAAAAGTAAAGAAATGCATCTTTATTTTAATGAAAATAAAACAAATTTTTAAATGTATATTTTCTTTGAATTTATTTAAATAATAATGTGCTTTCTATTTTTGTTTTCTGTAGAAATTTGCTTAAAATGTAATATAATCTCTGTAGTTAAGTTTGGAATTTATTTTAATGTTATTTAACATTGAAGCTGGGTGTTGAAATTAGTTTTGGATGTACTCAGAATGAGACCATTTTATTGGCAAGAGAAATATAAATTAAGTATAATAAAGGAATTAGAAGCTCATCAGATTCCTATGCAAAGTAATGTCCATTTCTGTGCGGAGCCCCATTGGCTTCCTGAAGCTATTCCAATAATATAGTGCTATCCTATTTGGGGATCATCAGTCACAGAGTTCTTATTGCCTACCAGGGACCAAAACCAGAACCTGGCCCCTCAGAAGGGCACAGGGAGCAATGGCCTATGAACACTTTACATTTAAAGTATGTCATACGTGCAATCGACCAGTGAAGGGGAAGCACCCAGAAAGGTAGGCAAACCAAAACAGACCACTGTCTGGTTGAAAGTGTCCTCAATAGATCTAAAGAACTCTACCAGAAAGAAAACTAACGAGCAACACTTCGTCCAACTAGCGCTCGTTAGCACCACCTTTCCTCCCCCCACCCCCCTCCAGTCGGGGAAGGGGGAGCCGGCAACCCATCCATTCAGTTATTGACTGATGTGCTGGTGGTCAGAAGTCATCTATGCAGTTCTGGGTACCAGAGCTGCATGCATTTGGGACACCTTCCCTAGGCGCTCGGTGATTACTGTCTTGTCTGAACTGGTTGATTCCTTGCCCCCCTCCATTCAGATGACCATGTTGTCCCAGGTTTAGTTCGTTCTCAAACTGGGCACTTGAATGATTTTCCCTGGGCCTCCAAGATGTGTACGGCATGCCCCTATCCATCCGAGGTTCAGGGCTTGGTTAACACTTTCGCGCTCTCCGCAAAGGTCACTCAGCCAACCGAATGTGCGCGCTGCGTTTTTATCGCTTAAGCGTAAAAACAAAAATGTGTATACTCTTTTTACTCTTCTGACCTTAGTTCTCATGCTACGTATTTCATTTTGGTACCAACGTGTTCGCAATAAAATTCTCTAGAAGAACATTAGTAAAATAAGTCACGAAACATATAGGGATACCAGCACTAAATAAATAACTACGTAGATGACTCGCCGTGAGCGCCCATCAGCAACAAAATGTTTTTACTCTTGGGATTGTAATCACCTCCACACTTGTTCTACAGCGTTAATTTTGGTATCAATGGACTCGCAATGAAATTCCCAACACGGTGATATGAATATAAGCGTAGAATAATGATGCAGCCCGCCCGCAAGAGTGTGGGAAGTGGTGAAATTGTTACCCGGTATCGGTGACGGGACGACGCACGGCGCTTTGAAAGTTTATACTTATTTCACTCTCATGACATTAATTTTCTATGTACGTCATTCATTTTTATGTCAATGTGTTCGCAATAGAATGTTCTATGTGCCCATAGGTAAAAAATATCAACAAAGCGTAAGTTAGAATAGCGACAAATATAAAACAACGCTGGAACATATCAGTGAGCGTCAAACACACACGAAATATTTTTACTTTTGTTATGTTTGTCAAGATTATACTTGTTGCACACAGTTATTTTTGGTTGTTTATTGATCGGAATAAAATTCCCTAAACAGACATATGCATATAATACATGATATGGGGGAAGAATTACCAGTATAAACGGCTAAAGTCACCCACCTGCAACCCGTTTGGGACAAGATACCATTTGATCGAAGTTTTCCACACCTTTCATGAACTTATTGTACCATGCAGCCTAGTGGTGAGAAAGAGACCCTCATAGCGCGCAGTTTGAAACAAACCCAAAGTAAATCGGATAAAAATTGAATTTTATACAAATATTTTAAAAGTTGACATAACTTTATGTCCACTATGCGTTTACGTTAGACGAAACCGAACGCGCCGGCGCGTCCAGATAGCGCGAAAGTGTTAAGTTTTGTGGTGGGGTCGACAGAGTTACCGCTTTCGTTGTCTCGTTTGGATTGAATCTGGCACCTCACATTTTTATGCAATTGACTTGGGTCATGGTGGCCCGTCTTCGTCTTTTAGGTCTTCAGGTCTTGACCTACCTCGACAACTTGTTGGTGTGGACTCAGCTGGTTTGCTCGACTGCTAGCCAGGGATCTTACTCTTTCCCAGCTTGCTGGGTTTGGGTTCCTGGTGAACTGGTGGAAGTCCCAGTTGGTTCTGTCCCAGGTTTGGGCTGGGATTTAGTTGGGATTTGCGACATTGATCGAGTTGCAGTCCCGTCATTGGCTGCTTTTAGGGGGGGGAACCCAGGTCACTCGGAGGTTGCTTAAGCAGCCATGCAGGCAACTGAACTTTGCTCTTCTGGTTTTTTTGTTGGGCAGGGTTTGGCTTTGGAGGCTGTTCTGGTATCATCACAGCAGCCTTTTTCACCGCTCTCACAATTGCTGGGTTTGACCCCCCTGGTATCCTTGCACCGGTTTCTGCATCACCATCTTCCTCTTTGGGCTTTGCCGGGTTCGGTGTCATGGGGCCTACCTCCTCCCTTGCTCAGTGTGTTCACAGATGCCTTGTTGGCTGGGGCTTTGTGACCAGTGCTCACCAGTCCAGCCTGGGGCATTGTCGGCTGTCCATGCATTGGGCTTACAGCATGGTGCAAGAGTTTGTGATGGTGTGGCTGGCGCTGTGGAGGATTTGACTTTCTCGGGGCTCGGTGATCTGGCTCCATTCAGACTGCTCCCCTGTGGTTCATTGTCTCAACTGGTTGTGGGGGAAGGGTCACTTTGATCCATGGCTCTTTGAGAGCTGGTCGCTTTGGGTAGCTCTTCTGCCGAGTTCTCGGGGCTTCGTACCATTCACATTCGGGGAATGTCCAACGTCCTGGCAGACGGTTGATCATGCGTGCTTCATTCCTCTTTCTACAGAGTGGACGGTCGATCATGCATTGGCCAGATGTATGGGCACCGCAGGTGGACCTTTTTGCATCTGCGTGGTCTCGGCGTCTCCCATTGTATGTAGCACTATTCCCCAACTATGAGACTCTCATGGTGTATGCTTTTTTGGCAAGACTTGTCGAGATGGGAGGGTTTCTGTACCTCTACCCCCCAATCCAGCTGTTACTCTGGGTTCTGTCTCCGCTGGAATCCTATCAGGGGAGAATTATTTTCCTGGCCCGATAGTTACCGGCCCAGCCTTGGTTTCAGGTGCTGCCTACTCGGTGTTCGAACCCGGGCATTTTTCCGTGGCTCTGCCTCTTTCAACAGCTTTGGCCGGTGAGGTACCTCCCTGGTTCGACTTACTCCTCTGCATTATGTGTCTGACATCTGACACGTGTGTATTGCCCTTTGTATGGTGATCAGGTGGCTTTTTTGATGGTGTCTCACCTGCGGTCTTTGTCTCAGTAACAATATCAAGTCTCTTCGTGTTCTTATCCCCATTTTCTTTCTCTTCGTTGGGATTCATCGGTGTTAGACCGGGGTATTTTTTCCTTTGTCTCTTGGCTTTTCCTGGATCGGCATTTCATGCCGAATTCTGTCGTCTTTTATCGTGCGGTGTTGGTGTGGCAGCTGCAGCTTGCATTTTGGGTGGATGTCACTTCCGCTCCATTTCGCAAGTTTTCTTGTTCATTTTTTCACCTCCGGCCTACTCATGCACTGCCTGAACCTTCTTAGTTCTTGGATTGGATTCTTTTTTTTTTATTTCCCTCAGTATGTGGTTACCCCTTTCAGTCTGTGATTGTTTTTGGAAGGCATTGTTTTTATTTGCCTTGGCCTTTGGGGGTCAGGTTGGGAAGCTTCGTGCTTATCTCTGGTGCTGCAGATTTTGTTCCTTTGGTCCCGGTGGTCATTTTATTCGTTCGCAGCCGACTCCTTCTTTTCTGGTAAAGAATAAGATGGCGGGCTTCCGGAGGGGTCCATTGGTGGTGGATGCTTGGTTGGTTTGGCTGTAGGTGCATGTGCTGTGTTGGGTAGTGGCTTTGTGCCACTACCTATGGGTTACCGGTTCTGTGTTGGTGGACGCATCCACCGGTCGGTTAATCCGGTTTCCTGGTTCCCTTTTTCAGGGCTCATGTTTCTCAGGTTATCTGCAGTGTCATTAAGTCTAGCCAGTCTGTGGTCTACCCTTGCGCCCATTGTGTTCGAAGGTATGCCGCTCTTTTGGCTATCTTTGGCAACACGTCTTGTGACAATTTACGGGGATGGGGGATTTTGGAAGTCAAACAGGGTGCTGGCCACCAGATATCTTGTGAATGTCCCAGTTCCTCTGCAGCCTTGTGTGACCTTGGGGTGCCTGTCACGGCCATCTGTCTCTTTCTCGTGTTGATACCTGCAGTGCTGCTGCCTTCATGGTACGCCTCTGTTTTCGTTCTCTGTTTGTAGTTAGTTTCAGTGATCCGATGGTGCTCCCACAGAAAACCAGCGTTGAATGTAATGAAATGTCAGTTTCTGGGTGAGCCCCAAAGGCTCCCTTACACCCTCTCTTCCTCTGGTTAGTGGCTTTCATCATTCAAGAACTGAACTGGTGGGTGGCTGGTTCACCTCGACCACTTCCCCATCCCCTGCAGTGGGTAGGCGGGTGGGTTGTGGCACTTAACGAGTCGGGGGCAATGTTGGACGAAGGGTTATTTATTTAATTTTTTGGGAGTTCTTTTGCCTCTTTTGAGGGTGTAGATCACAATTTTCAACCAGACAGTGGTTCGTTTTGATTTGCCTACCTTTCTGGATGCTAAAGTGTTTATAGGACATTGCTCCCTGCACCTCTCTGAGGGGGGCCAGGTTCTGGCTCTGGTCCTCGGTAGGCAACAAGAACTCTGTGACTGATGACCCCAAATAAGATAGCACTATATCAGTGGGATAGCTTCAGGTAGGCTCCAGGGCTCACCCAAAAACTCGCGTTTAATTACGTTCAGCGCTGCTTTTTTTTTATTTTATTTTTGACCTATTTATGAGTTTTTACTACTCTTGGTTAGATATATAAATCACCTCAAAATTTATAGTAGCCAAACTTTGTCATTTATAACTGTCCAAGTCAGAAATTTGTATTTCTCTAGGCTAACTTCATCAGTTAGAATATATTTGCCTGACTGGCAATTATATTAGTCTGATAGTAGTACAGTCAGGTTCGTTCTTGGCTCACAATCAAGAGTTCCGGGTTTGAATCCTGGGCAGCACAGAAATGGTTGGACTTCTTTCTTATCACCAAATGCCCCTGTTAACCTAGCAGTAAATATGCATCAAGAGTTGGTCAGCTTGTTGTGGGGTTGCATCCTGGGGGAGTCAGTAATTCATGCCTGGGGGAAACTCGTATATAAGCCTAACAGATACAGTTCTGTATGTATAAACTGGCTGCCTGTTTGTCTACATAATGAATCATTATTATTAATTTAGAACAATTTCCAACCTATACTTTATTCAAGAGAAAATAAAAAAGTACCTAATTACATCCTCAAAGTTTCCTACCTTGTGCTCCAAGCTCACACAGTATCTGGTGCTACCCGAACCCGTCCTCTTAAAAATAATGTCGCTTTTCGCTGGTATGCGCGCTATGGCCAAAAGTAGACGTAATTCGAAATGAAATTGACTCACAAAAGTGACGTACTGTTCCGTTTTCTGTTTGAGTCCTCCGGCCTACGCGGAAAGGTTAGGATGTATCAATGCAATCAATATCAATGCAATCATTCTCTCTCTCAATATCAATGCAATCAATGCAGTTTTCTCATGAAGTACGGTGATCCCTACCAGACCATGTTGGATATGCACCCAACAGCAATTATGGTACAAAGTTGAGTGAGACTCGGCCCAAACATCAGGTCTCCATCCTTCAACAGCCAGACATTCGAGAGAAAAGAGCAAAATTTCTAGGTACTCTGTTACGCAAAATCATCAAATTTTGTGGTGGGGTCACCATGGCAACCAACCTTTTTTTAATGACAGCACTGGGCAGCCCCGACCCACCGATGTTGGTTACCTATCCCTCTGCTATCATTCTGCAAACTTGAGTGAACTAGCCTAAAGCATCTAGCTTCCGTCCTTGGACAGACAGACTTATGGATGCAGACTTAATAAGAGATATGCAGGTCAGGAGTAATTGCACTAGTTTACTGATATCGGGAAACAGAGTAATCAACAGCCTGGTCCAGCAGGCAGAGTAAGTTAGTACACACACCGGCACATTAAGGGTAATTAACACAACGCCACAAATATCAACAACAAAACTAAACACCTCTTGACTCCCTGTTATGTGATGTATATTGTTAAAAAGAGTGTTGCCATTGAAATAATTGTAGAGACATGGACAGGTCCAGTGGCGCCAGAGGAGGTGGACCCGCGGGTGGTGGACGCGACCTGCTTGCGTCTCTACCAGCGACTGTGGGGGCTGGCAGTGAGCAAGTCCACCCACCAGCTCCACAGTGTCTTCACGCCAGCAGAGAGCAAGGCTCAAGTACACGGGCTCTCCAAGCTCCAGGACACTGACCAGGTTCAGGACCAGACCACTGACAAGGCCTACAACCCGGACACTGACCAGGCCCACAAGGCCAATGACCAGTCCCACAACAAGGCCAGTGACCAGGCCCACAACAAAGTCAGTGACCAGGCCCAGAACCAGGCCAGTGACCAGGCCATTGACCAGATCCAGAACCAGGCCACTGACCAGGTCCAGAACGAGGCCACTGATCAGGTCCAGAACCAGGCCAGTGACCAGGTCCAGAACCAGGCCACTGACCAGGTCCAGAACCAGGCCACTGATCAGGTCCAGAACCAGGCCAGTGACCAGGCCCAGAACCAGGCCATTGACCAGGTCCAGAACCAGGCCACTGACCAAGTCCAGAACCAGGCCAGTGACCAGGTCCAGAACCAGGCCATTGACCAGGTCCAGAACCAGGCCACTGACCAAGTCCAGAACCAGGCCAGTGACCAGGTCCAGAACCAGGCCATTGACCAGGTCCAGAACCAGGCCACTGACCAGGTCCAGAACCAGGCCACTGACCAGGTCTAGAACCCGGTCCAGAACCAGGCCACTGACCAGGTCTAGAACCAGGCCACTCACCAGGTCCAGAACCAGGCCACTCACCAGGTCCAGAACCAGGTCCAGAACCAGGTCCAGAACCAGGCCACTGATCAGGTCCAGAACCAGGCCACTGATCAGGTCCAGAACCAGGCATTGACCAGGTCCATAACTATACCAGAGACTATTTACAGTACAAGATCAGTAACTAGGTCATAGACTATTTTCAGGACCAGACCACTGACCAGGTCAGTGACCATTTTCAGACTATTGTCCAGGTCCAGAACCAGGCCACTGACCAGGTCAGGCAGCCAGCCAGGGCTCCAGGTACCTTAGCGTATCCAGTACTATATCCCTAGACCACGGGTTGTGGTGAGCCCGTAGTGGACTTACCTGGCTTAGGAGAGGGGCTGTAACTGCCGCTGATTGACTGATTGATGAAGAATAAGCTACCCAAGAAATGGCATGGGCATGAATAGCCCGTAAACTACTGCTGGAGAAATCTAGACATTTATAAGTGTGGGTACACCTCACTCTACGAATCATCTACCCATCCAATCGTCCCCCCCAATCGTCGGGAGCGGCGAAGGGTAGAGTGAGGTGATTGGTGCCTGCCTCCGGCTTCTAGCGGTGTGCCAGATCTTCCCTTCCCTCTGGATCAATGGAGGACCATCGAACAGTTGTATATTCGAAGTCGAGTTCACCTGGATGTTGATTACAGGTATCAGCTCCCAAATGAACACAGCCTCAAGTGTAAGAAGCCTCCTACGATCGTCGTGGCGCGTGATTACTGTCGTATATTTCACTATGTCTTGGCTATTTTGAATGGTGTTGTGGTGTTCCAATAAAAATTGAAAGATTTAGTGGTCTAGTGTTTCTTTACCCTCTCGTTTGTAGAAGATATTTGCGTAGAATGGAAAATATCCAAAAGAAAATTGATAATAGTCACCATGCTGTTCTGTTTAATTGTGTAACTAGCTTCAAAAGATTGTCCCTTGCTAAGCTAAATGAACTATTATGTTCCCCTGTAACCCTTTCCACCACCGCTCACGTGATGGGTATGGAGTGTATAATAAAGAAAGAAATTGAATGAATTGTTATATATATATATATATATATATATATATATATATATATATATATATATATATATATATATATATATATATGTCGTACCTAGTAGCCAGAACGCACTTCTCAGCCTACTATGCAAGGCCCTATTTACCTAATAAGCCAAGTTTTCACGAATTAATTGTTTTTCGACTACCTAACCTACCTAACCTAACTTTTTCTGCTACCTAACCTAACCTATAAAGATAGGTTAGGTTAGGTAGGGTTGGTTAGGTTCGGTCATATATCTATGTTAATTTTAATTCCAATAAAAAAAAATTGACCTCATACATAATGAAATGGGTAGCTCTATCATTTCATAAGAAAAAAATTTGAGAAAATATATTAATTCAGGAAAACTAGGCTTATTAGGCAAATCGGGCCTTGCATAGTAGGCCGAGAAGTGCGTACTCGGCATTGTACTCGGCACGTCCTTGTACCAAAAAAAAAAATACATATATATATATATATATATTGTTACGGTGCCCTCTCCTACCTCTTTCGTTTGCCTGCTTTAAGAGTCATATCAGCTCTCCCTACTGATTCTCTGAGGTTCAGGGAGTCTAATGATATATGTGGCGACCAGACCGGCTGCCAGTTAAAGGAAGGAAGTTACATTATAAGTTGTAAATAAAGAGAAATTGGCGCCCTGTTATAAAATGAAAGAGTATCCCCTAATGCAGATATGACCTTTTGGAAGGGACACTGGCCGATCGCGGATTGGCCGACGTAGGTCGCGGGCGACAAATCAGGGCCCGCCATGACGTCACCGAGTGCCCTGGGCGGCGCCAACGTCAGAAGTGACCCGACCTTGGAAGCGACAGGACGCACCTCGGTCTGCTCTCCAGGATTAGAGGCTCTACAAGCCTTTCTTGGTGGATTAGTGCTGGCTATTGCAGCCCACCGGATATATTGGAGACCCCGCGCTTCTGGGAAGCAAAAGGAACCAAGTTTATTGAGCGGAAGAGGGCCAAACTTGGAAAATATTCAGCGACGACGCAGGGCGGCGACGTTGGACGTTGAGGGTCAGAAAAGGTGTGGCGGGCAAGCCTAGCTGTGACTGGGTCACATCCACTGAGGGTCTTGGAAGGACGACACCGTGCCTAGGACAAGGAGCAACGCCTTGTGGAAGGGGCAAGTGTGGGAAAAATAGTGATTAGCTCAGCGCCTACCGATGAACCAGGATTGGGGCAGCTGAATCTCAGGGATTGGAACGGCGACGACGCGAAGGCTCCACGACACCTGAGGACCTGTGGAACGTCCTGGATCGTCAAGGATCGACCCAAGGAAGCGTGGGAACCTCACACCATCGAGGGACAGGCGTCGTGAGCCAGGAATGTAAGGTAGATCATTTTCCCTCCCATTACCCCTTGTGTGAGTAGGCTAGTTAGGCCACAATAGTTATGTATGTGGCAACAGGACATTAATACTTTAGTAGTAGAGTAGGCTGCAAGGCAGCTTGTGTCCAGGACTGTCAGAGGGGACAGTGTGTATGGATGGCAGGACAGTGAAGGAGAGGCGCCGACGTGGTGAAGAGGCCCTCCTGTGTGAGAGTGTGGGACTCCTGTCTTTCTGCTCAGTTGAAGGAGTGTTGGAGGTCGTGGAAGAAGAGGCTGACGATCTCCAGACTTATTATCCATATTTCCATATTCATGTATTACTTGTGATTGTGTGTGTGTTCATGTAATTTGCATCAGTAAATTCACACATTTTATCACTGTGTTTAAGTGTGCCTCCATTTATGATAATTCTCTATGAGCATACACGAAGGTTATCATAGTACCACCTAGGGGACACAACGTTCTCTATAGAAGTTCTTATTGCCTGGAGGGTGGTAAAGACAGCACAGACTTACATAAAAGTGTACCCTTAGCCATCCGATCAGTATCGGTGCCTGAATGGTGGCAACTATCAACGTAGTGGCTAGAGAGAGGTAAAGCCACACAGACCTTCCTGGGAGAGTACCCTGGGCCAACAGTCTAGTAGCAGATCTATGGGAGTAGCAATCTTCTGGCTACAAACAATATATAATACACCCACTGAACTGCATTGCTGGGGTGCAGATATAATAACCCAGCTGGCGACCTTGCTAAGAAGAAGATAGAGAAGACAGGCGGGAAAGGAGTTCCTGCAACCTCTTTTGTCTGGCAGGCAAGACTCAGGGTGGTTATTGTTATAAGGTAAGCCTGAGTCTTCCTTCACTCCTCCACGGGTCTAGGCCGGAACTGTTAACAGCAGTTTCCCCGTGTTTGACTGAAGGGCTTCCAGGGTGAATCAGTGGCACCCCTTTTGTGGTGGAAGCAAAGACCTGCGGAGGTGGGCATTGTTGGTCCTCTCCTGTGTGACCAAGGAGACTCCGGTGAATCCCGGGAGTCGGAGGGGCTGAGTATTCGGCCTTTTGAGCCCCTAGCAGCCGAGTGCTAGCAGAGCCCCGGCCCACCACCCTCCACGTGACAATATATATAACTGAAAACTCACACCCCAGGCTTGTTCGTATTTGTGTTCCTCACGTGTGCCCCAAAGAATGAGGTGATTTGATAAAATACTATGCCCAAGATTACCATCCGAGTGCCGGCGGAGGGGGGGGGGGGTGGCTCAAATAGCTTCGGCTATCACCTCCTTATATCCGGTCGTGATTGTCGAGTGGATTAAGGTTTTCTGTACACACCACTTGCATTGCTCCTGGCAGTATAGGTTCGAGTCACTTCTGGGGTGTGAGATTTCAGTTGCATATAGTCCTGGGGACCATTCGGGCATTAACCATTAGGCTACCCTCAGATCGTTAAAGGGCGGAAATTTGGGTGGGTTTTCCACCACGATATCTTACCGACCCCCCCCCCCCTCCCACCCCCTTCCAACGACACCAGAGGAATTGAAATTGAAATAAGTTTATTGAGGTAAAATACACACAAAGGGATGAGGTAGCTCAAGCTATTCTCACCCCGTTCAGTACAACGTGTTAGTACACACATCACAAACAATAAACCTGTTACCAAACATTCTGAGAGATAAACATGTACATTTCCTCCTTCACAAGTAGAATGGTATCAGACGTACACACAAATACTTTTATGACCTAGTTATACTGTATAGACAATTTGCAAGAGACATGCAGATAATTCAACAAAATATTACAGTCTTGGTGCAAAATTCTTATATCTCTCAAGAATATCATCAACCTTTCCTTCGTGACACATCCAGGCTATTTGCTCAAGAACAGTCCTTATCTCAATGTTTCTATATACATTAATCAACGGACAATCAAGAACATAATGGGCAAGGGTGTGAGACCTTAACATACCACATAGTTTACACTTCGTGTCATTATCATGAACACCTATCCCATATTCCCAGTAATATTTGTACCCAAGCCTGAGCCGCATGTACACAGAGTCACTCCAAGCATTTCTCCTTTTACCATAAGTGAAATGGGTGTTTTGACTCACATGTAGTGTTGCATGGTTAGACTTCTCTCATACATTATCCCTCTCCTCTCCACTCCTGCCTGTGCCTGAATATTTCTGATTTTGCTTCTTATTTGTCTCATTGTGAATTCCCATTCAATGTCAACTTGTGGTTTTGATGTGGCACGTTTGGCCAAGTCATCCGCCACCTCGTTGAGCACTATTCCAACATGAGATGGAATCCACATGAATTTCACACTATGACCTTTCAGCTGTATCTCAGTTATTCTTCTCTTACAATCCTCAACTATAGACATGAAGACTGGGTTTCGACTGTTTAAGGACTCCAGTGCTCCTCGGCTATCGACAAATACAAAAACATTTTTGTCGTCATGACGTACTTCCTCCAAACACGCCAGAATGGCCTGCAGTTCAGCTTGTGTGGATGATATATAATTACTAAGTCGGAGTTCAATTATCCTGTCCACAGTCCCAAACTCCGTATATTCCCTTATTAGGACACCACACCCTGCCCTGCCATCCTCCGCCACCGACCCGTCGCAATATACATGTAAACTGTTGCCTCTTGGTAACCGAGATATCATGCTTCCATACAAACACCGTAATTGTCCCGGTTCATGATGAATCTTTTTCACCTTGAGGGGTACAATTTCGACGTCTATTTTCTGTACTTTCCAGGGAGCAGACATATTACACTGTCGAGAGGGTTTACAGCAGTCAAGTACATCGTATTCCCTGAGGTCATGAGCTAATCCCCTCGCGTAGCGTGTCTCCCTCAGTTTCCTGGAAGTGTGTACGTCACTCAAGCAGGTCTGAACGCTCTCAAACAGCTTATCCCCTCCTTTTCTCCGCATGAAACGAATAGCTACTCTAGTGTTAATGTCACGGACTCTATCACACACACTCTGTAAATTTAATTCCATTCTCATTATTTTAATCATTGCATTTCTTTGACATCCAAGAATAATCCTCATAGCCTCGTTCTGTATCAGCTCTATTTTTTGAATTCTGCCTTGGCCTGTGTAAGACAAAACGGGTGCTGCGTAGTCTTATCAGGGACCGAACAGTGCTTATGTATAACATCCGTAAGATAGGTACCCCAACACCTTTACCAGAAAAAGCCAGTGCTTTTAGAGGATGCAGACGGGCTTTACATAAGGTGCTGATATGATTTATTTCAGCATTTTTACTCTCACATGTGTATCCAACATACATGCCCAGATACTTGTACTTCTGAACACGGCTCAGTTCCACACCATTTAGAGTAAGTGTTATATTTCTTCGTTTCCTATACTCATATTTGGTTTTATCTGCATTTATAACTAAGCCTAACTTGTGACAGGTTGTACCAAGTATGTTAAGAGCAGTTTGAATTTTGTTCCCGGAAGTGCCTTGTATAAGAATGTCATCAGCATATATGATCGTCGTGACCCCTGGAGGATACATCTCTGATGCTAATCTGTTCATTAATACATTGAATAAGGTGGGACTTAATACTCCCCCTTGTGGGGTACCTAACTGAAACCTCCGTTCCTCAGACATGTATCCCTGATAATACACCTGACCTTTTCTGCCTTGTAGATAATCCCTTATCCAGTGTAGCAATCTCCCTGTTATTCCCAGATTGGCTAATTCGTATAAGATTACTTCCCCATTGGCTTTATCAAATGCTCCTTGTAGATCAACAAAAACTCTACAATTGTCACACATTTTAGACAAATACTTTAAGAGACAATCCACAGTACTTTTGCCTTTGATAAAACCAAAGAGATTACTGGACATGTTATCACCTACAAGGTAGAGTAGCCTATTTAACAAAATCCTTTCCATCATTTTACAAAAGCAGGATATTAAGGAGACAGGTCTGTAGCCTCCGTTTGACTTAGGGATAGGAATGATGACAGCCTCTTTCCATTTTCTTGGTAACTTTCCCTCTCTATAACTCATATTAAACAAATCAAGTAAGGGACTAGGTTTCATACCGGCTAAATAATTAAGAATGTCATACGTTACTCCAACTTTCCTGGGAGCAGTAGAGCTGCCACTTTTTATAGCATCCAGTAGCTCATTGTGAGTTATCTCAGTGCACGCTATAGATCTTGTATTTAAGCCTTCCCTGGGTCTGAGTGAGCAATGAATTTGGTCTTACAACCCCTGACTTTATTTACTGCTCTCCATATGTCTTTAAGGTTCTTAGTATTACCAATGGACTGAGCAAAGTCTTGCCAGTTTCTGACCAGGGGGAGAAAGATACTGGCAGTATGGGGCGTTAAAGTTTATTGAAGATTAAATTCTGCAGAACATGTAAATATATAAAGTTCCCATAAAGTAAGTAATTATATAAAGTTTATATTAAACACGGTTTATATTATAGACTTAACAAAGTTGATATTATATAAAACTTAATATTTAACATGTAAATATACAAAGTTTCAAATATAATTTAAGGAATATATAACGTTTATATTAAAATATATAAAGTAAATATATAAAGTAAATATATAAAGTAAGAATTAACAGTAACAATTCCAAGGACTAGATTTAACTTAAAAGGTACACCCGTAGTAAGTATGAGACCTTAGCCTATAGTGACATGGAAACTAATTCTGCAGAAACCTAAAGGTTAACTGGTACTAGAATTAAGGCCGAGTGCAAATGTGTAGTAATTATATAACACTAGGATATAACAGGCAGGACACAAAGAATAACTAATAAGTGAGAGACCACATAACACGTAATGTACCCGGCCAAGAGGCCGTAAAAGACCTAATGGATAAGGAGAAGGGGGTGTGACTACAAGTAGGGCTTACTAGCACCTAGACTGGGCAAAGTATTAGCTGCGGACAGCGGGACACTTGGGGACCGGCGCTGCACCCCCACCGCAGGCCAGCGGCCGGACCCCCTCCCCCGAAGGGCGAGTGCCAGCTGGCCGCGTGAGGCACTCCATGTAGCAGAGCAACAACGTCCCGTCTGACGTAGGATGTGAGCACTACTCTTCCGCCTGCCGTTTGCCATTATTTCTGATGTGGCGAGCCCGTCCCGAGACAGCTGGGTGCGGGGCGTAGTCATCTGAAGTCAAGCCTAGCGCCGAGAGGGCAGCGCGTAGGATCCTGGAGAAATCTCGCCTGGTGACAGGAGCGCTTGTAGGATCTGTGCTTGTAGGATCCGAAGAGTGTTGATTCCTGACCATGTAAGCGATACCTGGTCCAGTCGGAGCGTGCGTCGATTTTTTGTCGCGTAGCTCACCTCCCCCGGGCTGAAAGATATAAGGCAGTAAGGGTGGGCAGAAGCGGCGTGCAGTGTTATCGTGACAGGCAAGAGCACAGACGAGAGGGAAACCCTAGCTGAATCAATACGGAGACGAAAAACGGGGGAGGGAGCCCGGCAGCAGGAATTAAGAGAAACCTTAATTAACAATCCTGGATGAATAAAGAGCATCCGAATAATTATACTGTAGCAATGAAGGGGGGCTAACAAATCTAAGAATCTTCCAGCAAACGGAAGGGGGAAGTACCTTTGCTAAGAGCAAAGGTGGGAGAAAACCGGTAGAACAGCAAGGAAGCACAAAGCAACTATAACAGGGTAATACGAAACACTATAAATCTTGAATATAAACAATACATATACCAAGAACGGGTATAACAACTAAGCAACATATACATAAACAATAAAATGGAATAAGAACCAATTCTTAAAGCCAAATCTATAACATGCTTGTGTCCTAAGCGGATGTAGAATGTGAGCGGGGAACATTACCCTTGGTCTCTATCCCATCTCTGCCTCCAGACGGGTGATTGGGCTGGATAGAAGCCAAGGAGTCTGCCTTGAGTGGCCGCTGAGTGTAGTCTTGTGTTGTCAATGAGCGTCTGCGAGCCGCAGCTAGTACGCCGTGAACTTCGGCAACATCTTTAGAACAGGAGCAAAGTGAAATCGACGGCAGGGAGCTGCCATTCAGTAACTGTAATAAGGATAATAATAAGAATACAATGTCGTAAATAATCGTACAATGAAGAATACAATGTAATATCGTAAATAACAGATGACGGCAAGTGCCGCAGAATGGAAGAAATTAAGAAAGCAACGCCAAACCATAATAACAATTTATATTTTAATAAAATAATACTGGAATGACAGTAACGGTACGGAATAATATTAATACTGCCATATAGCCCAGCAAATAAAGAGAAGATAATAGTATTAACGTAGGCCCTGGGCGGTTGCATCCCGGCACCGCTGCGTGCGTTGATGGTGATCAGAGGAATATCCGTCTCGCGTTCTCTTCCTCGCCGCAGTAGGGTGTGAAGGGGGGGGGGGGGTTCCGGCTTGTCGTGGCTGCGAATAAAGGGAACAGAAGAAACCGGCAGTGAGCGCCAAGCGGGCAGAGCGCAGTGGAAGGAATAGCGGTTGGAGGTAAGGGGCCCCTAACCTAATGATAGATGAGGTAAAATTAAATAGAATACTATTACGTAGTAGGAAACAACAATGGCGAAGGAACAAGAAGAGTAAAATAGCCCAGAAGGCCGGATGGCCAAAGAACGTTAGCGACCTATGGCCAACAGCATGCTGGCTGCGCTGGCCAACCACAAGCTGGCCGACGTCATGCTAACTGACTGACTTGAGCTTGCCGAAAGGAAGGCCGAATGGCCAGTTTTTTGCATGACACCGTGCGTGAGGCCATGCTAAACTTCTCGTTAGCATCCGAATGTACCTTAATGTACTGTCGATACGATGAAGAATGGGTGGTCAAATATAATGCACAATAATCAGAATATATAAAGAGGGAAACGAGTGTAATAGGACGAAATAACCGGAGGAAAAAAAAATTGTGGGGGGGGGGGGCCCACCCGAATGCACTGCAACTAGCGTACCTTAGCTGAAATTAACTTAAAGGCAGAGAGGCAAAGCAATAGATTAATACAAATCCTAATTGATAGTCCCTTAATAACAAATTGAACGTGAAACATAAACAAAGAGTAAATTGCGGGAGAAAAATTTGCCGTAATAAATACAAATCAAATTGCGAGTCCAACAATAACAGATTTAACAGACACGCAGACGTAGGAGGAACCAAGGGGACGTTTCCCACAGGCGAGCCCGCACGGCTGGGGGGGGGGGGGCGGAAATGACAGAGGGCCGAAGAAAAGATAACGTCGCCGAGGCGCGCTGGACGGCACACAACCCGGTCTGAGAAAGGACATAGGCCCAAAAGCGAGAGGCGATAACGTAGAATGGGGTGGAAGAATGCGGAAGTAAGCGGGCGAGACCGAGTAAACAGGGAGCCAGGGGGGGGGGGGGCAACCGATAAGCCGCGGCTCGCGCACCGCTAGCCATACCTAGACAGGAAGGGGAGAAGCATAAAGGTAGCCCAGCAAAAGACTAGTAATTAGTAATTAGTAACTCTGCAAATAGCACATCCTGGCTGACTTAATAATTTACTTAGTAACTCTGCAAATAGCACATCCTGGCTGACTTTACTTAATAATTTACTTAGTAACTCTGCAAATAGCACATCCTGGCTGACTTTACTTAATAATTTACTTAGTAACTCTGCAAATAGCACATCCTGGCTGACTTTACTTAATAATTTACTTAGTAACTCTGCAAATAGCACATCCTGGCTGACTTTACTTAATAATTTACTTAGTAACTCTGCAAATAGCACATCCTGGCTGACTACTTAATAATTACATAGTAACTCTGCAAATAGCACATCCTGGCTGACTTTACTTAATAATTTAATTAGTAACTCTGCAAATAGCACATCCTGGCTGACTTTACTTAATGACGTAAGGCAAGGAAAAATGAACAAACATACTGAACACAGCAACGCGAAATTAAACATGCGACATGAGCAAAGCATCAACTGTCGGAGTAAATTAAGGTAGGCTGTTTGGGAAAAGGAATCCGAGGTAATCTGAAAGCAGGAGGCATGTTAGTGCTGAAATGTAGAACGTGATTAAGAGGAAGGGCAAGGCATGTCGCGAGATGTCTGCCAGTACAAAATAAGGAACCTTCCATATAAAGTGTGTAAAAAACATAGTTTACATTGTCTTAGGAAGGCAAAGAACGGGATATCATTAAATATACGAGGTTCCCGACGACGCTTCGACGCCGCCATCTGCTGGAGTGTATCGTGCCCCAGGCAACGTGGGGGCCACCCCCCTGTCCAGGTCACCTGAATAGGGCAAGGCATGGCACGTGATATCTGCAGGTACAAAATAAGGGTATACAATCGGCGTGCATATATAACCATTTTTACATTAAGAGAACGGAGGTGAAGCATAACATAAATATAACCAAATAAGTAACGTGAATAAACTGCAAGAGCCAAGCGTAAATACTGTAACCACTGAGGAAACTAAACTGCAAAGCTAAGCATAAACTACTGTAACTACCGATGAAACTAGGCAAAAAAGGTTTTGCGGCACTCCTGCTGCGGCACATTCAAAAAAAAAGAGAAAAAGGAGACCCCAGGAAAGGGGGGGGGGAAACGTAGCCTGAATAAACAAGCGAGAAGCAAGGGGGCCGCAACACCGAAGGCAAGGCGAACTAGAAGACCTTACAGACGTAGAAGCAACAAGCGTAGTTGAACGACAGAGGAACCGGGGGAAGAACATAGCTAACAGCGAGACTAGGCGTAAACGAAATAAAGAAAGGGGAACCCAACAAGTGCAGGGCCGGAGGCATAAAGCAAGAGGCGAGGGGCCACAACTGCACCTCGCGCATCCTGGCTGCCTAGAAGCCACAGCGAAGGAAAGGGGACTACTAACTGAAGACACTGCCAAGGAAACAAAGGATGGCTGAGACAAAGAATAACGTAAGCTAAATGTAACAAATCGCCCTGTAGTAAACAAAAAATGTTTTTATAACAAACATAAAGGATGCACGACACAAGTGTAACCAAATAAGTAACAGGGATGAATAGTGGTGAATGGGACATTTCGCCCTATAATAAATAGAAACATACTTAATGACAACCATAAATGAAGCACAGCACAAATGTTACCAAATAAGTAAGATGTATTAAATTGGGTAGGCTAAATGGAACATATCGCCCTAGAATAAATAAAACCAATTTTACATTAAGCAACGGAGGAAAGCATAACATAAATAACCATAGAGTAACGTGAATAAACTGCAATAGCCAAGCATAAACTACTGTAACTACCTATGAATCTAGGCAAATTGCAGGGCCAGGAAACGAAGCTAAAATAAGGGCCCGCGAAACTGCAAATAGCACAGCCTGTCTGACTTTACTTAATAATTCTAGGAACTCTGCAAAACACATCCTGTCTGACTTTACTTAATAATTCTAGGAACTCTGCAAAACACATCCTGGCTGACTTTACTTAATAATTTCTTAGTAACTCTGCAACGAGCACTGCCTGGCTGACTTCACTTAATAATTTACTTAGTAATTCTGCAAATAGCACATCCTGGCTGACTTTACTTAATGAGGAAGGCAGGGTAACATAGGCAAGCATACTGAACACAGCAACGTACAAATAAACGTGCGGCAAGCAACGCATCAACTGTCGGGGTAAATTAAGGAGGCTGGTTGGGAAAGAGAGTCGAGGTAACCTGAAACAGGAGGCATGTTAGTGCTGAAATGTAGAACATAATTATGAAAAGGGCAGGCATGTCACGTGGTATCTGCAAGTACAAGATAAGGGTATACAATCGGCGTGGATATATAGCCATTTTACATTAAGAGAACGGAGGAGATGCATAACATAAATATAACCAAATAAGCGACGTGAATAAACTGCAAGGGCCCAGCGAAAGTACTGTAACTACTGAGGAAACTAGGCAAAATGCAGGGCCAGGGAACGTAAAGCAAATTAAGGGCCCGCAAATACTGCAAATAGGACGTCCTGTCTGACTTTACTTAATAAATTACTTATAACTCTGCAAATAGGACATCCTGGCGACTTTACTTAATGACGTAAGACAAGGAAAAGTGAACAAGCAAACTGTGACACAGCGGACGCGAAGATTGAACGTACGACATGCACAAGGCTACGGGCGGCCGGGGAGCGGTTGCGAGGGCAGCGGCGAGGGCAGGCGGAGTGAGGCGGAGCCCTATTGTGCGCCCGTATTTATACGGCCCCAAACTGCCCGCGCAACGCCGCGGGACGCGCTGCGCAATTGTTTCTTTCTCCCCCGCCAGAAACATCCCCGCTTGTGATGCAAGCAGTGACCATTATCTGTCCCGCGCCTCCTTCCTCACCTGACTGCATTCCCTTGCCACTTCCAACATTGTATTTTTCTCTTCATCCCTCATTCCATTTTTTAACCATTCTTTATGTGCACTCCGTAGCATTCTCTCCCACCCCTTGACTTGCTGATCATTGGAATATTTAAATTTCTTAGGTCCATGCGTCTTGCTTCCCCTGCCCCCGTTATTTTCCCTCTGTACTAATTTCTCTATGTTCTCGACCATGTCCTCGTAAAAACTATCAACGCAGAGCGGCGTGTATTGTTGATACCAATCTCCCATATTTTGAATAAAATAATTTTTCATGTCTTTATTAATATTTAGCCTTTTCCTTTGAAAGTGGACTTGTTTTTAACATTAATACTAATGGGGTCAAGTGGTTACAGTTTCTACAAGATCATCCAGATACCTGTCTATTGGGAAACAATGAACCAACTCACATCAGGGGAGGACGGCTTGACTATGCCTGCATTTTAAACTCTCAGGGGATTATGGGGGAGGCTCGGGTTGTTCGGGAACTAGCTAGTGACCACTTTGCCTTGAACGTTGAATTACCACTGGGGAAAAAACCAGAGGAATAGTTTCTGATAAACACTCATTTTCTATCAATAACATTTACTATAGAAAACTCGAGTCATGAGTATACCGTACACTTACATGAACTCGCAAGCAATTTAACAAACAGAACACTTCTCCATATGAGAGAGAGAGATAGACAGGGGAGTGGAGTGGAGTGAGAGAGAGAGAGAGATGGGAGAGAGAAGAGAGGGAGGAGAAGAAGAGAGAGAGAGAGAGAGGAGAAAAGAGAAGAAATAGAGAGAGACAGACAGAGAGACAGAGAGAGAGACAGAGAGAGAGAGAGAGAGACAGAGAGAGAGAGAAAGAGAAAGAGAGAGAGAGAGAAATGGCAAAATGGCAGGCAGCAAAGTAGACAGACAGGCAGGCAGGCAGGCAGGCAGGCAGACAGGCATGCAGGAAGGTAGGGAAGCAGACAAGCAGGCAGGCAGCCAGCATGATACAGGCAGGCACAAGCAGGCAGAGGTGGACAGGCAGACAGGCACAGGCAGACATTCACAAACAAGCAGGGCAGTAGGCAAGTAGGCAAAGAAGCAGGCACATGCAGGAAGGTGGGTTTGTGTTTACTATTTGTGGCTACAGGATCGAGCTGCTAACTCTTCCACCCAGGTGTCCTAACAGCTGGTGGGCTAATGTACTGACTCCCGACCTATTTTGTCACTACCATGTCTACTACATATTTCTCTCTCTCTCTCTGGTATTTCCTTGGAAAATGTACACAGGTTTTAACCTAGGACTGTGCGTGACTTCACTTAAACTAGATATGGGAAACTGGTTTACTGAGAATTATATAAAATATATAAATCTAATATTTCCCTTGTAAATTTATGTAATATGATCTTTATATTGTATATTATTTAATAAAGAAAAAAAAGACTTTCACTCTCTTCACTCTTGGAGCCGGTCGGCCGAGCGGACAGCACGCTGTACTTGTGATCCTGTGGTCCCGGGGTCGATCCCGGGCGCTGGCGAGAAACAATGGGCAGTTTCTTTCACCCTATGCCCCTGTTACCTAGCAGTAAAATAGGTACCTGGGTGTTAGTCAGCTGTCACGGGCTGCTTCCTGGGGGTGGAGGCCAACACCGGGCCGCGGGGGACACTAAAGCCCCGAAATCATCTCAAGATAACCTCTCCACTACCTAGGAGCAGCATATGGTGCTGTGGTCCAAGATGGTGGGTGTGTGTGCGGCAAGACCTCCACTCTCTCCACCAGCTAGGAGTATGGTGACAGTGGTCCAAGATGCTGGATGTGTGTTTGGCAAGACCTCCACTCTCTCCATAATAATGCTGCACTCGGCATGCGTTATTATAGATTTAATAAACAATAAGACTATTTAAATTGATGAGAAGTTGGCCAACTTCCGATATAAATTTTGATTAAGGAAATTATAATAAAGTTAATGTTCCATTTATATATGCCCCTCCTAGTGATAGAGAATAGTTAATAATTTACATCTATACAAGTATTTTAACACAAAAATACGTTTTCTTAGATTAGGCTTTTTGAAATTTCAAACCGGTGAACTTAAACCGGTAAAAAACTTTAACTGCTCACTTTGAGAAATTTTTAAACAAACTTAACTTAGCTGTAAAGTTATCAAGACTGTACTACATCGTTTATTGGCAAGTTCCACATCCTATGTTCCCTGGAATACGACCCTCACGAAGAATTGTTTTTACATCCAAGTACCCATTTTACTGTTGAGTTAAACATAGGCTATAGTTAAGGATTTGCTCCCAGTAAATCCTCTCCGGCCATGATGCGAACCCAGGACAAAGCGCTCGCGGAACGCGTTCCGCAAGTATCTTACCACTACACCACGAAGACTTCTTAAGGTTAGACAATTGTGTCTCCACAGAGTTGTTATATACAATAAGAACTCATGGCAATAAGTTAGCCTAGTCCTGGGCGGCACCCCCAGCAACCATTAAGGTGATGAGTGTGCCCTCCGGAAGCAGTTTAAATTAATGAAAGTTTATGATGTATCAGAATATACACTGAACATAAACAGTGTGCGGCCTCATGAAATCTGCACTAAGGAAAATATGGTTTTCGTATGAAGTAAGGATTTCCCCTGGAGCCTGGTTCCCCTCATGGCTCGTATGAGGTGAGGAGCCCACCCAGCCTTCAATGTTGCTGTGTAAAGTGACACTTAAAGATGTTCTCAGGTTGCTGGAGTTACTTGCCCAACGCGGGGGTTGTTGCTCTTACCATTAAAGCTCAACTTACATACAATATGTGTAAATTGGTTTTCATAATGAATATTAGGTCTAGAACTATGGTCACGAGGGGGACCAGGCTCCAGGGTGGGATCCTCACCTCATATGAGCCATGAGGGGGACCAGGCTCCAAGGGGGATCCTCACTTCATACGAGCTATGAGAAGGATCAGGCTCCAAGCGGGGGAGTCGTCACATCATATGAGCCATGAGGAGCAAAAGGCACCAGGGGGGGATCCCCCACCTCAAACGAGCTATGAGGAGGACCAGGCTCCAGGGTGGGATCTTCACCTCATATGAGCCATGAGGGGGACCAGGCTCCAGAGTGGGATCTTCACCTCATATGAGCCATGAGGAGGACCAGGCTCCAGGGTGGGATCTTCACCTCATATGAGCCATGAGGGGGACCAGGCTCCAGGGTGGGATCCTCGCCTCATATGAGCCATGAGGAGGACCAGGCTCCAGGGTGGGATCCTCACCTCATATGCGCCATGAGGTGGACCAGGCTCCAGGGTGGGATCCTCACCTCATATGAGCCATGAGGAGGACCAGGCTCCAGGGTGGGATCTTCACCTCATATGAGCCATGAGGAGGACCAGGCTCCAGGGTGGGATCTTCACCTCATATGAGCCATGAGGGGGACCAGGCTCCAGGGTGGGATCCTCACCTCATATGAGCCATGAGGGGGACCAGGCTCCAGGGTGGGATCCTCACCTCATATGCGCCATGAGGTGGACCAGGCTCCAGGGTGGGATCCTCACCTCATATGAGCCATGAGGTGGACCAGGCTCCAGGGTGGGATCCTCACCTCATATGAGTCATGAGGTGGACCAGGCTCCAGGGTGGGATCCTCACCTCATATGCGCCATGAGGTGGACCAGGCCACAATGGCGGCCGTCACGGGTCACTGCCGCGTCTTCTAACATTATCACTCTTGAGGTGTTCGGGAGGAGAAAACCTTCACACATACTACACTTAACATAAAGAACAAGAAGAAGTGTATTTCTAGCAAGATGGAGAATATGTCATTAACATCAATGATTATGGCCATGTTTAGTGAGAAGAACATCAAGATAAGTTGGTGACCTACTTCACTAAGATGCCAGCAGGAAACTCATTATGTAGACTTATAACTTTGGTTAGCACATTTGAAGAACTTTAACAACATTGTTTCTAGATCAGTTTAGGCTGTGTTGTTCCGCTATTCTGTGCTGTGGGGGCTATGCTGTGCTGTGGGGGCTAGGCTGTGCTGTGCGGGCTAGGCTGTGCTATGGGGGCTATGCATGCTGTGCTGTGGGGGGGGGGGCAAGGCTGTGCTGTGCGGGCTAGGCTGTGCTATGGGGGGCTAGGCTGTGCTGTGCGGGCTAGGCTGTGCTATGGGGGCTATGCTGTGCTGTGGGGGGGCAAGGCTGTGCTGTGCGGGCTAGGCTGTGCTATGGGGGCTAGGCTGTGCTGTGCGGGCTAGGCTGTGCTATGGGGGCTATGCTGTGCTGTGGGGGGGCAAGACTGTGCTATGGGGGCTAGGCTGTGCTGGGCTATGCTATGCTGGGCCAGGCTGTGGACCAGCATAAACTAGATATTTATAAATTCCAGACTAGTTAACATCTACATTTGTTTCTGTGATAAAGGTCCGCGGGAGTTAATGAGAGCTGCATTATAAATAGTGGTACTATTTATTGGCAATATGTTGCTGGTACTGCATTATATTAAGCTCTTGGGGGGGGGGGTAGAAATAGCCTAAGCTACTTTATCCCTTTGAGATGCATTTTCTTGTTTCAATAAACGTACTTGAACTTGGTGCTTGTTGACTCCAATTTCTTCAGTAGAGGCAAACAACAATTGTGAGAATTATAGTGTTAAAACTGCAAACAATTGAGAGATAAAGAACCAAAAATATCTGGAAATTATTGGTTGTTAAACAGTTGAGAAATTTGAATATAAAAATATTTCTAGAAGCTTAGACGGTTGAGGACTGGTAACAGTGTTGCCACACCTCAGTGTCTTATTTTGTCTCCCAAATTTACTCCCCAACTTGAACATGTCGGGAAATATTTGCACAAAAAGAGTTTGGTTTTTCAGGTAACATCAGTACGTGCTGTAGGAGAATGGTGTAACCTTTATTTATAAACAATGATAGAGTATTACATATTGTTTGAGAGGTTAAGTTGGTAATTGTAGGGAGGCGAGTGTGGCAAGAGTGGACAGAGCATGGCGGCGTCAGTTGCTGGACGACGACGACGGAGGACGGACGCCGCCGCTGCTGCTGCTGCTCTTCTGCCACGTGCATCTCTTCTCCCTCCTCACTACCTCACAATGGGCGCCGGCAGCAGCTCTACCTCACAGCTCCGCTGCAGTGTCTCAGATGAGGTAATTAACCCCACCTCCTCTTTCCTCTCCAAATACATCAACATTTTTCATTTATGAGTAATTGTATGTGACGGGAGTCTGGGTAGGGATGTATGTGACGGGAGTCTGGGTAGGGATGTATGTGACGGGAGTCTGGGTAGGGATGCATGTGACGGGAGTCTGGGTAGGGATGTATGTGACGGGAGTCTGGGTAGGGATGCATGTGACGGGAGTCTGGGTAGGGATGCATGTGACGGGAGTCTGGGTAGGGATGCATGTGACGGGAGTCTGGGTAGGGATGCATGTGACGGGAGTCTGGGTAGGGATGCATGTGACGGGAGTCTGGGTAGGGATGCATGTGACGGGAGTCTGGGTAGGGATGCATGTGACGGGAGTCTGGGTAGGGATGTATGTGACGGGAGTCTGGGTAGGGATGTATGTGACGGGAGTCTGGGTAGGGATGCATGTGACGGGAGTCTGGGTAGGGATGTATGTGACGGGAGTCTGGGTAGGGATGCATGTGATGGCATCTAGGTATGGATTTATGGGGTGGGAGTCTTGAGTAGCCGGTCGGCCGAGCGGACAGCACGCTGGACTTTTTTTTTTTTTTTTTTTTTTTTTTTTTTTTGAGATATACAAGAGTTGTTACATTCTTGTAGAGCCACTAGTACGCGTAGCGTTTCGGGCAGGTCCCTGGAATACGATCCCCTGCCGCGAAGAATCGTTTTTTCATCCAAGTACACATTTTACTGTTGCGTTAAACAGAGGCTACAGTTAAGGAATTGCGCCCAGTAAATCCTCCCCGGCCAGGATACGAACCCATGACATAGCGCTCGCGGAACGCCAGGCGAGTGTCTTACCACTACACCACGGAGACTGTTCTTACCACTACACCACGGAGACTGTGGTCCTGGGTTCGATCCCAGGCGCCGGCGAGAAACAATGGGCAGTTTCTTTCACCCTATGCCTCTGTTACCTAGCAGTAAAATAGGTACCTGGGTGTTAGTCAGCTGTCACGGGCTGCTTCCTGGGGTGGAGGCCTGGTCTAGGACCGGGCCGCGGGGACACTAAAAAGCCCCGAAATCATCTCTAGATAACCTCTAGATCAGGGGTCTCCAAACTTTTCAATGTAAGGGCCACATTATATATTTCCCATATTTATGCGGGCCGGAGGAATAAAAAATGAAATTGCTATTTTGTATAACTAAGATAAAGGCATTGTCAAAGTAGAGAAAAGAATATTGTACAGTGTTTGTGCTCCCTGAAACGGAAGCAGCGAAGCCCCACTCGCCCTCCATCCCCACAATATACAGTTATACACAACTGATTGGTTGTAATGCACAACACATACCTACCAGTATTAGTATCTGTGCGTCACACTATCGAGAGAGAGGAAAACTGACTCGGGCTGAGCGCCACCAGTCAGCAGCCCCAGCTTTGAATAATTCTGCGATGCCATTCGTATGATAATTATTTTTTCAAGGCCACCACACGGATTTGTTTGGAGGGCCGGATGAAATTATGTGGCGGGCCGGATGTGGCCCGCGGGCCATAGTTTGGAGACCCCTGCTCTAGATGGTTATAGCTGGCCCACTAAGTGTTACTCGTTTTTCATTTATGTCTTACGTAGTCTGTGTATGAATATTTCAGCCCGTCCTCCAAAAATGGGGAGGTAAATATAATAGCACAAATAAGTGCAATTATGTACTATTCATAGCAGTCAGGAATTGTACATATTTTCACTTAGTTATTAAACCTTAGTTATTAAACCTTTTCACTTAGTTATTAAACCTTAGTTATTATTAATACTTAGTATTAAACCGTACTGTCAAATATATTGTATTTGAGTTTACCTGAAAAGCTGAATAGAAAACTACGACCTAATCTGACCGTCCTAGTGTTTGAAGATAAGCATTTTATTGCTTCTTAATTACAATTGGTATTTAACCTATAGCTATATTGATATTACAGTTTTATGAAATTAACAAAACAGAACTAAAAATATCATTAAATTGTAAAGTAATTCAGGATATTTTCAAACTTTATATAATATATCTTTAATAAAACTGAAAAAGAAATTCCAGAGACATTGATTATACCAGTCAATACGTTTATCATTGTAGCCATGCAAGAAGCCATACGCGGTCTTCGCTTCACAGAAGAGAAACACATCTTAGCTGACCATGATATATTGGTAGGCTGCTCGCCCACTGATGCACTTGTCAATATGTGTCCTTTGACGGAGTTATTACCACACCTTTTATTATTGTGACCTTTAGCGTGAATTATTACCACACCTTTTACTATTTGTGCACTTTAACGTCAATTATTACACCTTGTATTATTGGACACTTCAACGTGAATTATTACCACACCATGTATTATTGTGCACTTCAGCGTGAGTTATTACCATACATTTTATTATATATTTTAATGTGAATTATTGGAATAATTTTCGTGAATTATTTCTCTTGTGTTAAAAAAGTTTAATCCATAATACTTTATTATCTAAAGGACGTTAGTAGTCTAGTTTCTGAAAATGAGATGTAATTTAAATCATTAAATACCTAATAGAAAAATGCTGGTTAAATAATCTTGCCAGTTCAGGTACTGGATTCATTATGTTCCTCTATAACAGATCCACAACTAACACCTGAATGGATTCATTGTACATAATAGGGCATTAAATTAACATAGTCTAGTTAACTAATGTGCAACAACTCCCTAGAGATCGCAAACAGCTGTCAAACTTGTTATTCATACGAACAAACATTAACAGGGCAGGAATAAATTATTTGAAACATTTATTCATCAATATTGTCTAAGGTATTCATTGTGTTATTCAGATAATATTGTCTAAGCTGTTCATTGTGTTATTTAGACTGATGTTGAAACCGGTAGGTTATTCAGCGCAAAACATTGAAGTATATATAAAAATTAAGGATAAATAACATAATATATACAAGAAAACAGCTGCTCTACTTTACTTTGTCAAGGTTTGGCAAATAATAAATATGGGATTAGCTGCTAGTTTATCGCCATATGTTGATATGATCCGCGATAATATGAATGGCATATGTTTATTGCTCTGGTTGAAGGTGTGTTGTCTGAAACCACCTTCCAATCATAAATATTTGGTCAAAAGCAGCGTCTTTTGTTTTTAAGACCTTTATTAAATTGCCTCGATTTTTATTAGATTACTGAAAACCATATACAGTACTTAAGTTTTTTTAGCTTGGTTAAATACAGCTTATTTATGAGGGGATAATACTACAAGAATCTTAAGAAAGTTAAAGTTTTTAAAGACGCTTTATACTTTTTGCTTGTATGTTGAAAATCTTTACAAACGTTATGCTGCATAACTGATTAGCTAACAGTAACATGACAGTTCAGTTTTTGTCTTGGAATCGATTAAGTTTAAACTTTCTTTAACCTGGGCTTCTAAGACGAAGGTTTTTCCTCAGATTCGCAGCTGTGGCAAGATCTTGGAAGACTTCGAGAAGCATGACTTTGATTGTGCTTCCTTGGGAGGAATGAAAACTGTTTATAAGATGTTTCACTCAGCACTCGACGAGATAAAAAGTTTGTATTATATATTAAAGTTTGGATTATATATTTAACGTTTAATTGTAGTTGATTCTTAATAATAATTTAACATTCATTATGCTGACAAATACAGGCAACATATTTATAGCAAATATTGTGTTATATTGAGAATTATACATAAATTAACGGTATAATGTTCCATTTATCCAAAACAATAGTTTTTAATTTTTTTAATTGTTTATTTCCATAGAACATTAGTTTCCAAACTGGAAGCCATGGCTCTCCCTCCAGGGGCCCTTTTTGCAATATGTAAGGGGGGCATAAGTTGAGACAGTGTACAGGTTATGATACCAGAGGAGACCTGTATTGAGTGTTGGGGGCATAAGGTGAGGCAATGTACAGGTTGATACTAGAGGATACTAGAGGGGACCTGTACTGAGTGTTGGGGGCATAGGTTGAGGCAATGTACAGGTTATGATACCAGAGGGGACCTGTACTGAGTGTTGGGGGCATAAGGTGAGACAATGTACAGGTTATGATACCAGAAGGGACCTGTACTGAGTGTTGGGGGCATAGGTTGAGGCAATATATAGATTATGATACCAGAGGGGACCTGTTCTGATTGTACGGAGGTCCATTAATAAAGACAATATATGAAAAACTAGTAATGCCCGTAAAGAGTTTGGGAACAACTGTTCTAGAAAATATACAATTGCAGGAATAATCATAGTTTAGTATTTGTTGTTTTGAAGAGAAATCTACACGTGATCTTTTGACGTGGAGGACTTATCTCGTTTGTTTTACCATAACGTGTTTACTTACAGCAAAATGCACACTCGAGGATGACTGCCAAAAACTGGTTGCCTGTACAGAGTTTACAGAGAAGAGTACAGAGAAAAGCACAGATAAGAGTACAGATAAAAGAACAGAAAAGAGCGAGGCTACGTAAGTATGACTTTGTGTTTAATAATTAACCTTTAAATAGACTCAGTATGCGACTATAGCTTACAGTAGGAAGGCAAGCAATATTTATCTGACAACTGTTGAAAGATCACAAGTATGTATTGGTGAAGCGTCGTTCATTTACGCTGTTGCAGCTTGGTGCGTAACTAATATTTATTGATAACATATACATACGCTGCCACCGCCTCTTACGTAACTAATATTTAGTGATGAAATTTTCGCTGCTGCAGCCTCGTGCATAAGTAATATTTACTGACAATATTTACACTGCTGCAGCCTCAAGTGTAACTTATACTTTCTGATAACAATTATACTGCTGCAGCCTCGAGAACAACTAATATTTATTGATAACAATTACGCTGATGCCGTCTCAAGCGTAACTATTATATATTGATAACATTTACGCTGCTGAGCCTCGTGCGTAACTTACGCTGCTGAAACCTCATTTGTAACTAATATATATTGATAACATTTACGCTGATGCAATCTCAAGCGTAACTAATATTTGATGATAACATTTACACTGCTGCAGCCTCGTGCGTAAATAATATTTATTGATAACATATACGTTGTAGCTGACTCAAGCGTTGCTAACATTTATTAGTAACAATATTTGAAGTTTATTATTGAAGAGTAAGATTTGCATAATATCCCTCAATCGGCCACTTGTCATTTCTCTTATATATAAGAGTAACTTATAAGACCACATTATTTCTGGACCACCATACACCAGTGTCATTGTGTTAAATATGAACAAATGTATACTTTCCCCATAAACTTGTCCTGAAGTTACCAGCCATGTATACTTTCCCCATAACCTTGTCCTCAAGTTACCAGACATGTATACTTCCCCATAACCTTGTCCTCAAGTTACCAGACATGTATACTTTCCCCATAACCTTGTCTTGAAGTTACCAGACATGTATACTTCCCTATAACCGTCTCCAGAAGTTACCCATCCTGTATACTTTCCTCATAACTTTGTCCTGAAGTTATCCGCCTTGTATATGTTCCCCATAACCTTGTTCTGAGGTTACCAGCCAAGTATACTTTCTCCATAACCTTGTCCTGAAGTTACCAGCTATGTATACTTTCCCCATAAACTGTACTGAGTGTTGGGGGCATAAATTGTCTTGAAGTTATCAGCCATGTATACTTTCCCCATATCCCTGTCCTGAAGTTATCAGCCATGTATACTTTTCCCATAATCTTGTCCTGAAGTTACCAGCTATGTATACTTTCCCCATAACCTTGTCCTGAATTTACCAGCTGTGTATTCTTCCCAATAATTTATATTTTGAAAAACATAAATTAAAAAAGATTCACAACATGGTTTTACACCTCTATCATGGATGACATTATAGAGGTGTACAAGTGGATGGGCACAACAAGGGCAGATATTGGTAGGGTGTTGAAAGTATCAACAGAAGACAGAACATGAAACAATGGGTATACATTGGATAGATTTAGATTTAGAAAAGACCTGGGTAAATACTGGTTTGGTAACAGGTTTGTTGATTTTTGGAACCAATAACCACGTAACGTGGTGGAGGTGGGGTCCCTTTATTGTTTCAAACGTGGGTTGGACATGTATATGATATGTATCCGGTATCTGTGCATGGGGGTCTACCACTGCAAACCACCTTAAGCCCATCATCACACAGCAAAAATCTGCTATCAGAATGATAACTAACTCAGCTTTCAGACAACACTCAGCTCCCTTGTTTAAATCCCTAAACTTGCTAAATATTAACTCCCTCCACACATTCTCTTGTGTCAACTACATTTACAAAACCCTGTTCTTAAATGCAAACCATGCTCTGAAACTCTCCCTGGACAGATGTAATAGGACCCATTATCACCACACCAGAAATAAATATATCTTTGATATCCCCAGGGTCAAACTTAATCTGTGTAAACACTCTATGCAAATTAAGGGACCTAGTTTATGGAACTCACTCCCTAGTGAACTGAAAAACTGTAAAACTTTTGCCTTATTTAAAAGCAAAACCAAAAAGTACCTAACTTCATCTTCTTAGTTTCCTACACTGAGCTTTAAATTTGCTCTGTACCTAGTGTTACCCAATCTCCTAATTTTTATGTAATTTCAAACAACCTTATCATTGTGTTCATTGCTGTCTTCTTTTATGTGCTAGCCATATGCTGTATTGTGACTACCAATTTTTGTCAACTACCATTCAAGCTGTCATTGCAACCAATCTTATATTGTTTCTGCTGTATTATGCCTACCAATTTTTTTGTCAACTACCATTCAAGCTGTCATTGCAATCAATCTTAGCTACCTATGTGCTTTAATATACTGTACCTACAATTTTCTCTCATCTTTTTTTTTCATTTCATGTAATCTGTTATCATTTTTTGTCTATAATTTTGCAAGTATTTACCTCCTTAAAATTTTCTTAGATTAAGGACCTGCCCGAAACGCTGCGCGTGCTAGTGGCTTTACAAGACTGTAATTACCATATTTGTATCCTCACATTCCTTATGTACATTCTTGTATATGCATAAATAAATAAAATAAAATAAATAAATAAATAAATATGAGTGGGATTGAGTGGTTATAGGGTCATTCCATGTGAATTCACCTAAGGCCTCCCACTCGACCCTTTCTAAATCTAATAAAATTTTGTAATAAAGTAGCCCTAGACCCCAAATGAAAATGACAAATATTTGAGCTCAATCTTCTTTGGTTCTTAAATAACAGGTCCATATTCTCGTCCCGTTAATGCGTAAATAACCACAAAAATTACCAACTTGGCCCTTTGTTAAATCACGAATAGTGCCCAGGGAGGTGTGAAATTTGGCATACCAGGGCAACTTTTGGTGCGGAATACACCAGTGTAATAAAAAATGTAGTTTGGGTAGCCATTCAGCTACCAATCCATGCTAATATCACTGCCAATATATCTCAATATGCGTCATTCCCAATTTGGTTTTGAATGACACTATTGGATAGAGCAGATTTTTCTGTACAAGAGTAACTTATTTAGATTGGGATCTGAATTCTTAGTTCACCAGCCACAGGACTCTGAAAATTACACTTTTATATACGAGGCGTACGTACATGAAGGCTATTGCAGGCTGTTAAATCCAGAGCATGGCAATTTGCAGAAGGCAAATGTATTCATTATTATTGTAATATCCTTGCTTTGGTCCATTATGGCTGAACCACTACCAATCTAAAAGATTGGCAAACCCATCGTCTAGGGTCCACGCCCGATAGCCAGGTAAGGCTAGCCACTTTCTCGCAGGTTCCCAAGCATGTTAGTTGGGTGTCTGACAGGTTCCCAAGCCTCATGTGGAGTCTTTATCCTAGGATTATCCTCTGCAGTAGCTACTGTGATTAGTCGCAAATCTTTTTGCTTTACATGGCATTTCTTCTTCAAGGGATTGCAGCAAGTTTTTTGCAAAAATTCAAAGTTCGTCAACATCAAAGCTTCATGATGGAGGCCTACTTGAGATTCTCCAAGTTCAGTTCACTTCGCTTTGCTATCAGTTTTTGATCTTCTGCACTATACTGTTTTAGAAACTTCAAGCCTTTGTTGGGAGTGTAGGTTGTCAAGTGACATTCAGAAGAGCCACGCTCATGGCTAGCAATAGCACATGACAATAAACCAATGGAATCCTGATTCATGACGTATCTGTAATCAAATTCAATTCAAATTATTTAACTAACTGAATACAGTAATTTCAAGTGAGACCTGGAATACATTAATATTAATATTGCTTTTTATTTATTTGTGTATTTATTGCAAGTAAATACACAAATTACTAAACAGCAATGTTTGACCTGCTGACACGATACTACAAAGATGTAAAGATAAATATAGAACAGGAAACAAAAATAGCACTGATTGTTTAATAATAATTCTGAATCCCACCCAAAAATAATCTAATCAATGAAGCTTGAAATTTTTCCAATCAGCTTGGATATCAATTTGCTAGCAGTCATGATCAGTGCACAAAGAAGATGGAGAATCATAATTTGATTTTTTCGATATCGCACCAAGGTATGTCATTTTCAGAGTCCTCTGGCTGAACTAGGAATTCAGATCCCAACCTAAATAAAAGTTACTCTCGTACAGAAAAATCTGCTCTATCCAATGGTGTCATTCAAAACCAAATTGGGAATGACGCATATTGAGATATTTTGAGATATATTGGCAGTGATATTTGCATGGATTGGTAGCTGAATGAATACCCAAACTACTTTTTTTGATTACACTGGTGTATTTCGCACTAAAAGTTGCCCTGGTATGCCAAATTTCACACCTCCCTGGGCACTAGTCGTGATTTAACAAAGGGTCAAAGTTGGTAATTTTTGTGGTATTTACGCATTAACGGGACGAGAGCTCATTCAATATGGACCTGTTATTTAAGAACCAAAGCAGATTGAGCTCTAATATTTTGCAAAGTGTCATTTGGGGTCTATGGCTATCTTACTACAAAGTTTCATGGCATTTGGAGAGGGTCGAGTGGGAGCCATAGGTGACTTTTTGGTGATTTGAGATGGAATGACCATATAAATAGGAGCTGCCTCGTGTGGGCCAATAGGCCTTCTTCAGTTATCTATATTCTTATGTTCTTATAACCTTGCCCAGAAGTTACCAACCATGTAGACTTTTCCCATAACCTTGTCTTGAAGTTACCTGCCATGTGACCTTTACCCATAACCTTGTCCTGAAATTACCAGCCATGTATACTTTTCCCATAACCTTGTCCAGAAGTTAACACCCATGTATACTTTCCCCATAACATTGTCCTGAACTTAGCATCCATGTCTAATGCACTGAGTAAGCCATAAAGCGCTAGAAATTAAACTTCCATGTTGAAAAAATTTCATTATGACGAGGATTTTTTAATCACATCTGTTGACTCTTCCGAATATATAGTAAATGTACATATTGATTGTTCCTTGCTACCTGCTAATGTTAATGTATAGGTTTTTCAAATATAATTCTATTAAGAACGCAGTAACCTCAATGCTAAAATTCTAAGTCTTATAAGGTTTAGTTAAACAATCGAAATATTCTGAAGAAAATAGTCAAAGAAAGTTCAAGAGATAGTCCAAGAAAGCGTTATTTATTTGTTCATTTTATTTTTGTCGGTGATCCATCAATACGTGTCAATTAAACAAATCCTGTCATTAAGATTTACATCATTTCTTTCAGTACCGTGTTGTCAATGAACCAATTGACTTACATCGTGGTAGTTAATCTTAGAAACAGCCTCCATCATAGTCGTCAATGTTTGTAACAAACTCCATCGTGGTAGTTAAGCTTAGGATTAGCCTCCATCATGGTATTCAATCTCAGGAACAGCTCTCATTAAGTGTCAGTACCATTAAGGAACTTTGAAGCTCCTCGCTGACGAAAAATGGAATTATGAAGCCTCAAGACCGTCTCTAATTCCATTTCCTACAAAAGTATTCGTAAAATATAGACTTGGTTGTCATGTATTTACAATCTAAACAAAATATAATTGTAGCTCCCGGCACTGAAGGAAGACTATGCCAGACTATATGATGCACTACAGCCTTAATGTTCCTTAATAGTCAGTGTTTGGGATAGTCTCATAACAAGACTATCACTTAATGACATCACTATTATAATTTAATAAACTATTTGTATGTACATTATAGAAGTTTATATTCTGATAAATAATGTCGTTACAAATATTTATCTATATTGCAGTGAGCCAAAAGAGATGAGTGAGAAACAGAAGAAAGAGGTAAGTAAATATTAATTAGAATGCTTTTCTTTCTACATTTCTGACCAAATTTACGCACTGTTTTCAAACATAAAATATATTCTATCCAACTTAAGTTTTTGGGTTATAGGTATTACACAATCGGTTCCTCAGTTCCTGCATTTTTTCCTGACATATTTTATCTTTATGTATGCATTAGGCATTCCTGTTATGACCTACAGGAGGGGTTACTGATCAGTAGCCAGGTTTGATCGTTTGTCTCTCTCTCTCATTCTCTCATTCTACCTCTCCCTCACTTTCTCATTCAACCTCCCTCCATAACATATAGTCTCATTCTACCTCCCTCTCGTATTTTATTTCCCTTCTCCCATTTTCCTCTACATCAGTGTCCCTCCCATTCTACTTTACCCCCTCTATATCGAATGTATTGATGGTGTTTATTTCACAATGGGTCCGCCTGTTGCTATTGGAGGCTCTTCTGTCTCGAGATAGTGATCCAGTGATTATATCTTTAAGTGAACTGATTCCAGATCTAGTCAATATCTTTGTCAGCATACACGCAGCAATCCCTTTTACCCTTATTTCAATCGATCTTAGCTTGGTTTCTAGTCTTAAGTTCATTTATCTTATCCTGATTAGAGATGCGAGGTATGTTATCTTCCCTCTTTCTCTGACATGTCCTATGTTTGTGTGTTGCGTTACACCTCTACTACCAGCTCACCTGCTCCTTTGCATTATGAGCCAGAGGGCCTTCCTCCTTGGTCTCCATCTGGTGTTTTCTTCCTTCCCAGTCTTCCCTGTCTCCTGTGCCCTCTTTTCGTTCTCAGCCCTCCTTCCCTGACTTTTGGACCTCCTCACCACCTATCCGTCCAGGCCGTTGTCTATCCCCACAGCAATCTTCATGTTGACCGATCTCATTCTCCTTCTGTTAAGACTAGAGGCAATGTCCAGTACATTGCTGCTGGTACGCCTCTGTCAGAAACGTAAACCTGGCTTTTCTTCCTCCCCGGCGGTATCGTTATGTATTGCTCCATTCCTCACTTTCCGACTCCGACTCTGTCCCTGTATCCCCTCCCATTTCAATGGCAGCGTCACCTGTCCCAGCTATGGAGGTTCTTTTGGTCCTTGATTCTATCGGATGCTGCCCTTGATGAAATGCACTTCCCCCGTTTGTCTTTCCTCCCTCTGATTTCCTTGACCACCCCTTTCCGGACTCTTGTCAGTCTGCTTCTGGTCTATCCTACGTCTCCCTTGACTCCATCGTCTTTGCTAGATGTTTCTATGCCTTATAACCCTGATTTCACTGATCCTGATTCTGATATTACTTAGTACACTGTGTTCTTTGCCATTGTTTCTCCCTTGTTCTCTATTTTTGGCATTGTCCATTCTTCAATGGAATATTCGTGGATTTTATCCCAACTTCCATGAACTCCAACTTACGATCAATCAGTTTTCATTGTTTTGTGTCTTTTTCCAGGAGCTGATGCTTAGTGCTCGTCCTGGCCACTTCCGTGGTTATTCCCTTCCCTCCTCCCCCCCACCCCCTCCAACTTTTGCTGGGGCCCATAACTCTACTTCTTTCTTGATTTGTACTGACTTTCATTTCGTCCCCATACTTTTTCAGTTGCACATTCAGTGTTCTGCGGCCCGTATCTTTGTGAGTAAACGGTATTCGTCTGTTCCATTTATCTCCCCACCCAATGTCCCAATTTCTCTTCCTGATTTGCGCCTGTGCTCGTTTTGGGCTATTTTAACTGTCTACATACCCTCTGTGGCGATGTTCTTACAGAGTGGGACATTGGATGGGGAGATATATGGAACAGACTATCATTTACTCACAAAGATACGGGCCGCAGACCACTGAATGTGCAACTGGAAAAGGGACCTGACAGCTGAGTGGACAGCGCTTCGAATTCATAATCCTGAGGTTCTGGGTTCGATCCCCAGTAGAGGCGGAAACAAAATGGGCAGTTTCTCTCACCCTGATGCACCTGTTCACCTAGCAGTAAATAGGTTCCTGGGAGTTACAGCTGCTATAGGCTGCTTCTTGGGTGTGTGTGTGTAACAAAAAGGAGGCCTGGTCGAGGAACAGGCCGTGGGGATGCTAAGCCCCGAAATCATCTCAAGATGACTAACACCCGGGGTCGCCTTTTCGAACCATTTGTCTTCTCTTCTCGGTCTCTTCTGAATTCTGGTGAACCCACTCATGCACTCGCACCTTCTTGATTTTTCTTTCTGCTCATCTTCTATGATTTAGATTTCACATGACTGATTCTTGATGACATCCATAACAGTGACCATTTCCCCATCCTTGACACCTCTTTTCACTCTCCCCTCTCCTTCCCTAGGTGGCGGTTTCCCAAGGTTGATTGAAATTTTTTCACCCTGCATGTTACTCATTCTGACCTCTCCATTCTGCCTCCCTCGTGCCCCCTCCTTTTTCATGACAGCTTATTAGACGCTGCCCTCCACTCTGTTCCTTGCTGTACCTTCTGGGGCATGCGGTGGAATGCAGACCGTGCAGGGGCTGTCCGCTGTAAATATGCAGTCTGGAAGAAACACGCCGACAGACGGCTGATTCTTTTGTTTTGTTGTAAAAGACGAGTGCAGTGGCCCATAGTGCCATCCGTTCGGCTAAACGTGAGAGTTTGAAATTTTGTTTCTACCGTTATGACTTGACACTCCTCTGCTCCAAATCTGGAAGAAAATCCGTTAGATAGTGGTTAACTTTGTTCCAGATGTCTCGCCAGTCTTTCACCTCTGGTTCTATTGTGACGGATCCGGTGTCTGTCGCGACCAAATTGTTTTTTTTTTTACTTTTCGACTGTTAGGTCTGGTTCTCATATTCCTCCATCTTTCCTTAATCGTAAGCCCCTTCTTGAATCTTATCCCTTAGATTTTTGCACATATCTCCCACTTCCCTATAACGATCCCTTCTCTCAGAAATCCAGTCTTTCCAGGCCCTTTTCGGTTTTACTGCAGTAGGCTCAGATGAGTCATTATGAGATGCTTTGCCATCTCCATCCAAGCACGTTTCAGTATTCACTTAATATGTATAACTATCTGGGAGTCGTCGTCAGTCCCTTAGGACGGGCTTGCGGCAGATGTTCCTCCTAATCGGAAACCAGGTTCTTTAGGGACATCTCCTAAGGACTTCCTTCCCATTGCCCTCACAAGTTGCGTCTGCAAACTCTATGAACGTATGGGCAGTATCCGTCTGATGTGGTTTTTGGAACACTATCACCACCTCTCCCCTTCTCAATTTGGCTTTCGCAAAAGTGTTGCAGCACGATTGATATCTTGGTGAACTTAGAGGTCTATATTTGTACTTCCTTTGCTGCAAAGACCACCGTTGTTGCTGTTCTTTTTGACCCGGAAAAGGCATATGACACCACCTAGATATACCATATTCTGTCCCAACTTCGTTCCTTTGGCCTTCTTGGTAATGTCCCTCTCTTACTTCAAAGCTTAAGCTCTAGTCGTTCCTGTAGATTGAAGCTTAGTACCACTCTGCCTTTTTTCGGCAATACAAAGGTAGCCCAAGGTAGTGTTCTGAGCCCTACACTGTTCCTTGTTGCCTTCAATGGTCTTCTTTCCTCCCTTCCATCTGGCATTTTCTCTGCTCTATGTTGACGATCTTCCCCTTTGCTGTTGGGGTGATGACTTGCATTTCCTACAACGACGGCTTCAATTTGCGATTCATGCTGTGTTGTGCTGGGCCACCAATCATGGCTTCAAGTTATCTTCTACTAAAACTTGTGCTATGACGTTCACTCGAAAGCAGGTCGTTTCTCGTCCCCCTTTGTCGCTTTATGGGAATCCCCTTGTGTATAAAGATTCTGCTAAGCTTTTGGGGTTAATCTTTGACACTGTTTGACTTGGTTGCCCTATATCTCTTACCTCCGTGTTGAATGCTCTAAGCCTTAGAACGTGAGAACGTAAGAACGTAACTTAAAACAACTTAGAACATGACTGAAAACTTTACTCTGAGGTAATAGATATTGGGCGACCAAGACATACTGAATCCTGAACAGGATTTTCACACAATCCCCCCCATGCACTCTGGCTCTGTCATCTAGGATTTGTTCTACCTCTGAAGCTCGTTTTTCAATACATACAGAGTAATAGTAACCCTCATCACTGCTACGAATTCTCTCATTAATGCAGTCACGTTAGTGTGATTAGTCTATTAAAAGAGAGCATCAGAGGTAGAACAAGTACTAGATGACAGAGCCAGAGTGCATTGGGGTAATTGTGTTGAAATCCTGTTCTGGCTTCAGTAGAAGCCTCAGGAAATCCTTGTGTGTTCAGATGAACTTCAAGTTGCAATCCTTATACCATGTCGTGGTCTAGTTGCTAGGAGCGTGTACTTGGGAACACCCACCGCATAGGTTTGAACCCTCATCACTGCTCCTACGGATTTTCTCAGTAACTGGACATGCCCTAGGAGTCATGGTTAGCAACAACCAGAGGCTGAAGCAGCAATGCATTAGTGCAGGAAATAAGCCAGGGTGCTGGGATTTATATAAGAATCATCTGCACCAGACAATGTCATCTTCATTTATGCCTTACACTGATGATGCTCTCCTTGGACTGCGCTGTACAGTTGTGGTCGCCATCCTACAGAATGGACAGATTAATGACTCAATTTACACTCACTGGAGAAGGCACGACAAAGCGAGGATATGGCCTAGGCTTTCACGCGAAGAACAAGGGAGATGATAACAGAGTTTACGAAACCGTCGTAGTAGGTCAGTATCCACAAAACTGGGTACAAGCTAGATAAATACTGTTTGCCAAGTATATTGGAAAGTACCCTCAAAACTGGGGTGCAAGATAGATAAATACTGTATACCAAGTATATAGGAAAGTACCCATAAAACTGGATAAGTTAGATAAATACAGTAGCAAGAATATAGGAAAGTACCAGCAAAACTGGATACAAGCTAGATAAATACTGTTTAGCAAGTATATAAGAAAGCACCCACGAAATGGATACAAGCTAGATAAGTACAGTTTAGTATATAGGATTACCCATTGAGGAATGGGTTGTGGATGAATATAGTTTAACAGGAGTCAACAGTTAGAAATACTCTACAAATCAAGGGACCCAGAATGTGGAATGACATTCCCAATCATGCCATCGGCTGTACCAGTTTAAGAGAAAAACTAAGTACTACCTAATAAACTCCATGTAACCTACCTTACCCCTTAAATGTCAACCCATGCCTTGCTATTTTCAAGCAATACTGTTGTTGACCAACTTCTATAATTGCTGATTTCTGCCATGTTCCACCTCTGTTTTTCCTTTTTCAACACAATTTATACTTTAATCTCAATTAGTACTAAGTTTTAGTTTGTGTTTTTTTCCACACCCCCGAAACACTGTGCGTATTAGTGACTTTAGGTATTGTAATGTACTAGTTCTATCTATAAATCTAACATTATGTTTGTAATTTATCTATGTATGTACTTTTACCTGAATAAACATTTGAATTTGAATTTAAATTTTGGAAGTTAAATTGGATAAGTAATATGCTGAGAGGTGTAGTAGTAAATCGACAGTCTAGTATGGGCCACATTGTGGATGCAGAGCTCCTTAATTCTTATGTTCATTTATTCTTTTTCATTTTGTGTCACCCAAGAAAGTAAAACGGAAGATGAAGTCCATTGTAAAATTTTAGTTACAATTTACTGGTAGGATTCATTTTATTTAACATACTGTAACAAGAAGGATTTTAGTCTCTGCATCAACTTTCAGAAATAGTAATATTTCCATGTATCGAAATTAAAACAAATTGAGTAATTAAACATGCTTCATTTGCTGTATATATACTCATTATTTACTTTCAGGAAAAGACTGAACCAACTCTGGACTCAGTAATTGATGAGCTGGATCAGTTTTGGGAAGAAGAAATATCAGTAATGGATGATGCTGCAGCAGTTTTCTTGTTGAAGTTGGTGTGAGTTTAATGTGCTAATTTTGTTAAAAGTTTATTACAAAAAATTGTTAGGTATGGTAATATTTGGTGTAAAGAGATGAGAGGAAATGGAAAATTCTGAATAGTTGGAAGATGACTAAAAAATATATATTAATAGTGAGATTAATGGGTGGTGGGAGAAGTTGAACAGTTTACTGACAGTGTTCATGGATAGCTGATTCCCATAGACTTAACAGTAAAAGGTCCAACCCTTGATATCTTTTCCATATACAGTAACTGAAAACCAAGTAATTTATCAAACCGGTACCCATACTCTTCCGACGGCATCTTCCACCTCAGTATATATTATAGTCCGGCCGTGTCTCTCTCAAAACACACTTCTCCATTATAAACCGGGATATAGTATTGGAAAATATTGCTTCTACTCTATTACACTGTCGTATCATGGCGTCCCACAGCATCGCTGGTAGCATAGAACCTTACAGAACTTAACAACAATCCACCTGGTCTCCAAAAGCTTCTAGGGGTAGGGAAAATCCAGAAAAAATCAACCAGTTTACTGGGGCGAAATTATATACATGACACTGCTCTATACACAACACGTATCCACAACTATTACTTAAACCAACAACAGTACAATTCCAGCAGCTAGCTGTTGCTAGGTCACAATCGCCTAACAACAGTGGTACACTAGTCAACTGTTGACAGGTTTTAAAGACATGAATATGGTGGGTAGTGATATACAACACCATAGTGGGGTAAAGTCATTAGTATACACATCAATAACACCAGTCAAAGTCCTCAATTGGTTATAGAAAAGAAAGTCCTCATGGGACTGACAAATGTTAGTCTAAACTAGCTTTCCTTCAGAAAACCTTAAGTCTCAACTGGACCAACAAATGACAAAGTCTACACTTTTCGTAAATTCGGCAGAGTCCACAATGGCTGGAAAAGTGGTGAAGTCAATTACTTATCGAAAATACAAGTCCACAACAACTTGACAAAAAGCAAGGTCGATTACAGGTCTTCCAAACGTTAGTTACAATGTCAGGTAATGTGCCAGTCAGAATTTTCTCTCAAAGTGACCTTACCAGGAACCTGATTAAATCCATACGCGAGGGAATTTGGCTGTCGACAAACCAGGAAAAGTTGACTTCAAAGTCCAAAAAGTCATAGAATTTGTCTCAAATCCACAAACCATGAAATTTTGGCAAAGTCCCCACTCGGCTCAATAATTGAATGTCACCTTCCACACAGACAAATATATCAAATTGTGAAAAACACTGATAAAAACTGATCCATTACTTTAGTAATAATACCTCTTACATAAATACCATTAAGAAGTTTATAAACATATATACACATATATAGGGAGCTCAAACCGTGTCTCACCAATACTTAGAGGTAATTGATAAGCTGCCTCGGAGCACCCGAGGGCGGCAACATCCGTACCAACTTAGAAAATTATATGACCACCCATATCAGTAATGAAATATGTGACTACGACCATCCCAAACCTGAGGAGAACCTCGGTGGATCGAACTCGGTCATAGTCAAAAGTGGTGCGGGAGTCCGTAGAATGGGACGGGTTGCGTCAGGGGGGGACGTTGTGGGTCATGTAGGTAAGAGGGGAGGATAAGTATGTGTGCATGTGTACATCATCTCAAAGGTTTCTGGGGCTTCCCTGGATGTTTTGGCACGTGGCTTCCAGCCAGGCATCACTTGAGAGAGTGTCATGTTGGGTAGGGGCTGGAAGCTATGTGGTTGGTATGCGGTCATATAGGGAGAAGAGAAGATGAATATGTATGAGTATGTGCCGTAGAGTTATTCCTGTGTGTAGATAGATTGGAGTATGGGTTATGTTGGGGTGGGGGTAGGAGAGTATGTGGTTGTATGTGGGGAGAGTAAGGAAAAGGAGGAGAAGAGGAGTAGATGAATATGTATGGGTAAGCACCGTAGAGTTAATCCTGTGTGTATGTATATATATATATATATATATATATATATATATATATATATATATATATATATATATATATGTCGTACCTAGTAGCCAGAACTCACTTTTCAGCCTACAATGCAAGGCCCGATTTGCCTAATAAGCCAAGTTTTCATGAATTAATATATTTTCTCAAATTTTTTTCTTATGAAATGATAAAGCAACCCATTTCATTATGTAAGAGGTCAATTTTTTTTTATTGGAGTTAAAATTAACGTAGATATATGACTGAACCTAACCAACCCTACCTAACCTAACCTAACCTATCTTTATAGGTTAGGTTAGGTTAGGTAGCCGAAAAAGTTAGGTTAGGTTAGGTTAGGTAGGTTAGGTAGTCGAAAAGCAATTAATTCATGAAAACTTGGCTTATTAGGCAAATCGGGCCTTGCATAGTAGGCTCAGAAGTGAGTTCTGGCTACTAGGTACGACATATATATATATATATATATATATATATGTCGTACCTAGTAGCCAGAACTCACTTCTCAGCCTACTATTCAAGGCCCGATTTGCCTAATAAGCCAAGTTTTCCTGAATTAATATATTTACTATAATTTTTTTCTTATGAAATGATAAAGCAACCCTTTTCTCTATGTATGAGGTCAATTTTTTTTTATTGGAGTTAAAATTAACGTAGATATATGACCGAACCTAACCAACCCTACCTAACCTAACCTAACCTATATTTATAGGTAAGGTTAGGTTAGGTAGCCAAAAAAAGCTAGGTTAGGTTAGGTTAGGTAGGTTAGGTAGACGAAAAAAGATTAATTCATGAAAACTTGGCTTATTAGGCAAATCGGGCCTTGAATAGTAGGCTGAGAAGTGCGTTCTGGCTATTAGGTACGACATATATATATATATATATATATATATATATATATATATATATATATATATATTATATATATGTCGTACCTAGTAGCCAGAATGCACTTCTCAGCCTACTATGCAAGGCCCGATTTGCCTAATAAGCCAAGTTTTCATGAAATAATGCTTTTTCGACTACCTAACCTACCTAACCCAACCTAACCTAACTTTTTCGGCTACCTAACCTAACCTAACCTTTAAAGATAGGTTAGGTTAGGTTAGGTTAGGTAGGGTTGGTTAGGTTCGGTCATATATCTATGTTAATTTTAACTCAAATAAAAAAAAATTGACTCAATACCTAATGAAATGGGTAGCTTTATCATTTCAGAAGAAAAAAAATTGAGAAAATATAATAATTCATGAAAACTTGGCTTATTAGGCAAATCGGGCCTTGTATAGTAGGCTGAGAAGTGCGTTCTGGCTACTAGGTACGACATATATATATATATATATATATATATATATATATATATATATATATATATATATATATATATATATATATATATATATATATATATATATATATATATATATATAGTTTGATCAATAGATGAGACTAAGTACGTTATGTAGAGGATGGAAGGGGGTCCATACATGGTATGGATATGTTAAGGGGTGAGGGAGGGGGGCTTCCCCTCTGTCTGAGAGGGTTGGAGACCACTGTGGAGGGTAGGGTGGATGAGGAGGGGAGAATGAGGGAACAGTTATTTGCAGTTTTGACAGTGGAGTCATTATTTTTCTAGGTGTCAGACTGGTTCGTGTTGGGAGCTGCACCAGGGCGGATGTGGTCCATTAACCTTAATCGTTTTTCAAAGGGAGAGTTTGGGAGCTGCGTACTGTCCTGCGTTCTGTAGCTAACTGAAAGACTATGTGCAGTAGCTGGGTGGTCATATCTCCCGCCTCCCCCTCCCACCTCACTTTCCCTCAGCTCCCCCCTCGACAGGTAACAGCCTGCATCTATCACCTGTCAATTTCACATTCACTCCATGGGTCTGGAGGACTGCTTTTGAGAGAGTTTTGACATACCACAACAGACGAATGTTGCACTTTCACGCAAGTGAATGAAAGAATATATGCAATCTTTAGATCTATAACTAGGAGCAGCGATACCTCTTCATCCATCACCAAATATTGATGGTTTTGTACCTGATGTTGATAGAGTTCTCTCTCAGAGTACCTGTTGCACCTCTACTTTTCAACGGGGGTATTCTGCACATCCTGCCATGTCTTCTGGTCTCATGTGGTGTTATTTCTGTGTGCAGGTTTGGGACCAGCCCCTCAATTATTTTCCACGTGTAAATTATTATGTATCTCTCCCGCCTGCGCTCAAGGGAGTACAGATTTAGGCTCTTTAGTCGGTCCCAGTAATTTAGATGTTTTACTGAGTGGATTCTAGCAGAAAAGGATCTCTGCACGCTCTCTAGGTCAGCAATTTCTCCAGCTTTGAAAGGGGCTGTCATTCTGCAGCAGTACTCCACTCTAGAGAGCACAAGCGTTTTGAAAAGTATCATCATCGGTATAGCATCTCTAGTGTGAAAAATTCTTGTTATCCAACCTGTCATTTTTCTTGCAGTTGTGACGGCTACTTTATTGTGTTCTTTAAAGGTAAGGTCTTCCGACAATGAGTACACCCAGATCCTTTACATTGCCTTTTCGTTCTATGTTATGATTTGCCTGAGTTTTGTACGTGGTTTCTGTTTTTATATTTTTAATTTTTCCGTAGCGCATGAGCTGGAACTTATCCTCGTTAAACCCCATATTATTTTCTGTAGCCCATAGAAAGACCTGATCTACATCTGATTGGAGGTTTGCCGTGTCCTCTATGTTGCCAACTCTCATGAAAATCCTAGTGTCATCTGCAAAGGATGATACAGTGCTATAGGTTGTGTTCTGGTCTATGTCCGATATGAGGATGAGAAAAAGTACTGGAGCAAGCACAGTACCCTGGGGGACTGAGCTCTTCACGGTTGATGGGCTGGATTTTATTTTGTTGACTATTACACATTGGGTTCTGTTAGTCAGAAAATTGTAGATCCATCTGCCTATTTTCCGGTAATTCCTTTTGAACGCATTTTATGTGCAATAACACCATGGTCACATTTATCAAAAAGCTTTTGCGAAATCTGTGTAAATTACATCAGCGTTTTGTTTGTCTTCCATAGCATCTAATGCCATATCATAGTGGTCCAGCAACTGCGACAGGCAAGAGCGCCCTGTTCTGAAACCATGTTGTCTGGGGTTATGGAGATGCTGTGATTCCATGTATTTTGTGATCTTACTTCTTAGCACTCTCTCAAAAATTTTTATGATGTGCGATGTTAGTGCTATCGGTCTGTAATTTTTTGCCTCTGCCTTATTTCCTCCTTTATGGAGTGGTGCTATCTCTGCTGTTTTTAGTATGTCAGGGATAACGCCAGTATCTAGGCTTTGTCTCCACAGAATGTGAAGGGCCTGCGATAGTGGTTTTTTACAGTTCTTTATGAATATGGAGTTCCAAGAATCCGGGCCTGGTGCAGAGTGCATAGGCATACTGTTTATGGCTTCTTCAAAATCTAGTGGGGATAGGGCGACGTCTGATATATGATTTGATGTTGGTATCATATCCAAGAAAAATTCATTTGGGTTATCAATCTTTAGTGCATTTAATGGCTCGCTGAAAACAGAGTCGTACTGCTTCCTCAGTAACTCGCTCATTTCTTTGTTGTCATCGGTGAGAGTTTCATCTCCCTTTCGCAGGGGCCCGATACTAGATGTGGTTTTTGATCTTGATTTTGCATAGGATAAAAAATATTTCTGATTTCTCTCTATTTCACTGATGGCCTTTTGCTCTCTTTGCCTCTCCTGGGTTTTGTATGATTCTTGTAGCTTGAGTTCAATTGTTTCTATTTTTCTACCTAACCTTCTTCGCCGTTCTTGAGATAGGGTGCGACTCTCAAGTTGTTCCGCGATTCGTTTTCTTCGCTTATATAGGGAACGACGTTCCCGTTCCAATCTGCATCTCTTTCTCTTTTTTCTTAGGGGTATGCGGTTTGAACATATTTCTAGTGCTACTGAGCTTATTTTTTCCAAGCACTGGTTCAGGTTTGCATTTCCTAGCTGTTCTTCCCAGTTTATTTCTGTGAAGTCCTGGTTTATTTGCTCCCAGTTTATCCGTTTATTATTGAAGTTGAATTTGCTGAAATCTCCTCCACCGGGAATCTGGACTGGTTTTGAAGGTCCATTCCCCATGGTTGTCAGAACTTCAATTAAGTTGTGATCTGAGTAACAGGTATTTGTAATCATTATGTTCCCGATCAACTCATTATTAGTGAAAATGAGGTCCAGCGTGTTCTCCTTCCTAGTTGGTTCTACTATTTGCTGGTTTAAGGCAAACCTTTCGCACATCCGTAGCAGGTCATTTGCATGTGCCTGTTCATTTAGGCTACTTCCTGGTATTCTTTCTGATATTACTGTATTAGCCAGGTGCTTCCATTTCAGGTGCCGTAGGTTGAAGTCCCCAAGCAGGATGATGTTCGGAGCTGGATTTGTGAGGTTTTCCAAGCAGTGCTCTATTTTCATTAGTTGGTCTTTAAACTGCTGAGGGTTTGCCTCCGGTGACTTATATACAAGGACAACAACTACATTTAGGATCTCTATTTTGACTATCAGCACTTCCACCATATCATTTGAGGTGTTTAGCAGCTCAATACAGATGAGTGTGTCTTTGATGTAGAGGCTGACCCCACCCTGAAGCCGGTGTTTCCTATCACATCTGAAGAGATTGTATTCTGAGATCCATATTTCACCATCAAGATAGTCCTCTGTGTGAGTTTCCGTTAGGGCTGCAAACACTGCATTTGCCTCATGAAGGAGACCATCTATAAATTGAACTTTGTTGGATTTGCGTGTTTTTATACCCTGGATGTTGGCAAATATAAATGATGTTATCGTGTTAGTGGAAGTGCTGGATGCTTTAATTGGTGTTAATATCTGAGGCTCTGGTAAGGAGGCCACTGTGTTTGCGTCCTCTCTAGCATTTGACCGAGTTGGTGGTAGAGTCTGGTCATTTTTAGCCATTCTTCTCCTCCTCCTCTTGCTAAAAAATTATCCCGGTCGATGGAGTAGTGGCTGTTTTCATAGTGGTAGTCTGTCGGTTTTATTCGCCTGGTACCTCTTATATGATATTCCAGATATTCCAGATATTCCTCTTTCCAGATATTCTAAAAAAAGCGAGAGTAACGCCTGTCCACAAATGTGGTGATCTCACAGATGTTAAAAACTACAGACCTATATCAATCCTGCCAAACTTGTCAAAAATTTTTGAAAAACTAATCTATAAGCAGCTTTACTCATATCTAGCCAAACTCAATATACTTAGCCCTTGCCAATATGGCTTCAGGCCCAAAAAAAGCACTAACGATGCACTTATTAGTATGCTTAACTCGATTCATACAGCTCTTGATAAAAATGAGTTCCCTGTTGGGTTATTTGTGGACCTGCGTAAAGCTTTCGATACTGTCAACCACCAAAACCTTCTTCTTAAATTACATCATTATGGTGTCAGAGGACACTCCCTACAATACCTCAAATCCTACCTTACTGACAGGCTCCAATGTGTTTCTGTGAATAATACAATTTCTCCCACCCTACCCATCAACATTGGTGTTCCCCAGGGCAGCATACTTGGCCCTCTCCTCTTTCTCATCTACATTAATGACCTTCCAAATGCCTCCCAACACCTCAAACCAATCCTATTTGCTGACGACACAACCTTCATTTACTCCAGTCCTGATCCCCTTGCTCTAAATGCCACAGTAAATACTGAGCTAAATAAAGTCCATCTGTGGCTAACTGCCAACAAACTCACCCTTAACATTGACAAAACTTTCTATATTCTGTTTGGCAATAAATCCTCTAATCAAATAAATCTCAAAATAAACAATACCCAAATTTGTAACAAATTAGATGGCAAATTCCTTGGCATTCTCATTGACCACAAGCTGAATTTCCAGGGACACATTCTAAACATATCAAAAAAAGTTTCAAAAACTGTGGGCATTCTTTCTAAGATCAGATATTATGTACCACGCCCTGCCCTGGTGACTCTCTATTACTCCCTTATCTATCCATATCTCAACTATGGTATTTGTGCTTGGGGCTCTACTACCCAAAATCACTTACGTCCTCTAATTACTCAACACAAAGCTGCTATTAGGACAATATCCAATTCTGGCCCCAGACATCACTCGGTACCCCTACTCAAATCCCTGAATATGTTAGACATTAAGTCACTGCACATTCTCTCATGTGTACTATACATATACAAAACGCTAAATTGTAATGCCAATCCTGATCTCAAAAGCTTCATAGAAGGTTGTAACAGAACCCATGAGCACCACACCAGAAATAAATACAGTTTTGATATTCCTAGAGTACGACTTAATCAAACCAGAAATGCTCTACAAATCAAGGGGCCCAGAATGTGGAATGACCTTCCCAACCATGTTAAAGACAGTACCTCTCTCAACCAGTTTAAGTTAAAAACGAAGCTATACCTAATAAATTCCCTGTAACCTACCTTACCTCTCTTATTACCTTACCTCTTATTGTCAACCCATGTATGTTTTTTTTTTTTTTTTTTTTTCAAATCAACGCTGTTTTAATGTAATTTTCTGTAATAATTTGTAATTGTATTTGTGCTGTTTTTTCAACAATGTTCCCCCCTCTTTTACCTCTATTTTTATTTGTACTCAACGCATTTTTTTCTTATTACCCATTAGTTTGAAGCTTTAGTCAGTAGTGTTTTTTCCTGCCCGAAACGCTTTGCGTAATAGTGGCTTTAGGCATTGTATGTACTAGCTCTTATCTATAAAGCCAACAAACTTTGTAAAATCTCTTTATGTATGTACCTTTGCCTAAATAAAAATTATTATTATTATTATTATTATGAAAAGCTGGACATTCAGCATTGAAGCACTCTTTCCTGTCCAAAGAGTTCTTGCAAATTTCTGGGTGAAAGAATTCACAGCTTTTGGTACATTTACCTGTATTGAGGAGGTTTCTGCACTTTCTAGGGTGATCGTGTGTACATGTTCCATTTATTCTTCCCGATTCCCCATGCTTACAGGTAGCCCATCTGTAATACCAACAGATTTTGGGGCCTTGTTTTGTTTGTGTCCCTCTGCCAGGGACCGCACTCTGTTGCGGCGCCCCCGACACTGTGCCCTGCTCCGGTGCCTGTGACACTGTGCCCTGCTCCGGGGCCTGTGACACCGTGCTCTGCTCCGGTGCCTTTGACACCACGCTCTGCTCCGGGGCCTGTGACACCGCGCTCTGCTCCGGGGCCTGTGACATCGCGCTCTGCTCCGGTGCCTGTTCTCCGGACGTGCTCCGGTGCCTATCTCAAAGTTAATATCTGGGAGAGGATTCCATACACTTAGCCGTCTCCTCAAAGGAGGAGAGTTCCATTAAGAAACCTGACGTGATTTACAGGAATAAATATAACATGTTACACCCACTTTATGCTTGTGATATCCATTGCAATATTATAACTACGACAGTTTACTGTATACATTTTTTATCCTTTAATTAGTGTGTAAATGTTATGAAATTTAGCTTGATTTGTTATTTTTTTTAGGTGTACTGTTCGCTTAACATTAGAGAAGGCGTTGGACAAGATTGCTTAGGTTGAAGAACTTGACGAGAACCAAGGAAGAAATTACCATGAAAGAAAGTTTTAGAAGAAAATGGACAAGCACCTGTTAGCTAGAATCAGATTTATGAAAGATCAAAGTTTCTCACTTTATTTTTTTATCAAAAAAGTCTTATGTTATCAACCTACAAAGATTGATGATTTATTTGTTTCCATGGAATTAATTTCAAAACCACTTAAGTGCAATAATCGTAAATGTAAGTTAATCAAAAAAGTATTAAACTAAAGAAATAGCGTAGTCTCAATTATCATTGACTGCAAATAATGAAATGTTTGATATATTATTTGTAAACAAAAGCGGAGTTGCTCATATCTTATTAAAAAATATATGTTCATATTGTAGTATTATGCTCAAGCACTTCTGAAGAACGTTTATTTATAATATTTAGTAAAACTTTTGAATTCCTCAAGCAGAAGTAATATATTTAATTTGGCTGTAAAGGATTATTTTTTAAATGTTAAGTATGCAATAAATTACGTTGATTAGTTCAGTTTTAATTATTTGCATAAAATACACATTTGGAATATGAATGTCGTATTGTTTTCAGAGCTAATAATGGTCTTATAATTTGATATATAAACAATATGGTTGCTTGTATTTTCACCCACTTGTGTATTAAGACGACGTGTCCCACACCATATTGTAACTTTAACATTATTATACAAAATGTTTCCCACATACTTGTGAAAAAAGACCACACGTGTTCACCAAGATTGTGACTTTCATAACACTATTATACAAAATGTTTCTTCCCATGTACTGCTGAAATATTTAAAGCCATGGTTGTTAAAAAGGACACTTTCAGTCACATTTAAGTATGTCTATTGCAAGGGAAATTTACTTATCTGAAATGCATTTGTTAATAATGTGAAAGTTTGGCCTGAGTATAATAAAAAAAAAAATCCTTGTTTAATACCTTAGTTTCATTAACGTGTTAAGTTATGCATCACTTCATACCTACCTTGTTGAGGTATTGATGACACCAATGACAATGAATTTATGATAATATAGTACTTTACATGCATGTTTTCTGACCTTTGAGTGTCAGTAACTGCTCTTCTGTCATCTCTAATTTCCTGAGATACTGCGGGGGTTTGGGCAAAATATGACCCATCGCCGTTTTCAGTAATTGGCATGTTTTCGGTATAAAAAGTCGTAATTAGAAACGTATAAAATAGGTGCAGAGATTCAGAATTCGGCTCAAAAATCACGTTCAGGAGTCAAATTTCCGACATTTCAGACATTTTGAAAACTGCAGGGGGGTTTGGGCAAAATATGACCCATCGCCGTTTTCAGTAATTGGCATATTTTCGGAATAAAAAGTCGTAATTTGAAACTTAAAATAGGTGCAGAGAGTCAGAATTCGGATAAAAAATCACGCTCAGGAGTCAAATTTCCGACATTTCAGACATTTTGAAAACTGCAGGGAGGTTTGGGCAAAATATGATCCATCGTCGTTTTCAGTAATTGGCATATTTTCGGTATAAAAAGTCGTAATTTGAAACTGAAATTAGGAGCAGAGAGTTAGAATTCGGCTCAAAAATCACGCTCAGGAGTCAAATTTCCGACATTTCAGACATTTTGAAAACTGCAGGGGGGGTTTGGCAAAACATGACCCATCGCTGTTTTCAGTAAATGGCATATTTTCGGTATGAAACGTCGTAATTTGAAACTGAAAATAGGTGCAGAGAGTCAGAATTCGGCTCAAAAATCAAGCTCAGGAGTCAAATTTCCGACATTTCAGACATTTTAAAAACTGCAAAGGGGTTTGGGCAAAATATGACCCATCGCCGTTTTCAATAATTGGCATATTTTCGGTATGAAACGTCGTAATTTGAAACTGAAAATAGGTGCAGAGAGTCAGAATTCGGCTCAAAAATCACGCTCAGGAGTCAAATTTCCGACATTTCAGACATTTTGAAAACTGCAGGGGGGTTTGGGCAAAATATGACCCATCGCCGTTTTCAGTAATTGGCATGTTTTCGGTATAAAAAGTCGTAATTTGAAACTGAAAATAGGTGCAGAGAGTCAGAATTCGTCTCAAAAATCACGCTCAGGAGTCAAATTTCCGACATTTCAGACATTTTGAAAACTGCAATGGGGTTTGGGCAAAATATGACCCATCGCCGCTTTCAGTAATTGGCATATCTTCGGTATAAAAAGTCGTAATTTTAAAATGAAAATAGGTGCAGAGAGTCAGAATTCGGCTCAAAAATCACGCTCAGGAGTCAAATTTCCGACATTTCAGACATTTTGAAAACTGCAAAGGGGTTTGGGCAAAATATGACCCATCGCCGTTTTCAGTAATTGGCATATTTTCGGTATGAAACGTCGTAATTTGAAACTGAAAATAGGTGCAGAGAGTCAGAATTCGGCTCAAAAATCACGCTCAGGAGTCAAATTTCCGACATTTCACACATTTTGAAAACTGCAGGGGGGTTTGGGCAAAATATGACCCACCGCCGTTTTCAGTAATTGGCATGTTTTCGGTATAAAAAGTCGTAATTTGAAACTGAAAATAGGTGCAGAGAGTCAGAATTCGGCTCAAAAATCACGCACAGGAGTCAAATTTCCGACATTTCACACATTTTGAAAACTGCAGGGGGGTTTGGGCAAAATATGACCCATCGCCGTTTTCAGTGATTGGCATATTTTCGGTATGAAACGTCGTAATTTGAAACTGAAAATAGGTGCAAAGAGTCAGAATTCGGCTCAAAAATCACGCTCAGGAGTCAAATTTTCGACATTTCAGATATTTTAAAAACTGCAGGGGGGTTTGGGCAAAATATGACCCATCGCCGTTTTCAGTAAATGGCATATTTTCGGTATGAAACGTCGTAATTTGAAACTGAAAATAGGTGCAGAGAGTCAGAATTCGGCTCAAAAATCACGCTCAGGAGTCAAATTTCCGACATTTCAGACATTTTGAAAACTGCAGGGGAGTTTGGGCAAAATATGACCCATCGCCGTTTTCAGTAATTGGCATATTTTCGGTATGAAACGTCGTAATTTGAAACTGAAAATAGGTGCAGAGGGTCAGAATTCGGCTCAAAAATCACGCTCAGGAGTCAAATTTCTGACATTTCAGACATTTTGAAAACTGCAGGGGGGTTTGGGCAAAATATGACCCATCGCTGTTTTCAGTAATTGGCATGTTTTCGGTATAAAAAGTCGTAATTTGAAACTGAAAATAGGTGCAGAGAGTCAGAATTCGGCTCAAAAATCACGCTCAGGAGTCAAATTTCCGACATTTCAGACATTTTGAAAACTGCAGGGGGGTTTGAGCAAAATATGACCCATCGCCGTTTTCAGTAATTGGCATATTTTCGGTATAAAAAGTCGTAATTTGAAACTGAAAATAGGTGCAGAGAGTCAGAATTCGGCTCAAAAATCACGATCAGGCGTCAAATTTCCGACATTTGAGACATTTTGAAAACTGCAGGGGGGTGTGGGCAAAATATGACCCATCGCCGTTTTCAGTGATTGGCATATTTTCGCTATGAAACGTCGTAATTTGAAACTGAAAATAAGGGCAGAGTCAGAATTCGGCTCAAAAATTACGCTCAGGAGTCAAATTTCCAACATTTCAGACATTTTGAAAACTGCAGGGGGGTTTGGGCAAAATATGACCCATCGCTGTTTTCAGTAATTGGCATATTTTGGGAATAAAAAGTCGTAATTTGAAACTTAAAATAGGTGCAGAGAGTCAGAATTCGGATAAAAAATCACGCTCAGGAGTCAAATTTCCGACATTTCAGACATTTTGAAAACTGCAGGGGGGGTTTGGGCAAAATATGACCCATCGCCGTTTTCAGTAATTGGCATATTTTCGGTATAAAAAGTCGTAATTTGAAACTGAAATTAGGAGCAGAGAGTTAGAATTCGGCTCAAAAATCACGCTCAGGAGTCAAATTTCCGACATTTCAGACATTTTGAAAACTGCAGGGGGGGTTTGGCAAAATATGACCCATCGCTGTTTTCAGTAAATAGCATATTTTCGGTATGAAACGTCGTAATTTGAAACTGAAAATAGCTGCAGAGAGTCAGAATTCGGCTCAAAAATCACGCTCAGGAGTCAAATTTCCGACATTTCAGACATTTTAAAAATTGCAAAGGGGTTTGGGCAAAATATGACCCATCGCCGTTTTCAGTAATTGGCATATTTTCGGTATGAAACGTCGTAATTTGAAACTGAAAATAGGTGCAGAGAGTCAGAATTCGGCTCAAAAATCACGCTCAGGAGTCAAATTTCCGACATTTCAGACATTTTGAAAACTGCAGGGGGGTTTGGGCAAAATATGACCCATCGCCGTTTTCAGTAATTGGCATGTTTTCGGTATAAAAACTCGTAATTTGAAACTGAAAATAGGGGCAGAGAGTCAGAATTCGGCTCAAAAATCACGCTCAGGAGTCAAATTTCCGACATTTGACACATTTTGAAAACTGCAGGGGGGTTTTGGCAAAATATGACCCATCGCCGTTTTCAGTAATTGGTATATTTTCGGTATGAAACGTCGTAATTTGAAACTGAAAATAGGTGCAGAGAGTCAGAATTCGGCTCAAAAATCACGCTCAGGAGTCAAATTTCCGACATTTTAGACATTTTGAAAACTGGAGGGGGGTTTGGGCAAAATATGACCCATCGCCGTTTTCAGTAATTGGCATATTTTCGGTATGAAACGTCGTAATTTGAAACTGAAAATAGGGGCAGAGAGTCAGAATTCGGCTCAAAAATCACGCTCAGGAGTCAAATTTCTGACATTTCAGACATTTTGAAAACTGCAGGGGGGTTTGGGCAAAATATGACCCATCGCCGTTTTCAGTAATTGGCATGTTTTCAGTATAAAAAGTCGTAATTTGAAGCTGAAAATAGGTGCAGAGAATCAGAATTCGGCTCAAAAATCACGCTCAGGAGTCAAATTTCCGACATTTCAGACATTTTGAAAACTGCAGGGGGGTTTGGGCAAAATATGACCCATCGCCGTTTTCAGTAATTGGCATATTTTCGGTATAAAAAGTCGTAATTTGAAACTGAAAATAGGTGCATAGAGTCAGAATTCGGCTCAAAAATCACGCTCAGGCGTCAAATTTCCGACATTTCAGACATTTTGAAAACTGCAGGGGGGTTTGGGCATAATATGACCCATCGCCGTTTTCAGTGATTGGCATATTTTCAGTATGAAACGTCGTAATTTGAAACTGAAAATAGGGGCAGAGAGTCAGAATTCGGCTCAAAAATCACGCTCAGGAGTCAAATTTCCGACATTTCAGACATTTTGAAAACTGCAATGGGGTTTGTGCAAAATATGACCCATCGCCGTTTTCAGTAATTGGCATATTTTCGGTATGAAACGTCGTAATTTGAAACTGAAAATAGGTGCAGAGTCAGAATTCGGCTCAAAAATCACGCTCAGGAGTCAAATTTCCGACATTTCAGACATTTTGAAAACTGCAGGGGGGTTTGGGCAAAATATGACCCATCGCCGTTTTCAGTAATTGGCATATTTTCGGTATAAAAAGTCGTAATTTGAAACTTAAAATAGGTGCAGGACTTAGTAGAAGGCACTAGAGAAAAAAAGCCTCTCACATAATTCTCCCACTAATAGCTTTGGGAGCTTCCAAAATAGCTGCTTTCTTTTTCCAGGAGAAAGTACAAGCCCTTGAAAGTACACATTCAATTGGAGCCATACCTGATTTACCTGAGGGACCACTAACCCTAGAGGCCTCGACGAGGACAGGAAGCCAGCAGCTTGTCAAAGGAACCCCCCCCCCCCCATTGATGATCTTTTCTAGGAATATTTTAAAACTCAATACAGTTTTGGCAGTTACGGCTCCTGCGAGTAGGCGATTCCATGGGTTAATAATCCTGTGGGTGAAAAAACTTTTTTTTTATTATTATTACTGATATATACAAGATTTCTTACATTCTTGTACAGCCACTAGCACACACATCGTTTTGGGCAAGTCCTTAATCCTAATATTTCCCAGAATACGACCTGCCAAATCGTTTAACAACAAGGTATCCATTTTACTATTGGTTAAATAGAGGCTACAGTTAAGGATTGGCACCCAGTAAATCCTCCCCGGCCAGGTTACGAACCCAGGCCAATGCTCTCGCGAAATTCCAGGCGAGTGTCTTGCCCCTACACCATGGGGACTATCTTCTCTTCTCAATCCTACATTGTTGTTTGTTTAGCTTGAAACCGTTGCTCCTTATTTGTGTTACATCTGACCTTCTGAAAAAAATATTTGGATCAACGTCCTCTAACTTGTTCAGTATTTTAAAAGTTTCAATGAGATCCACTCTGTCATGCCTGGTTTGCAGGGGTCCGTCAAATTACCCAAAGCGGGTCCGTCTAATTACCGCAAGCTACCACAAGCTACACAAGCTTCTCATAAAAATTAGGAGATTAGGTAGCACTAGATACAGTGCAAGTATAAAGCACAAGGTAGGAAACTATGAAGATGGAGCTGCATATTCCAGGATTGGTCTGACATAAGTGGTATACAGGGTCCTGAACAATTCCTTACACAAGTTTCTAAAGGCAATTCTTATATTGGCCAGTCTAGCATATGCCGCTGATGATATCCTATTGATGTGGGGCCACTGGGGACAGGTTCGGTGTGATATCAACCCCCAGATCTCTATCTCTATTTGACTGTTGTAGGATTTCACCTCCCAGATGGTACCTTGTGTTCAGCCTCCTGCTCTCTTCACCTAATTTCAGTACCTTACACTTTCCTGAGTTGAACTTTAGCAGCCATTTTCTAGACCATTCCTCCAGTTTGTCCAGGTCATCCTGTAGTCTATATCTTCATCTGTCTTGATTCTTCTCATAATTTTTGCATCACCAGTAAACATTGAGAGGAATGAGTCTATACCCTTTGGAAGATCATTTACATATATTAGAAACAGGATGGGTCCAAGTACTGAGCCCTGTGGGACTCCGCTGGTGACATCTCGCCACTCTGATGTCTCCCCCCTCACCATTACTCGCTGTTTCCTGTTGCTTATGTACTCCCTTATCCACTGGAGCACCTTCCTTTTTTCTTTACTCTGTGTTGATGATTGATAAAGATTAATCCACCCAAAAGGTGTCATGGAGATGAACAGTGTTGCCAGGTTGGGCTTTAAGTAGCCAATTAGGCTACTTTTTAGCGCTATGCGAAAAAAAATTAATCTCGCTACTTGCGACTTTTTGGGCTAATTTAAAAATCAATTGGGCTAATTTGGGCTACTAATTTAAAGATAGTCAATGAGTTATTATTTATGTATTTGTAATGTAATATGTGTAAATCACAGCCGCATCAAACTGCCTGGTTTATCAGACCATGAATGGAGGCCTGATCAGAGACCGGGCCCTGGGGATGTAGATCCATGGAACCTTGGAAAGTTAATTTAGTTCATTTATTATTCATTTAAAAATACCAGTCGTATGTAATCTCATCAACCAATTATATCTTCTAGCAAATAATTATTACTTTTATTGGTGTACTGAACGGTCCTGATGACGTCAATAAGGCTTTTACCAAATACCTTCTTGTGATTGGTTGTTGAAGGGAATGTCAACACTCTTTCTATGAATGAAATGCAAATTAAAAAATACGTGCTTTTGCACAACAACTTCTTGGTTTTGTATCCGACAGAAATTTCTAACTGAATACTGTAGTCCAAAAAGAGGGAGGAGCTAACATTGTATCATCGATGTTATTTATGAGGCAATTCATACTGATGACGTCACAAGTTTGGTCACAAACTTGTTTGTGGACCTGTCACAAACAGGTTTGGACTGGTTGGACCAAACCTGGTTTGGTCCTAACCAGTCCTGGACCAAAGGTTTGAACCAAACCTGTCACAAACAGGTTTGGACTCTTCATTGGCCTGAGAAAGTCCTTTGATACGGTTAATCACAACTACCTCTTACTTAAACTCCATCATTATGAAATCTGAGGCCATGCCCTGGACTATATCCGATCCTATCTTAGTGAAAAACACCAATGTGTAGCCATCAATAATATGGTCACTGCTTGCATCACAAGCGGGGATGTTTCTGGCGGGGGAGAAAGAAACAATTGCGCAGCGCGTCCCGTGGCGTTGCGCGGGCAGTTTGGGGCCGTATAAATACGGGCGCACAATGGGGCTCCGCCTCACTCCGCCTGCCCTCGCCGCTGCCCTCGCAAAACCCCACCCTCCCCCCCTTTGCAAGCGGCTGCTTTTGTACCCCCGTCATGCTTTGCACAGTTGTCCCGATTGTCTCCCCACTGCATGTGGGAAGGGGGGTGCAGCGCCGGTCCCCAAGTGTCCCGCTGTCCGCAGCTAATACTTTGCCCAGTCTAGGTGCTAGTAAGCCCTACTTGTAGTCACACCCCCTTCTCCTTATCCATTAGGTCTTTTACGGCCTCTTGGCCGGGTACATTACGTGTTATGTGGTCTCTCACTTATTAGTTATTCTTTGTGTCCTGCCTGTTATATCCTAGTGTTATATAATTACTACACATTTGCACTCGGCCTTAATTCTAGTACCAGTTAACCTTCAGGTTTCTGCAGAATTAGTTTCCATGTCACTATAGGCTAAGGTCTCATACTTACTACGGGTGTACCTTTTAAGTTAAATCTAGTCCTTGGAATTGTTACTGTTAATTCTTACTTTATATATTTACTTTATATATTTACTTTATATATTTTAATATAAACGTTATATATTTACTTAATTTATATTTGAAACTTTATATATTTACATGTTCAATATTAAGTTTTATATAATATCAACTTTGTTAAGTCTATAATATAAACCGTGTTTAATATAAACTTTATATAATTACTTACTTTATGTGAACTTTATATATTTACATGTTCTGCAGAATTTAATCTTCAATAAACTTTAACGCCCCATACTGCCAGTATCTTTCTCCCCCTGGTCAGAAAATAACCTCTCCCACTTTACAATAACCGTTGGAGTGCCACAGGGCAGTATCTTGGGACCTCTCCTATTTGTTATATACATCAATGATCTGCCTAATGTCTCTAACATTCTTAAACCTATATTGTTTGCTGACGATACTACTCTCATCTACTCTGACCCCAACCCACACACACATTAAATAATGTTGTAAATAATGAATTAAAACAAGAACACTTATGTATATCAACCAACAAGCTAACACTAAACATAGAAAAGACCTACTACATCTTATTTGCAAGCAAATCAACAATTGCAATTCAACTTCAGTTAGACAATGTTAACATCAGTAATAAAAATGATGGAAAGTTTCTTGGCCTATTTCTAGAATATGCTCAAGAGACTGAACTTCAGCACCCACATACAACACAAAAAACTAAGAAAGTCACTAAAACAGTTGGTAACTCTCCAAAATCAGATATTATGTTCCTAACTCTGCTCTCCTCTCACTATATTATGCACTAATCTATCCCTATCCTAATTATGGTATCTGTGTATGGGGTTCAACCACTACAAACTACCTCAAGTCCATCATCACCCAGCAAAAATCTGCTATCAGAATAATAACAAACTCTGCTTTCAGACAACACTCAGCCCCCTTGTTTAAATCCCTAAACATGCTAAACATCAACTCACTCCACACACTCTCTTGTGTCAATTAAATTTACAAAACCCTGTTCTTAACAGCAAATCCTGCTCTGAAACTCTCCCTGGACAGATGTAATAGGACCCATTATCACCACACCAGAAATAAATATCTCTTAGATATCCAAAGAGTCAAACTTAATCTGTGTAAACACTATGCAAATAAAGGGACCTAGTCTATGGAACTCACTCCCTAATGAATTGAAAAGCTGTCCAACTTATGCCTCATTCAAAAACAAAACCAAAAAGTACCTAATTTCATCTTCATAGTTTCCTACCTTGTGCTTTATACTTGCACTGTATCTAGTGCTACCCAATCTCCTAATTTTTATGAGAAGCTTGTGTAGCTTGTGGTAGCTTGCGGTAATTAGACGGACCCGCTTTGGGTAATTTGACGGACCCCTGCAAACCAGGCATGACAGAGTGGATCTCATTGAAACTTTTAAAATACTGAACAAGTTAGAGGACGTTGATCCAAATATTTTTTTCAGAAGGTCAGATGTAACACAAATAAGGAGCAACGGTTTCAAGCTAAACAAACAACAATGTAGGATTGAGAAGAGAAGATAGTCCCCATGGTGTAGGGGCAAGACACTCCCCTGGAATTTCGCGAGAGCATTGGCCTGGGTTCGTAACCTGGCCGGGGAGGATTTACTGGGTGCCAATCCTTAACTGTAGCCTCTATTTAACCAATAGTAAAATGGATACCTTGTTGTTAAACGATTTGGCAGGTCGTATTCTGGGAAATATTAGGATTAAGGACTTGCCCAAAACGATGTGTGTGCTAGTGGCTGTACAAGAATGTAAGAAATCTTGTATATATCAGTAATAATAATAAAAAAAAGTTTTTTCACCCACAGGATTATTAACCCATGGAATCGCCTACTCGCAGGAGCCGTAACTGCCAAAACTGTATTGAGTTTTAAAATATTCCTAGAAAAGATCATCAATGGGGGGGGGGCGGGGTTCCTTTGACAAGCTGCTGGCTTCCTGTCCTCGTCGAGGCCTCTAGGGTTAGTGGTCCCTCAGGTAAATCAGGTATGGCTCCAATTGAATGTGTACTTTCAAGGGCTTGTACTTTCTCCTGGAAAAAGAAAGCAGCTATTTTGGAAGCTCCCAAAGCTATTAGTGGGAGAATTATGTGAGAGGCTTTTTTTCTCTAGTGCCTTCTACTAAGTCTATCATTGAATTACACACATACTCACTTGTATATACAACTAGAGACTGAAATAAAAAACAAGTGCAAGATCAACTTTATTGTTCAACATGCTGGACATGAAGTAGGGAGTTGGAAGGTCAAGAAAAAGACAACAACTTGCGAGCTAAACATCAACATGGCTACTCTTAAGTTTGCTTGCAGACACTGCCTCTAAAACACTACTTGCCATCAACCTGTAAGCAAGACAATAGAAAGAGTGGTCAATCAATTTTGGTAACCAATGTCCAAATGAGGTCATTTCCACTGCTATTACTACTACCGAATAATGATTTTTAATTATTTATTAGTAATGTTAAAGGATTTTTTCTTAATTTTTATTTTTATAAAAAGAATTTAATATGTAAGGCTGGTTTCAAGTAGCAGTCCAGAGACAGGTCTAAGATTACCAGTGTAGGACATAGGTTGAGATACTCGGGCAAAGAGACATGGAACAGATACTGCCCATGATGCCCCTCTCATACTTAATTCTGTTAAAACCACTGTGTTTAATCAATGTACAGTGTCTTACTAGATAACCTAGATGCATCCATCAACATATATTCCTCATGTATCACTGCGACAAAAAACTCTTGTACAGCAACTGCCATAGAAAGCATCCACAACACACTAACACACTAGAGTTACTTCATGGAGTGGGAAGTGGGAAGTGGGGGGGGGGGGAATATGTCCTATATGTGGGTTGAGGGAACATAGTGCTACTCCACAATTGCTTCTAAGTTTGAGCAACACATGAATGTGTTGAGTAAACTTTCCATCTTAAAAGCATATGGGCTTACAACTATCTTCCACTGAAACACAGCATTATGCTACACACTCCAACAATGCTTTAGGTCAAATAGGGGTAAGGCCGGGGTTCCATGGAGTAGACAGAACATATGTTAAACCACATTTCCTTGAATATTTTAGTTTATAGAAAATTATCCAATGTATTAAGGAAATGCTCTTTTACATATTTTTTAATATTAAACTTCACTGACCAAATGTAGGATTTTTGTTTCTGATAGCTTTTCAGACCCACTTGCACTTCACTTTCTTTTCATTTACTGTATTAGCCCTTTCTGCTTGTTAATAGAAATTCAAAATCACTACAAACTAAAACTGCTACAGTATCTGAATAGTTTTCACTTAAGTTTCTGTGGCACAGAAATTTCACAACCCACACTCAGTGATTTTGTACAGTATCTGTGAACCTGAAAATTGCCAAGTCACCAGTGAGAAAATAGCACCCTTTGATATTCAGGATGGTCAGGAATCATACTTCTATCAAGGACCCCGGCAAAGACTTAAGCATTGAAGTGTTGGTGATGCCATCATCAGTCTTACTTGGTGGTATGAAAGACTCTACTTGTGAGAAATATGATAACAGAAGACATCACAGGCACGTTAAATAAATTATATTTAGAAAATATTGACCTTACACATTAGCTTCACACTAAATGTTATATTTGTGCCCATAATACATGAGTACAAGTATATATAAGCATGTATATACAGTATACAGTATACATACATACATACTATATACACAAATGAGAATCTATATCTTCAACCAAACTCTGAAAATAATGGCACATTAGATTTAAGGTTATGGGGCTACAAGTACTAGTCATAAGTACCAGCAGTATTGATTAGAAACACCAGCCAGAAGTACAAGTTAAAGGTACCAGTTTATAAAGTTCCAGTCAAAAGTACCATTCACAAGTACCAATTAGAAGTACCAGAGATAATAGTCATGAGTATTAAGTGTAGTTATCAGGAGGTATCATGTACTGGTAGCAAGTACTATAGAAATGATAGTGAGACAAGCAGGTTGCTGTTCTCAGGACAGCCAGATATTGCAGCATGCACTGGTGACACAGGAATGATTAGTGCATTAAGGGACAAAAATCTGTATAAAGTCAACACACATGAATAATCATGTGTCAGTGGAGAGAGAAAAATATATAAAAATGTATGTGTAATGCTGGAATGTTATGTGTATGGGAAAGTTGTATAACAATGTACAGTATATAGAATTACAGATGTGTACTGGCCTTTGTGCAAAGCATGATATGCGAATATAAAATATCTTTAGACAGAGGTTCTCAGTCTGGAGACAAGTAAGAAGTGGAAAGCTGTCATTGGATAGCCATGCCCACGTAAGAAATTAAAATAAATAATACTCAGACTACTCCATGAAAACTCCATGATTTAGTTTTAGTATAATACCATTTCATATTCAAGGTTTCATAAATATTGTTTACTATTTTTTATGATATACCTGCTGTGGTTAGCAACTAGAATCATTAAATCACTTACTTTACAACTGTGTTTATTAATTACTACACTTTTAGAGTGTGTGTGAGAATGAGTTTGTAAGAGAGAGAGTACAAGTAATTACCTAAATAATTACGTAAGTGTAGTTACTGGATAAGAGCTATGCTCATGGTGTCCCTTCTTCCTAGTCTTTATGAAACTACAGTAGTGACAGTTTTGGCATCCACCACCTTCTCACTTGTTCCAACCGTCAACCACTCTGTCCATAAAAGGGAACTTTCTAATTTGTTTTAATTTTCAGAAGCTTTGTTTCCTTAGCTTAGAGTCTATGACCTCTTGTTCTTGAAAATGTAGGTTTCCAGAACTCTTCTGTCAAGTTTATCAATTCATGCTACTAATATGTATGAAGTGATCATGTCACCTCCTTTTCTTCCATCTTCTAGCATTGGTATATTTAATACTGTATATTTAGCCCTCTCCACATAGCTTGTTTTTTTAATTCTGGAAGCCATATATTTGCATTTCTTTGCACCTTTTCCAGTTATTGGTATGCTTCTTAAGATTTAGGTGTGAGAGAATGGTGATCTCTGATCTAGACTTGTACCCCATGGCTGCAGTGCTGTGGAGTGTTGTGCACCGAGCATAAGTTCTGAGCCTTTATCAAAGGACACGAGTATCTTGTGTGTGGTGACTATGGATCTCTGATCGTATTGGCAGTTCAGATGTCATGTGTGTGGTGACATACAATGTTTGCTTATTCTAGCAGATAGCAGTTTATATATCTCACCTGTATGAACATGGGTGGATCTTGTCACCATTTTTGATGGTGCAAGAGTATCAGGTAACGGGAAGGGTCATGGCTGACCTGACCTTCGCCAATGGTTTTGATATACCTTCCTCCCACTCCCAGTGATGTCAGAGAAGCCTATAGTTTATCCAGTCAAATATGTGTGTTGGTTGCAACTGTATTCCGATTGGTACAGTATTCTGTGTGGAATCTTCTAACTTATGTAAAGCAAGGTTTGTGAGCCTAAGGTATGAGCTCAGCTAGTGAGAGCCCTTAGCTCTCATTCTTGGAGAGGTGATGCAGACATGAACTCATTCAGAACTCTCTGGTTCCGTCATTCCCTATTACTCTTGAGTACTCCTGTTTCTGTAAACCTCCCGTGTTGGTGAAGAAATTGCAGCAAAACGGTGTGGGGCCCCATTCACTAATAGTTAACAAGAGGTGCACAAATGAACGTATGGTGTGGATAATTATTAGTACTAATATATATTAGTACATATATAATATTAGTACTGTACTGATGTGGATGATAATAATAAGTACACTGTAATTATTTACATATGCATTATTTAACTCACCTTTTCATGGTGCTAAGTGCAGCCCAGTGAGCTTGGTGAATGTTCCTGACTCTGTTTGGTATGACCATTCAGAGCAAGACATCCCACTGAGTGCTGGTTCTTGACTGCACACATATTAGTTATAGTATTTACAACACATGTCAGTTACTTGTGCATGCAGTAATTTCCCAAGCATCATTTTGAGCTCCAAATTATCTTTTGCATATGGCAGTAGGTTAGCCAGCCATTACTGCTTGACGTGTTCACATTAGCAGTGTTAAGTTAGGATGCGTTATGTCACTTGGGTATCATTGGCAAGAGACAGATACTGTGCATGGATATTTGCGTATATATTTTCTCCCTCATATTTGCAAACTTTGATGTGTCGGTTCTACAAATGGATCCTATGCCTGAATTTACCTGACAGCCACTAACACACTAGTGGTCTCGATGAGGACAGAAAGCTGGGGGCTTGTCAAAGGTCCCCCTATTTGTCCTGATGATTTTTTCAAGCTCGATTTTATTCCTTAGACAGCAGTTATCATAAATTGTTGATTCACCGGGTACTGAGGTTAACATCATATGAAGATGTTTCGCAATTATTGTCTGCGTTTTACATGTACGATGCAAATATGAATATTATAGAGATATGTGAATATAATGGAGTTTACCTTGAGCCATGAAAAAAATCCTGCTACCATTTCATGGTATAAATGTTATTATCATTATGAATGTTACTAGGGGGAATGTGGTTATCATCATATGATGATTTAAATAATTATTGTCTGAGTTTTACATGTATAATGCAAATATAATTATAAAAGCTCTATGGATGTAAATATGAAAAAAGTGATAAAACAATCAGTGATAGATCAGAGGATAAAACAGAAAGTGTCAGCATATTCAAGCACTAGGCATTGACAAGTGCCAGATGCAGCCTTGCAGAGCACCTCCACCCAGTGAAACAATAAATATTCACTTATTTTTGTGTTTTTCTTACATTCTGCATACAAATTAATAATTCTATAATGAAAATGATTTGTTGGAATTTTTACATTTTTGGTGCATAGGAGGGTATGACCATTTCTCCATAGCCATTGTCTAAGGGTTAAAGTTCAGCAGAGTTTTGGCATTTACAGCTTCAGCGGGTAGGCAGTTCCATGGGGTTTATAATCCCTGTGGGTAAAAAAGCATCTACAGGATTATAAACCCATAACACAGGCAAGCTTATAACACAGGGTTATAAGCCTATATTAGCCTTATTAATAAATTTGATGAACTGAAATCTCTGATTTCGCCTGCATCACCAGGAAAATAAGACATGACCTATATCTGGCAAGATATCCTCAAGATCTTGTGCTGTTGCTCAAAGGCATTTCCCTTGTTGATAACTGTTGTGAGCAGTTGGCATTCATGCCCAGCTCAATTGTACACTTCAGAGGCCCAAGTTTGAAGTAATCTCGGAGAATAGGCACCTATAACCCCTGCATATTCCAATTTTGGTTTCACAAAGGTCGCAAACAATTTCTTTAATATTTCACCATCCATGCATTTAAGAGATTCTCCACATCTACAGACAGTGACATCCTACCTAATGCAACTACCATTGTTGTAAACTGGACAAACTCAACTACCATTGAACTGATACTGGACAAATTCCTAAATAACTACTTAGCATACCTAACCCAAGTCACTTCCCAGGCTGATCCTCCTCACACAAATAGACGACCTCGATAACTTTCAAATTCAGCCAAATTATGAACATTGATGCGCCACTGTGAGTGACGCATCTTTCAACATTACCACTCGTGCAGTCATCAAGAGGAAAAACCTTCATGCAAATTGGACGTATCGCAAAGAAGAAAAAAGAAGTGATTATTTAGTTACCATAGCATAAGCTATGCTTATGGAACTATTCATTTAGTTTGATTTTGAAATAAAATTTTGAACAAAAATATTTTGTTTGGTAATAAATCCTCAGATCAAATTAATCTAAGAAAATATATTTGAATATTTATTTAAAATATTTAAAATATATTTAAATATTTATATTATTTATATTTAATATTTTCAATATTATATTTATTTATTTAAAATATTTAAAAAAATATTTAAAAGAATATTTAAAAAAACTGAAAAAATATTTGAAAAACTAATCTACAAGCAGCTTTACTCTTATCTAGCCAAACACAATATACTTAGCTCTCGTCAATATGGCTTCAGACCCAGAAAATGCACTAACGATGCACTTATTACTATGATTAACTTGATTCATGCAGCTCTTGATAAAAATGAGTTCCCTGTTGGGTTATTTGTGGACCTGCATAAGGCTTTTGACACTGTCAACCACCAAAACCTTCTTAAATTACATCATTATGGAGTCAGAGGTCACTCCCTGCAATACCACAAATCCTACCTTACTGACAGACTCCAGTATGTTTCTGTGAATAATTCAATTTCTCCCACCCTACCCATCAACATTGGTGTTCCTCAGGGCAGCATACTTGGCCCTCTCCTCTTTCTTATCAACAATAATGACCTTCCAAATGCCTCCCAACACCTCAAACCAATTCTATTTGCTGATGACACAACCTTCATTTACTCCAGTCCTGACCCCCTTGCTCTGTCACAGTGAATACTGAGCTAAATAAAGTCCATCTTTGGCTAACTGCCGACAAACTCACCCTTAACATTGACAAAACTTTCTATATTCTGTTTGGCAATAAATCCTCTAATCAAATAAATCTCAGGATAAACAATACCCAAATTTGTAACAAAATAGATGGCAAATTCCTTGGCGTTCTCATTGACCACAAGTTGAATTTCCAGGGACACATTCTAAATATATCAAACAAAGTTTCAAAAAGCTGTTGGCATTCTTTCTAAGATCAGATATTATGTACCTCGCCCTGTCCTGGTGACACTCTATTACTCCCTCATCTATCCATATCTGAACTATGGTATTTGTGCTTGGGGTTCTACTACCCAAAATCATTTAAATCATTTACGTCCTCTAATTACTCAACACAAAGCTGCTATTAGGACAATATCCAACTCTGGCCCCAGACAGCACTCTGTACCCCTACTCAAATCTCTGAATATGTTAGATATTAAGTCACTGCACATCCTCTCATGTGTATTATATATATATAAAAGGCTGAACTGTAATGCCAATCCTTACCTCAAAAGCTTCATTGAAGGTTGTAACAGAACCCATGAGCACCACACCAGAAACAAATACCGTTTTGATATTCCAAGAGTACGACTTAACCAAACTAGAAATGCTCTACAAATCAATGGACCCAGAATGTGGAATGACCTTCCCAATCATGTTAAAAGACTGTACCTCTCTCAACCAGTTTAAGATAAAAACTAAGTACTACCTAATAAATTCCCTGTAACCTATCTTACCCCTATATTGTCAACCCATGTCTGTTATTTTTTAAACAACGCTATTTGTCGACCTAATTGTATTTGTCCTGTTTTTTCTGCCATGTTCCCCCCTTTTTTTTATTTTTATTTGTTCTCAACACATTTTATATTTTAATCTCAATTAGTGTTAAGTTTTAGTTTTTAATGTTTTTCCTGCCCGAAATGCTTTGTGTAATAGTGACTTTAGGCATTGTAAGTACTAGCTCTATCTATAAATCTATCAATTTTTGTATAACCTCTTGTATGTATGTACTTTACCTGAATAAACATTTGAATTTGAATAGTTTTGAATTTGAATTTGAAAAGACCATATCCAAATTAGTAACAAAGTAGATGGTAAATTCCTTGGTGTCCTCATTGATAACAAGCTGAATTTCCAGGGACACATTCTAAATATAACAAAAAAAGTTTCTAAAACTGTAGGTATTCTTTCCAAGATCAGATATTATGTACCTCGCCTTGCCCTGGTGACTGCTCTATTACTCTATCATCTTTAATATAATAATAATAATAATAATAAATTTTATTTAGGTAAGGTACATACATAATGAGATTTTACAAAGTTTGTTGGCTTTATAGATAGAGCTAGTACATACAATACCTAAAGCCACTATTACGCAAAGCGTTTCGGGCAGATCTATCTATCTATCTATCCTTATCTCAATTATGGTATTTGTGCTTGGGGTTCTACCACCCAAAATCATCTACGTCCTCTAATTACTTAACACAAAGTTGCTATTAGAACAATATCAAACTCTGGCCCCAGACAGCACTCGGTACCCTTACTTAAATCTATGAATATGTTAGATATTAAGTCACTGCACATCCTCTCAAGTGTATTAGGTAGAACTTAGTTTTTTCTCTTAAACTGGTTAAGAGAGGTACAGCCTTTGACATGACTGGGAAGATCATTCCACATTCTTGATCCCTTGATTTGTAGAGCATTTCTAGTTTGGTTAAGGCACAGTCTTGGAATATCATATAGGTATTAGTTTCTGGTGTGGTGCCCATGGGTATAACCTCTTGTATGGATAAGATAAGAGAACTGGATAACCACCTCCAAAGGATACCTGATCAACCAGGCTGTGACTCATACGTCAGGCTGTGAGCAGCCGCGTCCAACAGCCTGGTTGATCAGTCCAGCAACCAGGAGGCCTGGTCGACGACCGGGCCGCGGGGACGCTAAGCCCCGGAAGCACCTCAAGGTAACCTCAAGGTAAGGTACTCTGTATATTTAAAACTCTGTGCTGTAATGCCAATCCTGATCTTAAATGCTTTCTAGAAGGTTGAAACAAAACCCATGGGCACCACACCAGAAACAAATACCTATTTGATATTCCAAGACTGTGCCTTAACCAAACCAGAAATGCTCTACAAATCAAGGGATCAAGAATGTGGAATGATCTTCCCAGTCATGTCAAAGGCTGTACCTCTCTTAACCAGTTTAAGAGAAAAAACTAAGTTCTACCTAATAAACTCCTTGTATAACCTACTTTACCACCTAAATGTCAACCCATGTCTTGCTATTTTCAAACAATACTGTTTGTTGACCAACTTCTTTAAATTGCTGATTTCTGCCATGCCCTCCCCCCCTTTCAACACATTTTATACATAAATTTAAATTAGTATGAAGTTTTAGTTTAAGTGGGTTTTTTCCCCGCACCTTGCCCAAAATACTATGGGTATTAGTAACTTTATGTATTGTATGTAAAGTACTAGCTATATCTATAAATTCAACATTATGCTTGTAACTCATCTTCTTTGTATGTACTTTAACCTTAATATACATTTGAATTTAGTGTTTCACATTTCCTTTTCATTGTGTGTGAATCTATTCCCCATTTTCAACCTCTAGATTTTAGCCTATACCTGAAGTTTACTTTCAATGAATTTATGGAATAGGTCTGGTACTGCTTTACATTTGTCTGCTACAGTATCCCTTTCTCAAATTTGTTATTGCCTCTCTCCTCACTGCCATGTAATTGCTTCTTGCTAGTTTGTATTGCTGGTATATTTTCCCTCTTTGCATACTGCTGGAATCAATATGGGAAGAGGGTTAGGCCTCTTCCTATAGTGATTCAATTTTTTTCTTTTGTACTCTGGCCCTCTTGCAATTCCTGTTGCAAGAGGGATCCTGTTTTGTAGGATATATATCTCATTTACTTCCTTGCCCAATAGATTTTTGCAAAACAATTCTTTAAAATACTTCCCAAGTTCCCATACTATCTCTCTTAAAAATAATTTTTTCCACTATTTTACTTTCTCCATTTTAATCTAAAATATAAAATAATGCATATATGATTTCCAATAGGACAAGGTCACTTTTTCCTAGGTGAGGAAGGTACAGAATGTCAAATATATCTTCTTCTATTCTGGTGAATAACAGAACTAGCATTGATGGAGCATCACCCGATCTCATTCTCGTGACTTTCTTGACATGTTAAGCAAACCAAGAGAATGAAAAGTCTCCAGCATGATGTGTATGAATCAGTCCAAATATCCTGTTCTTGATTTGTAAGCCTCCCAGTCTATTGATTTTAAATTCAAGTCACCAAGTACAGTACCAACAATAATGATTTATCTTTATCTGCTCTTATTATACTCCCTCTCATGATCATTATAAGACCCTTGCTTTTGACATCTAACTTCTCTTTGTCCATGTGTTCTTGCAGGTAAACTGATGGCATTAATGATTATCAGTTTATCATCCTGTTTGCAAATCCCCAGTGCCATTATATTGACTTCTCGTGGGCTGTCTAGTATTAACTCCCTTACTAGTATTAACAGAGACTAAGTTGTCTTAAGCTGCAGTCTTGGTGAAGTTGATCCTCCACCAGGACTGCAATGCCTCTGCCTTTTTTAATTATTGTTACATCTCAAAGTCCAGTAGCCCCTTGAGAACAACACAGTCATTGAAAATTTTATCTTCCAATTTCAGTGTACTCACCTAATTGTGAGTATGGAGGTGGTTTTAGTTGTGTGCATGCAATTATCTAAATTTAGTTATAGGATGAGAGCTACACTCATGGTGTCCCATCTTCCCATCGCTCTTTGTTATATAATGCTTTAAAACTACTGACTGTTTTTGCCTCCATCATTTTCTCACTTAACTTTTTCCAACTGTTTACCACTCTGTAAATTTAAATTTTTTGTATTTCTTTGGCAGCTTTGTTTAATTAGTTTAAATCTATGACTTCTTGTTCTTGAAGTTCCAGGTCTTAGGAATTCTTCCATATAAGTTTTGTTGATTCCCATTACTATTTTGTATGTAGTGATTAAATTGCCCTTTTTTTACTTCTATCTTCTAGTTTTGGCATATTTAATGCTTCTAACCTCTCCTCGTAGCTCTTGTCTTTCAGTTCCAGGAATTATTTAGCTGCATGTTCTTGCACCTTTTCCAGTTTGTCAATGTGCATCTTAAGATATTGCCACCATACAACCACTAGATATTCCATCTTTGGTCTCACAAAGGTCATAAACAATTTCTTTAATATTTCACCATCCATGTATTTAAAAGCAATTTTGAAATTGGAAGGCGTAGCTTAAGCCTTTATGTGATTCTCAGGTGATAGTTTTGTATCTTGAACTACCCCAGATCTGTTTCTTTAAGATAATTTGTTTAAGTTTTTTCACATACTGTAATCTGTAGATTGTGTGTGGTGTATTTTATCTTATTTCCACATTCCATAACATGGCATTTATTCACATTAAATTCCACTTGACAAGTGGTGCTCCATACAGTTTATTATGAGTGCATGTGTAATTACCTAAGTGTAGTTACAGTATGAGAGCTACGCTTGTGGTGTCCCATCTTCCCAGCACTCTGTCATATAACACTTTGAAATTATTGACGGTTTTGGCCTCCACCACTTTCTCACCTAACTTATTCCGACCATCTACCTCTGTTTACAAAAGTAAATTTTCTTAAATGTCTTTGGCAGTTTTGTTTAGTTTAAATCTATGACCTCTTGTTCTTGAAGTTCCAGGTCTCAGGAATTTTTCCCTGTCAATTTCATCGATTCCTGTTACTATTTTGTAAGTAGTGATCATATTGCCTCTTTTTCTTCTATCTTCTAGTTTTGGCATTTTTAATGCCTCTGACCTCTCCTTATAGCTCTTGTCCTTTAGTTCTGGGAGCCACTTAGTAGCATGTCTTTGCACCTTTTCCAGTTTGTTGATGAGCTTCTTAAGATATGGGCACCATACAACCGCTGCATATTCCAGCTTTGGTCTAATAAAAATCATGAACAATTTCTTTTGCATTTTGCCATCTATGTATTTAAAAGCAATTCTTAAGTTAGAAAGTGTAGCATGGGCTCCTTGCACAATGTTCTTTATGTGGTCCTCAGGTAATAGTTTTCTATCTAGAACCACCCCTAGATCTCTTTCTTTATCAGAATTCTTTAAAGATTTCTCACATAATTTTTAGGTTGTGTGGGGTCTATGTTCTCCTATTCCACATTCCATTACATGAGATTTATTCACATTAAATTCCATTTGCCTAGTGGTGCTCCATACACTTATTTTGTCCAGGTCTTCTTGAAGGGCATGACAATCATCTAAATTTCTTATTTTCCCTGTTATCTTAGCATCATCAGCAAACATGTTCGTATAATTCTGTATTCCATCTAGTAGATCGTTTATGTAAGGTAAGGTAATTATCAAAAGAAGGCACCAAACCGGGAAGGCTATGTAGCACCATCAAAGTGCGAAATAATCAGAGGGCGCTAAATATCACCAAGAATGCTAATACGAGAACAAAAATGCATAAGGCGAACGATATCAAAAGTATCCGATTCACTTAGAATTCTATCGAGAGACAAGCGAACGCGAGGGACGGTCGGAAAGCAAAACACACGCTCGTCCTAGAAGTCAGGACATTCAACAAGAAGATGCACAATTGTAAGAGGGACAATGCAATTTGGACAATAAGAAGCAGGGCGGCGCTCCATTAAGTAACCGTGGGTTAAGCGAATATGGCCAATCCGCAGCCTTGCCAAAGCAGTTTCCCACCTAACGGTTATGGTGGTAGGAGGAAGGCCATGGGGACACACTATGTTTGAGAGTACGCAGCTTGTTACTAACTACAGAGGACCAACAACCCTGACAACGGGCAAGGATGGAGGAATGAATAACAGGATAAAAGTCGGAATAAGGGAGACCTTTACGGGAGATGGGACAAGAACGGGCAGCTTCCTTAGCGGCAGCATCTGCACGCTCATTCAAAGAGATACCAATATGGCTGGGAACCATAGCAAAACTCTACTGATTTAAATTTACTAGAAATAAGAAACAGCCACTGTTGAATCTCGATGACCACCGGATGGACAGGATTAAAGGACCCTAGAGCCATAAGGGCACTACGAGAGTCAACTACAACCACAAAAGGGGTTATGACAATGAGAAAGCAACAGACGGAGAGCATAGAGAATAGCATAAAGTTCTGCTGTGAAGACGCCTGCCTCTGAAGGGAGGCGACACATATAAGTGCGGTCAGGAAAAACAACAGAGTAGCCCACACCGTCTGCAGATTTAGACCCATCGGTGAAGATGGAAATAGAGTGGGAGTACGAAGAAAAGTGCTCAAGGAAGAGGCTTTTCAGAATCGTAGGAGGGGTAAAGGCTTTAGTGACACAAGTCAAGGACGTACAAAACTTGGGAAGGGGGAACTCTCCACGGAGGCAAGGAAGGAACAACATGAGGAGAAACATTAGAAATATGAACAGAAAGAGAATCCTGTAAGCGAGATAACCGAACAGAAAGAGGGAGACGATGAAGAGGAACAGGAGCTACAGGAGGGGTAAAAGTCAAAGCACGACAAAGGCGAGAGGAAGGATGTTGTAAGGACCGCACAAGATAGAGAAGACAGTAGCGATCACGGCGGTCCTGAAGAGAGAGGAAGCCAGTGTCAACATACAAACCGAGGCCGGGAGTCGAACGAAAGGCACCAGAGATGAGATGCAACCCAGTATGGTGCAAAGCATCAAGACGGCGAAGAGTAGAAGGAGAAGCAAAAGAGTATGCAGGGCAACCATAATCGAGTTTAGACAGGACGAGAGAGGATTGCAAACAGAGGAGCGTGCGCCTATCCTCTCCCCTATCCTCAAGTAGGTCAAGGGCCTTAGAGCATTCAACTCGGAGGTACGAGATATAGGCCGACCAAGACAAACGAGTGTCAAAGACTAACCCCAAAAGCTTAGCGGAATCCCTGTACACAAGGGGATGACCATAAAGCGACAAAGAGGGACGAAGAACTACATGCTTCTGAGTAAAAGTCATAGCACAAGTCTTAGACATAGAGAACTTGAAGCCATGATCGGTGGCCCAAGATGACACAGCATCAATCGCAAGTTGAAGCCGCCGTTGAAGGAGAGGCGAATCATCACCCCGACAGCAAAGGGTAAGATCGTCAACATAGAGAGTGGAGAAGACGCCAGAAGGAAGAGAGGAAAGAAGACCGTTGAGGGCAACTAGAAAAAAAGAGTAGTGCTCAGAACACTACCCTGGAGTACACCCTCATACTGCCGAAAAGGGGCAGAGAGAGTGGTACCAAGCCGCACACGAAAGGAACGACGAGAGAGGAAACTCTGGAGGAAGAGAGGGAGATTCCCATGAAGACCAAAAGAATGAAGTTGAGACAGAATATGATTCCGCCAGGTAGTGTCGTAAGCCTTTTCCAGGTCAAAAAGGACGGCAATAACAGAGGTCTTCGCAGCAAAAGCAGTATGAATATGGACCTCCAAGTTCACCAGGACATCTGTTGTGCTGCGGCCCTTGCGAAAACCAAATTGAGAAGGGGAGAGGTGGTGATAGTGTTCTAAGAACCACATCAAACGAACGTTAACCATACGTTCAAAGAGCGAGCGTTTATGTAGACAATGAACATTACCGGTGCAAGAACTGAACCCAGTGGTACTCCGCTTGTGACATTTCTCCAGTCTGATAAACTTCCTTTTATTACTGCCCTCATTTTTCTATCAGAAAATTTTTCATCCATGTTAGCAGCTTACCTGTCACCCCTCCAATGTATTCTAGTTTCCAGAACAACCTCTTATGTGGAACGCTGTCGAAAGCCTTTTTTAGGTCCATATAGATGCAGTCAACCCAACCATCTCTTTCCTGTAAAATCTCTATGACTCGATCATAGAAACTGAGTAAATTTGTTACACAAGATCTTCCAAATTGAAAACCATACTTATGGTCTGATATTATATAATTTGTCTCAAGGTGTTCAACCCATTTAGTTTTAAATATTTTTTCCAGTATTTTGACTAATACACTTGTCAATGATACAGGTCTATAATTGAGGAGGTCTTCCCTGCCACCACTTTTGAAGATTGGAACTATGTTAGCCTTTTTCCACATGTCTGCTATGACTCCTGTAAACAGGGATGCCTGAAAAATGAGGTGAAGTGGAATGGTGAGCTCAGAAGCGCATTCTCTCAGAATCCATGGTGAAACTCCATCTGGGCCAGCTGCTTTGTTCCTACTTAGCTCCTTGAGCATTTTTTTCACCTCATCTCTAGACACCTCTATGTGCTTTATGTTGTTCTCTGGAATTCTTTTTGTGTCTGGTTCTTTGAAGATCTCATTTTGTACAAACACACTTCGAAACTTTTCGTTTAATGTTTCACACATTACCTTTTCATTTTCCGTGAATCTGTTTACCATTTTCAACCTCTGGATATTATCCTTTACCTGCAATTTGTTGTTTATGAATTTGTAGAACAGGCCTGGTTCTGTTTTACAAAAAATTTGTCCACTAACCCTTTTTAAAACTTCAGTCTGCCTCTCTCCTTACTGCTATGTAGTTGTTGCTCGCATCTTTGTATTGCTGGTATATTTGAGGGTTTGACCCCTTCCTATATTGATTCCATTTTTGTGTCTTTTGGTCTCTGGCCTTCTTGCAATTTCTGTGGAACCAATCCTGTTTTTTGGCCCTGCATCTCTGTTTAGGTATGAATGTTTGTGTTCCTTCTTCATATATTTTGCAAAATTTGGCATACATCTCATTTACTTCTCTGCCTAGCAACAAGTCTGTTCAATTACACTCATTAAAATTTTTTCAAAGTTCCCATAGTGTCCTCTCTTGAAATCGAGTTTAATAACTGTTTCAATGTCCTCATTTTCTTCTAGATGATATCTTAAAGCATATTTAATGTCTAACATGACATGATCACTCTTTCCCAAGGGAGGAAGGTACTGGATGTTAAATATCTCTTCTTCTTTCCTGGTGAATACTAGATCAAGCACTGACAGTACATCCTCTTTCCTCATTCTTGTGGCCTGCTTGACGTGTTGATACAAGAATGTCTCCAGAATGAAGTTAACAAATCTGCATGTCCAAAAGTCCTCTGTTCTTGCTTCATAGGCCTCCCAGCCTATTTCTTTTAAGTGGAATTTCCCCAGTCTCAACAGTCATGATTTATCTTTATCTGCTTGTACTATAATTTCTCTCATGATCATTATGAGGCCCTCTTGTTTGTTATCCAGTCTTCCTTTTTCCATGTGTTGCTTGCTGGTAGGCTGTAGACATATACAATTATCGGTTTATCATCTTGATTCCAGACCTGCAATGCCATTATGTCAACTTCGAGGATTTTTAAATATTAACTCGCTTACCTTCAGGTGTTCTTTCACCAGCACCGCCACTCTTCCCCTTCCTAGTTGTCCTGTCACGTCTCCAAACTGAGTAGCTCCTTGGGAATACGACTTCATTTAAAATACTTCCTTCAAGTTTCATCTCTGATAACGCGACAATATCTGGGACCTTAAGCTGAATTATATCTTGCAACTCCAATGTTTTTGACCTCGCTCTATGTTGGTATATATAATTTTCAGGAACTCATTCCCTTCCCTTTGTTTTTTACTCCCCCTTCCACTCATGATTTTGTTGCCTTGTTTTTATGTACCATTTCACTAGCTTTCCAGTCCCTGACATTTTGTAGAAAAAAAAATTTGTCTTCTTCACTTCTATTCCCATTTAGACGTTTTGCTTCAATGAGATTCATTTTCGGCTTTTCTCTGTCTTCCTTTGAGAGGTCTTGTCTTATTGACCAAAGTTTGCCTTCCTCATCACTCTGCAATTTCCTGGCATTTCTAAGCACTGCCATCATATGTTTCACACCATTACACGTCACCCTTAAGGGGCGATTCTTGTCTTTCTCATATTTTCCTATTCTTCTAAAATCACTGACATTTTCCATTGAGTTTAGGCCTTCTCCTAAACCTACTACTTTCTCTATGATTTTCATCTCTTCTGTTGCTTGGTCCACCCTATATGAAATTTCCTTCTCTAAACTTCCAAAAATTATTCTGGACCTACTCTGTCTGCAGTGTTTTGTACCAGTTTACTGTTGGTAACCAGTTCTTTCCTAACTGCTTGCCCAATTTCTGCTTCTTGTTGGTCATTTCTGGTTTTGACTTCTAAACACACTTCCTTGATTGTCTCAATCTCTTTTACAACTTGCAGATACATCTCATTTATTTCTTCTTTATACTTTTCTAGTTCTTTATTAACTTCCTCTATTTGAGTTGCCAATGAAGTTTCTCAGTGCATCTCCTTACCTAACTCCATGTTAGCCCTCTGGGGTCCCTTGGACTTGTTCACCATAAGAGTGTATTTTCTTGTTAATTTCTTCAAATTCCCTACTCATCACTTTCCATGCCTCATTACCCTTTACTAGTTCCTTGTTGTGTGTCTCCTGCATTCTTACCTTATCAGTTAAGCTGGTAATTTTCTGACCTTGCTGGAAAATATTTCCTTTTAAATTACAAAACTCAATCTTGAAACCTTCATTTTTTTTTTTTCTAATTTAATTACCCCTTCTTCATAATTCTTTAGCATGCACTCATAATCACTAACCTGCCAAGAAAACCGCCTTCCAATACATCTTGTTGTGAGAAACCTGCAAAACATTTCTTTGCTGGGGTGCTGTCCTCCCCTATGGTGACAGCCATCTTTGTTGTTGACATTCTGCTGTTTTGAAAGATCAACTTTTCTCGCCAAGATTTTTCATTCACAGACACTTATTTCTTATCTCTTAGTTTCTTTTCAAATTCCGTACACGTTCATGTATTCTGGAACACCACTAGCAACCCTCACCCTACTCCCAACACTTAAATAATTTGAATTATCATGGAGCCTGCAGCAGTGTGACAACTCAGTGCGGTCTGTCTTATTACACAAAGCTACTGAAATTTACTCAAAGCTACCCAAAGCTTCCTAGCATTACAAATATAATGAAGAAATATGATATATTTACTCACTATATTGTTGGTTTTGAATGTAGAACATGAAAAAACATATCTTTACTCTGAAATAATATAAATTTATAATGAAATTAGACGAAACTAAGTGGCAAAAGAGACCATAGGAAGTCGACAATCCAAGCTACAATGCTGTGGAGCGACTTATCCAAGATGAACAGATTATTCAAGATATACTGTTGCCTAGAGTTATATTAAGTTATGTTTTTGATAGGTTAGGTTTAGTTAGGTTAGGTTATGTTTGGGTAGATTGGTTAGGTTAGGTTATGTTATGTTTGGGTAGATTGGTTAGGTTAGGTTAGGTAGGTAGGTATAAGAGGCTCATATGCCAGCAAACATTGTTGCTTGGACCGTCGACTTGCTTTGGCGGCACCAGCTTCTTATTTTTGTCTAATTTCATTATAAAATTGTACTTTTTCAGAGTAAAAATATGTTTTTCATTATCTACATTAAGCATCCAACATTATAATGAATAATTTTATCATATTTATTCATTACTAACATAATACTAGGAAGCTTCGTGTAGCTTTGAGTAAGTTTGGGTAGCTTTGGGTAATTAGACAGACTCCCTCAGTGTGATGCTCACTCACTCACGAAACAATAGAACACAGTACTGTACTTTGTTACCATTTCGTTCACACTTTCACTCTCGCACTCGTGTAATTACCTAAGTGTAGTTACAGGATGAGAGCTACGCTCGTGGTGTCCCATCTCCCCGTCACTCTTTGTCATATAACACTTTGAAATTAATGACGGTTTTGGCCTCCACCACCTTCTCACCTAACTTGTTCCAACCGTCTACCACTCTGCTTACAAAAGTGAATTTTATTATATTTCTCCGGCAGCTTTGTTTCATGAGTTTAAATCTATGACATCTTGTTCTTGAAGTTCTGGTTCTCAGGAATTCTTCCCTATCAATTTTATCGATTCCTGTTACTATTTTGTATGTAGTGATCATATCCCCCTCTTTTTCTTCTATCTTCTAGTTTTTGCATATTAATAACTCTAACCTCTCCTCATAGCTCTTGTCCTTCAGTTCTGGGAGCCACTTAGTAGCATGTCGTTGCATCTTTTCCAGTTTGTTGATGTGCTTCTTAAGATATGGGCACCATACAACCACTGCATATTCCAGCTTTGGTCTAACAAAAGTCGTGAACAATTTCTTTAGTATTTTTCCATCCATGTATTTAAAAGCAATTCTGAAGTTAGAAAGTGTAGCATAGGCTCCTCACACAATGTTCTTAATGTGGTCCTCAGGTGACAGTTTTCTATCTAGAACCACCCCTAGATCCTTTTCTTTGTCAGAATTCTTTAAATATTTCTCACATAATATATAGGTTGTGTGGGGTCTATGTTCTCCAATTCCACATTCCATAACATGGCATTTATTCACATTAAATTCCATTTGCCAAGTGTGTGTATGTGTGTAATTACCCAAGTGTAGTTACAGGATGAGAGCTATGCTCGTGGTGTCCCATCTTCCCACGGGTGTGTGTGTGTGTGAGTAAGAGTGAGAGTGAGAGTGAGAGTGAGAGTGAGAGTGAGAGGAGAGAGAGAGAGAGAAATCACTTGTTACATGCATGCATAACAAGAGATTTTGCTTCATTGCTATACAGTAATTGACTTCTTTGGTTGTTCACGGTGTGATAGCATCGTTACTAAATTTATTGTACAAATGTTGAAAGTTTGTAAGATTACTAAAATAAGAAAGATAAATAAAAAGACTTGGTGTATGGTTCATGTTGACTGCTGGACTTACAAATCTGCTTGGATAAACCAGAATGTACTGACCCTTCCCCAGCACCTGTTATCATGCACCCGAGATTTATAAAAACAGTTTGTGAAAATTTTTACATATCTACTTTGTATTACACCATACATAAACTCACACATCCTGTGCAGTACTGTAAACTTAATCATATAAATCAATTCTGGCAGTATTAAGACAGGACTCCTGTTACACATGATAAGCAATACAATGAATGGGTGAATCTACCTTCAAGATTAGTGTCTTTGGAAAATTATCAGATTGAGCTGCATTTGCATTGCGTCCTAAAAACCCTCCACTGTAAGTCAAAATATTTTATTTGTTTATTTTGCATATTTATTCTGCCTCCATATTATTTTAAAATAATAAAAAAGTAAATATATACCAATCTGTTTCCATTACAAATTACCAACAAGAAGGCAGTTTGGCCAGTGTATTATGGCGAAGGTAGACTTGGGTGTTATGGGGCCCTTGCCTGCACAGCCTACACACTTGGCCTTGGTCTTGTTTGCACACTAACTTATAAATGGGCTACTCTTTATAAAGTTATTAGTAAAAAATTCTTGATTACACTCCCAAATTTTTTTAAAATTGTCTTCTCCTAGAGACTAATAATAAATTACTTGCATTAAAAGATGAAAGAAATGCCTGATAATGACTAATGAATCTTATTATTTCTTAAAGAAAGATTCATGAAGTTGGCAATTACTGTATTTTTGCACTGATAACCTGATTGGCATACATTCTTCACTGGACATTAATTATTCCCTCAATAAGAGTGCACCACTGACATTATAGTACACCATGCATTAAAAAGATCCTCTGAAAATTTACAACAGAAATGTCCATTGGCAGTTTTGTTCTGAGGAGTATAATGTCCACATGATCTACACACTGGCCCCTGGAGCTAAACTCTACACACACCAAATAAATATTGAACCACTTGAGCTATTGTGCTCAAGGAGATTTAAAAAGATATTTGTGGCACATTCATAGTATTAGCTTGTTCCACCAAAATACAGTATTTTGATTAGTGGTCTCAAGGCTTTCTATATCAAAGAGACATGGTGTGTGTGAAAAGCCCATTGTCGGGGCACATAAATTGGGTTTGGCGCATACAGTTGCAATAGGCGGTAGCAAAACCTAACTGTTGTAAAAAAAATTGCTTGTTTACAGGATTCTTGCTTAGAGTTTGGGGTTATCATTTGTAGTCCATGTCGGCCCCTTCATCAGAGTGGCACTGATGGTAATGTGATGCTAAAATTTACAGACTAACAAACAGACTAACTATTTTATCTGATTATTTTATCTTATTTACATTTACATACGTAAAATACAGACTGTACATATATTTCCTTTCTATGTCCACCTTATCAAATAGGTATGGTTCATAAAGACACGATGAAGACATCTGATCTGAACAACTATGTCAGATGCTGTCTCCAGAGAGAAAACACTCAATGAGGACACCACTAAATAGGACACTGCTGTAGGAGTTCATCTAATTGGTCTTGAGCACAGCCAGCCCAAGACAGATCTACCAATGATATGTGCTACAGTAGAACACTGTTGACCACCACATGGGGCAACTTTCCCTTTAATAAGATGGGAACAAAACTCAACCCATCAAACCAATTTTAGCTACTAAGACACATCAACATGCATTCTTTGGACTGGTTATTAACCACCAGAACACCACTAAAAGATATTTACTTTTAAACTATCATTAATTTTACAAAATGGGTCAGCAAACATTTTGAAAATATAAACAAAATTAAATGTGTGTTTTTAGTGTGATTTATCAACATGTATTTCTAATACTGGCATTTTTAATATTTGTATGTAATGTTTTATTTCTTGCATATTTTGATGACATCTCCGTGACAATAAATGCTTTCTTGTGGGGAGCCCCTTCAGCTCCTTGGAGCTATCGGACTGATATACGCTATATTAGTCTGGGGCATCAGTCAATTGGAGTTTAGCCTACAGGGGATCATGAGCCAGAGAGGCAAAGGGAGCAATGGCCTATGGAAACCCCCTTGTACTTGGGGGCATTCCATGTCTGTCATCGACCGAGGTTAGCACCCAGAAAGGTAGGCATAACAAAACAGACCCGACATGGTAAGAAAAATTGCAAGTGAAGATCGAACAGAGGCAGAACTCCCTCAACCTAAAGAAACAACCAAACAAGCAATCGACACACTGACACCATGCCGCTTATCTGTGCAGCCCTCCCCACCCCGGGAGGGGGAGGGGGGGGAACCCTGGACCCCCCCACACCGACTACTCACACCTCCAGTTTGTTGGTTGATGTGATCTGGGGGTGGTCATCGACTCTGGCCTCAAATTCTTGGCAGTATTGGTACCTTAGTGGTGTGTTCTGCTATTTATGGTGCAGTGGCCAGGAGAAATTATGTGTATTGGGGCTGCAGGCACTTAGGGCTACCTTCCCTAAGTTCCCTGTAAGTACTACCCTTGGGTTCTAGGGTTACCTTCCATAAAGCTTTCAGGAAGCGCTTCCATACGGGTCTTTGCGGCTCGGCATTTACCCTGCCCTTGGAACCACCTGGGGTTTTCGTGGTCTTTTGTTTGGCCTCAGGTACGAAGTGGTGGTGTTGCTGGTAGGGGCGCAAGGTACTGCACAGCTTGCCTACGTACGTGGCGGCCAGTTCCTGTTCCTTCTGGAGACGACGTATTTTTGCAGGGTTTTTCTTTTATATTTGTTTTCCTTGCCTGGAGGGGTCTGCCTTGTTTGTATGTAGGTCCACTTCTGGTATTTTGATGACCTTAATCTAGGCCCCCGTGATTGTACACGTCACAGGGATTCAGTTTTTATCAGTTCTCCCTTGTTAGTTTGGGTCTAACCAGCTTTGCAGTACCTTGCCTGGGCTTGCCATAGCAGACAGCCTATGGGCCCTGGAAAACCCCATTGGGGCTCAGTTGACTGATGGATGCATCTTCTGAGTTCCACCTCGCCTTGTGCGAGTTCGAAGGTTGCCCATGTCCTTGTCTCAGGGTGACAGTGACCTGTTTTGCCTCTGTTATGTTTGCCTCCTGGGTCAATGACACCTTTGACCTGGAGTCTTACGAGTCTTGTTCTCTGCTCATACTCCAGTTTACCCATTCTGTTGACACTGAGGTTCGGGTTGAAGCGGCATTAGCGTTGCATGCTAGGTTTAGGTTGATGCAACGTGAAAGGTTGATTGCCCACTCGGATGCCTCGAGACTGCCCCGTTTTGGTTATAGGGACCCAGATTTGGGGGCGTTAGTTGCTTCAACTTTGGTGCCTGGCCTTTGTCTGGTGCACTTGTCTCAGCGGCTCAGGTGTCGGCCACGCAGTTGACGCTGTTTGCGCTGATTCTCAGGGAGGCGGTGTCTCTGTTCTTTGCATCTCGCCTCACGTACTGTCAGGCTCTGCTCTCTCTCTCTTTGGAATCCACTTGGGCCTTGGCTCATAGGTTTTTGTCTCCTTTTTGTCCGTTGCTGTTTGCAGAGGCTGCTGTCACTCAGTTTCTGCAGGTGGCCTCATCCAGTGGTCATCCTATATTGGACTTGTTGGTTCTTCGTGGGGGCTGTTCTCAGGCTTCTCGAAAGGGCTCCGAGTCTTCTAGTTGGGGTGGACCACTGGTGCCAGTTTCTGAGTCAGCGCCTCCTTCGAATTCAGCATTGTCTGGTCAGCACAATGCTCGCTCTGCTCATCGGCCGGCTTCTCGTAAGGGGCATCGGCCCTTTTTACAGGTCGCCCCATTGACAGGGTGATGTGGGGGGAAGACTCGCGATGTTTGCTCACACCCGATCCCATGATTTGTGGGCGTTTCGAGTTGTCTTCTCTTTTGGTTTGTGGTGGCATTGGGCGGTTGCTCCATCTTTGTAGGGTTCGGGGCTGGCAGGGCAGGCTTCTTCCCCTGCGCCCCAGCGGGTCATCTTGGAGTGGGTGCACTTAGGCGTGGTCGAAACGACCCTGTTCCTCAGGCAGGTTTCCTGCCTGTTTCCAGTGCTGAAATGAGACTGTGTGAATCTGGACTTGTCTCGTCTGAACCCCTGGATTCCTTTCCCCTCGTCTCGGATGACCACTCTGTCCCAGGTCTAGCTTCTTTTGGAGCCAGGCGCTTGGATGGTGTTTCTGGACCTCTGGGACACGTACTGGCATGTCCCGATTCATGCAGGGTTGAGGTCTGGTTAGGTTTCGTTGTGGGACAGCAGGCTTATCACTTTCAGTTGCCTTCCTCTTGGCTTGAATCTGGCACCTCACAGGTTCACGCCTCTTACCCGGGTCATGGTGACCCATCAGTGTCTGCTAGGGGTTCGGGTTCTGGCCTACCTCGATGACTGGTTAGTATGGGCTTCCAGCTGGTCTGTGTGTCTGCTCAACAGGGGTGTAGTTCTTTCTCAGCTTGCAGGGTTCGGGGTTTCTGGTAAACTGGAGGAAGTCCCATCAGGTTCCGTCCCAGGTTCGGACCTGGCTGGGTCTCTTGTGGGACTCTTGGACTGCTTCCTTCTCTCTCCCTCCAGATTCGTTGCTGAGGCAGCAGTCCTGTCTGTTTCAAGAGCTGTTTCAAGAGGATTCCCGTGTCATTCGGCAGTTGCTCAAGCAGTTGTGCAGGAATCTGAACTTCGCCATGCTGATTTACCCACTGGGTCAGGTCTGACTTCACTGTCTGTACCGATTCCTACAGGGACGTCCCTTCCACCTCTCTCACGATCGCTGGGTTTGGCCTCCGTGGACCTTGGGTTGGTTGCTGTGTTTCACGTGCTTCCTCTTCAGGTTTTTTGTTGTTCAGTGCCTTGGCGCCTACCCGAGCCATCACTAAATGTGTTCGCGGATGCCTCGTCTCTTGGCTGGGATTTTGTGACCAGTGTTTATCAGGCCAGCCAGGGGCAGTGGGCTCCGTTGAGCTCACAACATGGTGCAGGAGTTTGCAGCGGTTTGGCTGTCGCTTTAGAGAGTTCGGGTCAGCTCGGGAATCCACTATCCGGCTCCATATGAACTGCTCTCCGGTGCTTCATTGTCTGAACCACAGGGGTTATATTCGGTCCTTGGCTCTTTGGGGCTGGTAGCTTCAAGAGACTCGTCTGCTGGATTCTTGGGGTTTGTCTCTCCGTGCGGTTCATATCAAGGAGGGTATTCAATGTCTTGGTGGACTGCCTGTCCCGGTTCATTTCCCTGTCCACAGAATGGACGGTTGCTGCCAACTCCTTCAGCTGACTCTGTCTAATATATGGGCTCCCGGATTTATATATATTATAATCTATAAATCATTTACTGTATATATATTATAAACAACAGAGGTCCCAGGACAGAGCCTTGAGGCACTCCACTAACAACATTATCCGACTCTGACTTAACCCCATTTATACTAACTCTCTGTTTCCTTTGAAATAGCCATGCCCTAATCCAACTTAATATAGCACCTCCAATACCATGAGCCTCTATTTTTTTAATCAGTCTTTCATGTGGCACTGTATCAAAAGCTTTGCTAAAGTCAAGGTACACAACATCACAATCCTTACCACTATCAACTGCCTCAACTATGCTGGAATAAAAAGATGGCAAATTTGTTAAACATGAACGGCCATTTGTAAAACCATGTTGTGACTCATTTATTAATATATGTTTTTCAAGATGAAGATGAATTGTATTTGCAATTATTGATTCAAGTAACTTTCCCACAATAGACGTTAGGCTAATTGGCCGATAGTTTGACGCAAGTGATCTATCTCCTTTCTTAAAAATTGGCACCACATTAGCTACCTTCCATGATTCTGGCACTCTACCTAACTCTATTGATTTATTAAATATGGTAGACAGTGGCTCAGAAAGCTCCTCTTTGCATTCTTTAAGCACCCTGGCAAACACTTCATCCGGCCCTGGGGATTTGTTTGGTTTTAGTTTTACTATTTGTTTAATTACATCCTCCCTGGTAACTGCTAAACTAGTCAACCTGTCCTCGTCCCCACCTACATATATTTGTTCGGCTGAAGGCATATTGTTAAGTTCCTCTTTAGAAAATACAGATATAAAATATTTATTAAAAATACCACTCATCTCCTCGCCATTATCCGTTATTTGACCTGTCTCAGTTTTTAATGGACCTATCCTTTCCCTAGTCTTAGTTCGATATAACTGTAAAAACCCTTTAGGATTTGTCTTCGCTTGCCCTGCTATGCGAACTTCGTAGTTTCTTTTTGCTTTCCTTATCTCTTTTTTAACATTTCTAACCAGTTGTATGAATTCCTGTTCTAAACTAACTTCCCCATTCTTAATCCTTTTGTAACACGCTCTCTTTTTACCTATAAAGTTTTTCAGATCCTTTTTTATCCACTTTGGATCATTAGTATTCGATCTATTCAATTTATATGGTATACTACGTTCCTGGGCTTTGCTTAGAATATTTTTAAATAGGTTATATTTTGAATCCACATCGAAATCCCCTTTTCCGTCACCTGTCGCAATTCTCAGGCTATTGAAATCAGCTTTTCGAAAATCAGGCACTTTAACAAAATTTTCTCCTACAGATCTATTCCATTCTATGCTAAATCTAATTTCTTTATGTTCACTGTTCCCTAGCTCACTCTCTATTTCCATGTCCTTAATTTGTGTTTCCCTGTTAGTTAACACTAAATCTAAAATATTATTTCCCTGCGTTGGTTCCTTAATATGTTGCGTAAGAAAGCAATCATCAATTAATTCTAGAAAATCTTCTGCTTCATTATTCCCTGTTTTGTTCACCCAGTTTATTCCACTAAAATTAAAGTCACCCATGACATAAATACTGTTAGATCTAGACGCTCTAGATATTTCATCCCATAGATGCTTTGCTTCCATTTCAGTCTGTCTAAATCTGGTGGCCTATATATAACTCCTATTATAATATTATTTGCTTTTTCAATTAATTCTATCCAAATAGTTTGTGTGTGGGGCGCAGTTTTGATTCCCTCTTTGAAACTACAGTACATTTCAAATTGTCCCTAACATATAAGGCTACTCCCCATCCTCGTCTAATATATCTATCTGTGTGAAATAGTTTATATACATTTATTTGATATTCAGCTAATAGTTCTCTATTTTCTACATTCATCCACGTTTCAGGAAGTGCAATAATATCTGTTTTTTCTGTACAGACAAGAGCATTTAACTCGTTTATTTTGTTTCTTAGACTTCTACTGTTAGTGTAATATACCCTAAGTGAATTGTTATTTTGAGGCCCTTCTCTTTCGTTGATCATTTTGCCAATTTGTTTCTCCAACAAACACATACTTTTATTACCTCCTTCCTCCCTATCAATTCCCATACCACTATCTACTAACAGTTTAAACCCAAACAAATGCCTCTAACCACTGGTTCCAACGAGTTCGCAACAGCAACAACCCCAGCCCTCGATAGATGCACCCCATCACGAGCATACATTTCATTTCTTCCATAGAAGTGTTCCCAGCTGTCTATGAAAGATATTGCATTTGATTTGCAATATCTTTCCAGCCGGCAATTGACACCAAGTGCCCTCGACAACCATTCATTCCCAACGCTCTTTCTTGGAAGAATGCCCCACATGATCGGGATTCCTCCCTTGCTCCTAATTCTATGACTGTTAAATTTCTTTATCAGTTCCTCACTCCTAACTCGTCCAACATCATTACCCCCTGCACTAATACAAATAATGGGTTTGTTCCCATTTCCCGTCATAATATCTTTCATGTTGTCAACAATATCTCCAATTCCAGCTCCCGGATAGCAGACCCTTAACCTGTTCCCCCTATCTCTGGCACAAAACATCCTGTCTAAATACCTCACCTGGGAATCTCCCACAACTCCCATTCGTTTAGGTACCTCCTTAACTTTCTGAGCACTTTGAGGGGCCTGTGCTTCGTTGCTCTTTGTTGATTTCTGTTTTGAGTGAACTGCAGGCTCACCACAGCATTCGTCTTCCAACACGGCAAATGAATTTGATGTCCTTAGGGCATCTGTAGGCGGTCTTGTCAAGGTTTTTTTAAGACCCCTGTCCTTAACGACCTTCCACGACAAGGTCTTGTTAATATTGATCTCCTTCGTTTCTTCTCGATGTTTCAGCTGTCGTACCTCCTCTCGTAGGAAATCCATCTCTGCTCTCAGAGTTCCAACTAGATTCATCAGTTCCTTCACTAATCCTTCCATTATTGCTATAATAATGTTACTACAATCGGAGCTCCAGCTAACACAACCTCTCACTGTGACTGCACCTGACAGACTGCTTTCCTACTATTGGCACATTTGATTGTATTTTGTACCCTTTATTATGGTTTAAGGTACCCTTTATTATGGTGAATCCTCAGAGTGGGGCTTGCTGTTACAGGGAGTGGGTTTTTTTTCCTCCCTCCTCGTACGAGTTGGATTTGGCGTCAATCTCTCCCTGGGTTCGGTTCTGTGGTCCTTTGGGTTCTTCGGTCCCATCTTTCAGGAGGTTTTTAGCCTCCCGCATCCCTCCTCATGTTGTGCAGGAGGCCACTGCGGCTTACCTCCTGCATGACCCAGATTACGCCTCCAAAATGGATCCTTCTTCGTTCTTGTCTGGATCTTCTTTTCGTTACTGGGTTCATTATGAGGTTCCGGAGTCATCCTGGCTTGCGAACTGCCCTTTTTTGTCATTAAAGGTGTGGCATACATTATGTCGGTCCCGCACGCTTGAGTGGCATGAGGCTCATATGGTGGTCCAGGTCTTCCTGGGGGGTGAATTTAAGCACATCAATGTGTGCTTGTTCTTCCTTGCCCTTCCTCGGGATGTCTGCATTGTGCAGCTTTACGTGCAGGTTCCCACCCTCTCGGCTGCCCTGGTCGCTGTTGGTGTCTTGCTGTTCTTTTCCCTTCTCAAGCTGTCCTCAGACTGGCTTGAGGAGGACGTGGAGACACTTGGGGCCTATCCTGGGTCTGGTGCATTGGTTTCGGCAGTGTGTGCATTGTATGCTCTTTTGAAGCTGTTTGCGCCGATCCTGCAGGATGCGGTGTCGCTGTTTTTTATTCCCGTCTCGCGTGTCGGCAGGCGGTGCTTGCTACTTCCGTGGAATCTGCTTGGGCCCTGGTTCTCAGGTTTTCTTTGTCCTATTATTCTTTGCTGCTTGCAGAGTCTGCAGTGGTGCAGTATCTGCAGGCAGATTCTTCCAGTTGTCGTCCAATGTTGGACTTGTTGGTTCTTCGGAGGGCCCGTGGTGGTCTTCCTGGAAGGATCTTGCCAGGGGCTCGGGGTTCCTCCCATTGTGGTAGGCCAGTTTCGGAGCCGGCACAGCCTTCGGAACCATCTTCGTCTGGTTGACGCGGTGATCACTCTGTGCGGAGGTCGAATTCACGTAAGGGGCATCGGCCATTTCACAGCTTGTCCCATTGATGGGGTGATGTGGAGGGGTGCTCAAGCTGTTTGCTCATGCCTGGTCCCACAATTTGTGGGCCTTTTGGATTGTTTTGTGTGGCCTGTGGTAGTGTTGGGTGGCCTCTCCTCCTTCAGGATGAATCACAGGTCTGTACAGTCCAAAACAGGACTGCACAGACCTATGGTTCATTCTGAACTTGTCCCGTCTGAACCCCTGGGTCTATTGCCCCTCCTTTCAGATGACTAACTTGTCCCAGGTCCATCTCCTCCTGGAGCCGGGCACTTGGATGGTGTCCCTGGATCTCTGGGACGCGTATTGGCATGCCCCAATTCATCTGGGGTTCAGGGACTGACTCGGTTTTGTTGTGGGGCATCAGGCTTACTGCTTTCATTGCCTTTCATTCGATTTGAATCTGGTACCTCGCGTGTTCACATGCCTTACCCAGGTCGTTGTGGCCTCTCTGCATCTATTATGGGTTTTCAGGTTCTGGCGTCTCTCGATGTTTGTCCAGTGTAGGCTTCCAGTCAGTCCGCTTGTCTGCTTGCCAGGGATTTGGTTCTTTCTCAGCTCACCAGGTTTGGGTTCCTGGTGAACTGGACAAAGTCCCATCTGCTTTCCTCTCAGGCTCGATCTTGGCTGGGTCTTGTGTGGGACTCTCGGACCACTGCCTTGTCTCTCCCTCCGAAGGCTTTGCTTCAGCTGCAGTTCTGCCTTCGCCTGTTTCTTGGAGACTCCCGGGTCACACACGGTTGCCCAAGGATCTGTGCTGGAGCCTGAATTTTGCTGTGATGGTCTAACCACCATGTCGGTTTTGGTTTCGTCAGCTGTTCTGGTTCCTTCGGGGATGTCCCACCCCACCTCTCTGACGATCACTGGGTTCGGCCTTTGAGTGCCTTGTGGGCTGCAGTGTCGCCAGCTTCCTCTTCGGGTTTTTCGGAGCTCAGTGCCTTAGTGCCTACCCGAGCCCTCGCTCGATGTATTCACGGATGCATTGTCTCTTGGTTGGAGCTTTGTGACCAGTGCTTACCAGGCTGGCCAGGGGCGGTGGGATCCATCCTTCCGTCAGGCCCACAGCACGGTGCGGGAGTTTGTGGTAGTGGTGTGGATGTCACTTCTGAGGGTTCGGGTCGCTCGCGAATCGATGCTCTGGCTCAATTTGGACTGCTCCCTGGTGGTTCATTGTCTGAATCGCGGGGGTTCTATTTGGTTCTAGGCTCTTTGAGGCTGGTCACTTCGGGTGACTCGTCTGCTGAGTTTTCGGGGTTTCTCTCTCCTGGCCGTTCATGTTCGTGTGGTGTCCAACGTCCTGGCGAACAGCCTGCCTCAGTTCATTCCACTGTCCACGGAATGGACGGTTGATGCCGACTCATTCAGTTGCCTCTGCTGGACGTATGGGCTTCCAGAGGTGGACCTCTTTCGATGGTGTGGTCGAAGCGTCTCCCATTGTATGTGGTGCCCTTCCCCAACGGCCTCACAGTCGGGGCTGATGTTTTGCGGCAGGACTGGTCGAGGTGGGATTACCTGTAACTCTTCCGCCAGTTCAGCTATTGCTCCAGGTCCTAGCTCGCTTGGAGATTTACCAAGGGAGAGATTTACCTCTTGGCTCTTTGATGGCCAGCCCAGTCTTGGTTTCAGGCGCTGCTTGCTCTGTGTCCGAACCTGAGGGTCTTCCTGCGGCTCCGCCTCTTTCAGCAGATCGGTCTGGTCTGTTACGTGGCTGGTGGTTCCATCATTTCCTTGAGTCATCGTGTCTGGTCTTCCTGACTTGGGTCTATCACCACTTGTATGGTGAGCAAATGGCTTCATTGATGGTGTCCCCCATGCGTGCTTTGTCTCGGCAGCAGTATGAAGTTTCCTGACGGTCCTTCCATTATTTCTTATCCCTTTGTAGGTCTACTTCTCCCTCTGATAAGGTTGTCTTGTCCTTCCTTTCGTGGTTGTTCCACGACCATCATCTTATGCCGAATACTGTTTCCTCGTATCGTGCGACGTTGGTGGAGCTGCTGCAGCTTATTTTCAGCATTGATGTTACTTTTGCACTGTTCTGTAAGCTGTCTCATGAGTTGTTTCATCGCTGGCCTGCTCATGCACTGCCAGAGTTGTCCTGGTCATTGGACCGGGTGCTCTCTTTCTCCTTTCTTTGGAGCAGGAGTTTCTTCACTTCTGGTCCTGGTGGTAGATTTGTTCATTTGCAGCTGTCTCCTTTTCTGGCAAAGAATGAGACTGCTGCTTTCTGGAGGGATCCTTGAGTTGTTGATGCTTGGTTGGTTAGGCCAGGGGAGCATCATGTGTTGAGTCCGGTTGCGGCTCTCCCCTGTTACCTGCGTGCCATGGCCTCGGTGGTCGAGGATGCACTTTGGGTTGACCAGGTATCCCTTCTTCCTTGTTCTAGGGTTCGGGTCTCCCAGGTTGTCTGCAGGATTATTTAGTCCAGCAAGCCTGCGGTCTACCCTCGTGCCCACGACGTTCGTAAGTTTACTGCGTTGGCTGCTGTCTTTGGTAACATGTCTTGGGCTGACATTTAAGCATGGGGTTTTTGGAGGTCAAACAGGGTCCTGGCCACTCGCTACCTTGTCAAAGTTCCTGGGCCTAGTAGGGCCTGTGTCGCATTGGGTCAGCGGTTGCAGCCAATTGTCTCGACTTCGCGTTGAGGAGCGAGGGCCAATCGCCTCCAGGGTAAGTAGCTCCGGGGAGCCGAAGGGACTTCCCCCCCAAAAAAAACAGCTTTTATGTAATGAAATGCCATTTTCTGGGCGAGACCCGGAGGCTCCCCGGCATTCCTCCCTCTTTCCGGTCGGCATTTTTTTCGCGGTTTTGACTTCCAGTCTCAGAACTGCAGGGTGAATAGGTGGCGTGGGGGTGCAGGGCTTCCCATTCATTGCGCAGACAGCGGCGCAGTGACATGGTGACATCATGCTCATTTCTTCCTTTTTATTTGGGTATTTCTGTCCACTAGTTTGGCTTTCAGTAGCAATATTTTAACCATAGGGGTTTGTTTTGGGGTGCTTACCTTTCTGGATGCCTGGCCCAATTGAGAGCAGATATAGAATGCTTCCAACCACACAGGGGGTTTCTATAGGCCATTGCTCCTCGTGCCTCTCTGAGGGGTTCAGGTTCTGGCTCGTGGTCCCCGGTAGGCCTAAAACTCCATGCGCATTGACTGATGCCAGGGGTCTAATAAATACATATCAGCTCAGTTAACTCCGGGGAGCCTTCGGGTCTCACCCAGAAAATGGCGTTTCTTTACATTCAACGCTAGTTTTTTGCACCGACATCAAAAACTCTTAACAATGTTGTAAAATTGTTGTATTTACCGAGTTCATTTTTAAACCATAAAAATCAGTGCTACCACCCTCCTATCACAAGTTGACGTCTTAACTTCTAAGGCATTGAACAATATCATAATCATTAAAAACAGAACATTATTCATCCTTAGCAGTCAAAAACTGGAAGCATGTGAAATTCTTAGCTTTCATAAACAAAAGTTAGGTTTTCAACTTTGATTACAGTCCTAATATAGTACATAGATACATGGCATATACTGAAATATTATTAATCTTAAAAATAATATCAGCATAGCCAAATGACACTGGTATCAAAATAGTTGTTTTGTATCTAGACTGCACTAAGGTACATATTAACAAATTCATTTAGGACCCTGCTAACCTGAGCAAATAGCATTAGGGCTTGAAATTTCTATGCAAAACAGCTAATGTGAATTTGAAGACTACTGTATTCCAGTTTTTGCCATCATGCAACTGGTTATGATTCAGTCGTGTAACATACCAAATCGGGCACTAAAGTGCAGTTTCACCATCAGCTGAGTTTGAACAGCTTACCACATAACAATTCATGACTCATGCTCTTCCACAGTTATCATTACTGAATTTAAGCTTCACTAATGCTACAGGTTACAACTCTGTTTTCTCACTGATATCAAATAATAGCTCTCTTCAAAGAAAACTCAGAAGTCTTTGGTACATCCACTAGAATAATACATGATGATGGATGGAATTTAAACCTCATTGTATGGACCACTCAAAAATGTATATCAGTTGAGAATCCAGAAGAGTAAAGATGTACAGTACAGTATATTAATGGGTGCTGAATAATGTTTTACAAGAGAGTTACATTCATTGCTGCATTGCTGGATAGTCTGTAGGAAGCCCAAAGGCCCTGGGTAAGTCCTACATAGAGCTGGAGGTCCCAGGGCACATATCTAGCAAAGAAATGTGTAGCCTAGAGAGATCAGATTCATTAGAATCATATTCCGCACAAGTCTTCATGCCCTGCCACCATCTGTGGATAAAATAATTGTTTAATTTACATATACAACACAACATAAAGGAAAATTAGGAAAGACAGGCCAGCCCAAATATACATGTAGAGTATATACAGTAGAATCTTCAAAAGCTAAATCACATAATTTTGGACCCGATTTAAGTGAAGTTCTGATTTCCAAAAATTGCACTCTTATGGTTATTTCCAAATGTTTTATAGTTTTCTTACAGTCAATGATACAATGGATTTATCCTCATATTTAGACAAATAATATATTAATGATTTTGTGGGCATATGTCATCAGCTCACAACCAAGGACTGGGTTCAATTCCCAAGGTAGGATAAAGATGGTTGCGCTTGTTTCGTTTTCCCCTGATACCTCTTGTTCACATGGCAATAAATAGATCTCCAGGAGATGGGTAATAGTTGTGGATTGCACACTGGGAAAAGTCAATAGTTGGCCTTGAGGGACCTTGATAACATTTCTGTGCTAACGGTATACAGTGGCACCTTGACTTACGATTGCCCCGACTTACGATATAAATTTGATCGAAAAATGTGACTCGACTTACAATAGTGTCGTCGACTAATGATATTCATAGATACACATTCGGGTCGACCGAGCACATGGTTCCCAGTCGTGCAGGCTGACCTGCCTCAGTTTACCAGACCCGCCCGCTTAGTGACGATCATGCTTATAAGAAATTCCATTTTTGTGGTGATTTTTTGCTTTTTGAACATAAAACTAATTATTATAAATCAGGCCATGGATCCTATGAAAGTCAGTGGTAAGGTTCAGGGAAAACACATATAAGAATGACGACAGAAGAAAATCAAGAGATCATTCGCAAACATGAAAATGGTACTCATGTTGTTGAACTAGCTAGGCAGTACAACAAAACTTCAGGGGTAGGAGGAGGAGGAGGCGGCAATAATGGATGTCCCTTCCTCTTAATTAAGAAAATGTGTGCAGCTTCCATGGTAGTGTTTATTGCTGGTGGTGGTGGTGGTGTCAGTACAAGGAGCATGGTGTGAATTTGCAAGGGAGGACTATGATAATTTTGTAATGCACAAACCCCCAATTTGATGATTCTGATGTTGCACCCACTTTCAGATATACAGGTGAAGATATGGGTGATATCAGGACAGAACCTTTTTATTGAGCTTTTCTTAGATCTTTCCAAGGATACCTGGATTTTCTCGGTCCTACCTTACAAACTGATCTTTTCAAAAAGAGCTGAATCTCATCCAGAATACCTAAATCTTTTCAATCCTACCTTACAAAGCAATCTTTTCAATCCTACCTTACAAAGCAATCTTTTCAATCCTACCTTACAAAGCAATCTTTTCAAGACTACCTTACAAATTGATCTTTTCAAGACTACTGTACCTTACACTTCACAAGCTTGGCTACATACCACCTACAGGTACTAATGCCAAAGGTGTACATGAGTGCATTATTTGCAAGCACACAGAACGAAAAAAACAGCGTTGAATGTAATGAAACGCCATTTTCTGGGCGAGCCCTGGAGGCTCCCTGGAGCTTATCGGGCTAATGTATGTAATGTTAGACTGGGACATTAGCTATGGAGTTCAGACCTACCAGGGACCAGCACCAGAACCTGGCCCCTTCAGAGAGGTTTCAGGGAGCAATGGCCCTGGAATACCCCCTAGTGGTTGGGGTTTTCCTTATCTGCCATCGACCAGGGTTAGGCACCCAGAAAGGTAGGCATAACAAAACAAACCCCACATAGTAAAAAACTGAAACAAAAAACTGAACAGAGAGGTAGAAACTCCCTACAATCCCAAGGAAACAAGCAAACATCACACTTTACTGCCGCACCGATCGTCCGCGCAGCCCTCCCCGCCCCGAGAGGGGGAGGGGGGTGACCCCGGACCTACCTGCGACGGCTGCCTAGCATTAGTTCGTAAGCTAATGTCTACCGGGATAGACACTTCTCTGACCTCAGTTTCCTAGGCGGTGTTTGCCTTGTGTAGCATTCACTGCTGTGTGCTATGTTGTGCGGTGGCCAGGAGTACCTCATCAGTGCCGGGGCTGCATGCGCTTAGGTGCCACAAACCTCACCCTCAAAGAGTTCTGGAAACACCATTTTAACATTTGTAGTGCTTTAAAACTCGTTGACAAAGCCTAGCAAGTACTGACTCAAAGAACCCTGATCTCTGGCTGGAGAAAATTGTTGCCTGAATGTGTGCCAGAACTAGAGAGGTTTGAGCCTGTAAATGAAGTGCCTCTTGTTGAGAAAATTGTTACTCTGCGCCAGAGAATGGGCTTGGAATTGGATGGTGCTGATGTGGAGGAGTTGGTGGCAAAACATAACGTAGAACTGACCACTGAAGAACTCCAAGCCCTTCAAAAGGAGCAGCAAGAAGAGGCAGCTGAGGATATTTCTCCAGTGGAGGAGGATGAGGCAGAAGAGGATGTCCCTTCTGCAACCATTAGGAAGTGGTGTCAGATGTGGGAAGAAATGCAAACTTTTATTGAAACGACTCGCCAGAGAAAGCTGTAGTAGGCCGTTGCATTTTTTTTTTTTTTTTTTGAGATATATACAAGAGTTGCTACATTCTTGTACAGCCACTAGTACGCGTAACGTTTCGGGCAAGTCCTTAATCCTAAGGGTCCCTGGAATACGATCCCCTGCCGCGAAGAATCGTTAAAGCATTAATCTTTTCAATGACAATGTGATGCCTCACTACAGACGAATGTTGCGAAGAAGGGAAAAACAATCTTCAATGGATCGTTTCATTGTGTAAAAATCAAGCAGTAAGCCACAACCAGGACCTAGTGGTATGCAGGCAAAACGTGCCAGAGAGTGCACCCCAGAGAAGTCCTCACTGCCTGATGTTATAATGGAAGGGGACTCCCCCTAGCAAACAGTAACACCTCTTCTCCGTCCCCCTCCTCACCATCTTCCATACGCCAACAGCAGTCATCTTCTTGAGATGATTTCGGGGCTTTTTTTTTTAGTGTCCCCGCGGCCCGGTCCTCGACCAGGCCTCCACCCCCAGGAAGCAGCCCGTGACAGCTGACTAACTCCCAGGTACCTATTTACTGCTAGGTAACAGGGGCATTCAGGGTGAAAGAAACTTTGCCCATTTGTTTCTGCCTCGTGCGGGAATCGAACCCGCGCCACAGAATTACGAGTCCTGCGCGCTATCCACCAGCTACGAGGCCCAGCAAGGGTAAGTAATAACTTGAACATACTTTTGTAGTGTAGATTTTGATGTATTGGGTATAAAATTTAGTTTGAAGTGAGGTTTTTGGGTAGTCAGAAACGGATTAATTCATTTCCCATTATTTCTTATGGGGAAATTAGCCTCGGTTTACAAGTTTTCAGGTTACGAGCTGTCTCCAGGAACGGATTAAACTCTTAAACTGAGGTACCCCTGTATATAAGTCTCTGGTGTGTCCCCACCTGGATTATTGAATCCAGGCATGGAGACTGCATCTTCAGAATGACATAGCTGCTCTGGAGAAGGTGCAATACCGGGCAACAAAAATCATACCAGTGCTTAGTCATCTCTTGTATCAGGAATGGTTGAGGGTTATTGGGCTAACACTGCAGACCAGGCATTGACAGGGTAGATCTCATAGAAACATTCAAAATACTAAACAATTTGGACAATGTTGATCCTAATACAAAAGGTCAGATGTAACACAAACAAGGAGCAATGGGTTCAAGCTCAACAAGCCACAGTGTAGGACAGAAAACTGGAGATGCCTTTTCACCCATAGGGTTGTAAACCTGTGGAACCGCCTTCCCGCCAAAGCCGTGGATCCCAAAAGACTGCTGGGTTTTAAAGTACAGATAGAAAAGATCATCAGGGCAAATGGGGGGACCATTGACAAGCCATCAGCTTCCTGTCCTCATTGAGGCCACTAGTATTAGTGGCCCTCTGGTAAATTTAGCTAAATTACTATACAGTTGAATAGTAGTATATAACAATAATTCATTCTTGTATATACTGTATTACTAAAAAATATGCCTCCTGAAGGCATCTCCGATTGCAACGAATCCCTCACCCAAACATATCAGGGTGGGTCCTATATAGTTTGCCAAATTGAGGTTGCACTGAATTTGCAAAAAGGCAATAAAATCTTCCATTTCTGGAGGTAGCCTCTTGTGGCTTCTTGAAGCTACCATCGCCAATGCAGGTGCCATCAGTCACAGTATTCTTTGGCCTACCAGGGACCCAGAGCCAGAACCTGGTCCTCTCACAGAGGCACAGGGAGTCATGGCATTTATATATTAAGCTATTAATTTATGCTTCTACCGAGGAAGGCATTCATTTATGTTTTTTTGTTCACACTATGGTGTTGTCATATGAAACAGGTGTGTAGTGCAGTTGTTACTAGCTTGCTTCCCTTTTAGTAAAGCTGGCCTCCTCTGTCAAGGCACCATTGTGAGTTAACTGTGGATACTACTGATTTCTTCTCAGAAATCAAATGCTAACTGTAATGAAAAACCCTTTTCTGGTGAGCCACCCAGTAGCTACCTGTAATCACCATGTTCCTTTTCTCCTATATGAGTTGTGGGGGGAGGGGGGAGGGGGGGGGAGATAATTTATAAAGACAGCTCATGAATGAGGTTCATTACAGCTGGAGGCTTTACGTCATGGCAATAATTGTTTGCTTCGGTTTCCTAAAGGTTGCTTATGTCCCGTAAAGCATTCATTCATTTTGTGCCCTTATACTTGCTGGTCAGATTTTTTGCAGTTTTGGGTTGATCTCTGATTCCCAGGCTCCTCTTGCCCTATATAGTCAGAGTCTGGTCCTGGTTTCTTAGTATGCTCAGGCGAGTCTCAGAAGTCTGGTGCGATTTCCTAAGACTTGGTAGCCCCAGGACTATAACTCTGGGAGCTACTGAGTGGCCAACCAGAAAAGGAAGTTTCATTATATTCAACACCTGACTTTTGGAATAACCTATAGAAAAATTATCTGTGCACTGCATTTGTATTTAATGTGTAATGCACTTGAAAAATTCACTGTCAAATAGACAGCACAAAAAAAAAAAAACAAGCAGATATGTAACTGACCTGCTGAGGGGGAGGAGTTCCTGGTGGGGTAGAATCCAGCTTGAAGTCTGTAGCAGCATATTCTTGCCTGAACCTTACCCGTTCCTCACCCTGGATTAGAAGGAAATTTAAATAATTATTGATGTACTCTCAAACTATACTTGAATTATAGGTGTACCCAAATACATGATCTCCCAGTGTGCAAAATAAGACAAATTAAGCGACTGAATGTAATGAAATGCACTTTCCTGCTGGAACTCTAAGTAGTTCCCTCAGCTTGAGTGTTGGCATTGATAAGCCCTATCCCTTAGAATGCAAGTTATCTTAGCTGCAGCACACTACTACATTATGCACAATTCTTGGGACATGTCATAAAATCAGTGTTGAATATAATAAGCCCCAATTTCTGGATGAGGCTCAGTGGCTCCTTGAAGCTACACTGCTAATACAGTGCCAAACTATAAGGTGCCATCAGTTGCGGAGTTTGTTTAGCCCTACCGGGGACCACAATCCACAATCTTGCCCCCTCTAAAGAGACACAGAGAGCAGTGGCACTATGATCAAAATTGTCTGTGAATTTTAATCGTCTCCACCAAGGAAGCACCCACAAAAGTCAGCAAGACAAAACAGACCACTGCTGGTTATAAGTTAGTATCAATGCCTCAAACTCTCCAAAAGAACTTCCCCAGCATTGTAAACAAACAACTGAAAAATTATGAAACTAGCACAAGCTTGTTCGCCGTCACTCTACCGTCCAGTCCAAGAGGTTACCTTGAGGTTACCTTGAGGTGCTTCCGGGGCTTAGCGTCCCCGCGGCCCGGTCGTCGACCAGGCCTCCTGGTTGCTGGACTGATCAACCAGGTTGTTGGACTGCGGCTGCTCGCAGCCTGACGTATGAGTCACAGCCTGGTTGATCAGGTATCCTTTGGAGGTGCTTATCCAGTTCTCTCTTGAACACTGTGAGGGGTCGGCCAGTTATGCCTCTTATGTGTAGCGGAAGCGTGTTGAACAGTCTCGGACCTCTGATGTTGATAGAGTTCTCTCTCAAAGTACCTGTTGCACCTTTGCTTTTCAACGGGGGTATTCTGCACATCCTGCCATGTCTTCTGGTCTCATGTGATGTTATTTCTGTGTTCAGGTTTGGGACCAGCCCCTCTAATATTTTCCACGTGTAAATTATTATGTACCTCTCCCGCCTGCGCTCAAGGGAGTACAGTTTTAGGCTCTTTAGTCGGTCCCAATAGTTTAGATGTTTTACTGAGTGGATTCTAGCAGTAAAGGATCTCTGCACGCTCTCCAGGTCAGCAATTTCTCCAGCTTTGAAAGGTGCTGTCATTGTGCAGCAGTACTCCACTCTAGATAGCACAAGTGTTTTGAAAAGTATCATCATCGGTATAGCATCTCTAGTGTGAAAAGTTCTTGTTATCCAAACTGTCATTTTTCTTGCAGTTGTGACGGCTACTTTATTGTGTTCTTTAAAGGTAAGGTCTTCCGACATGAGTACACCCAGATCCTTTACATTGCCTTTTTGTTCTATGTTATGATTTGCCTGAGTTTCGTACGTGGTTTCCGTTTTTATATTTTCATTTTTTCCATAGCGCATGAGCTGGAACTTATCTTCGTTAAACACCATATTATTTTCTGTAGCCCATAGAAAGACCTGATCTACATCTGACTGGAGGTTTGCCGTGTCCTCTATGTTGCCTACTCTCATGAAGATCCTAGTGTCATCTGCAAAGGATGATACAGTGCTATAGGTTGTGTTCTGGTCTATGTCCGATATGAGGATGAGAAAAAGTACTGGAGCAAGCACAGTACCCTGGGGGACTGAGCTCTTCACGGTTGATGGGCTGGATTTTATTTTGTTGACTATTACACATTGGGTTCTGTTGGTCAGGAAATTGTAGATCCATCTGCCTATTTTTCCGGTAATTCCTTTTGAACGCATTTTATGTGCAATAACACCATGATCACATTTATCAAAAGCTTTTGCGAAATCTGTGTAAATTACATCCGCGTTTTGTTTGTCTTTCATAGCATCTAATGCCATATCATAGTGGTCCAGCAACTGCGACAGGCAAGAGCGCCCTGTTCTGAAACCATGTTGTCCGGGGTTATGGAGTTGCTGTGATTCCATGTATTTTGTGATTTTACTTCTTAGCACTCTCTCAAAAATTTTTATGATGTGCGATGTTAGTGCTATCGGTCTGTAATTTTTTGCCTCTGCCTTATTTCCTCCTTTATGAAGTGGTGCTATCTCTGCTGTTTTTAGTATATCAGGAATAACGCCAGTATCTAGGCTTTGTCTCTACAGAATGTGGAGGGCCTGCGATAGTGTTTTTTTACAGTTCTTTATGAATATGGAGTTCCAAGAATCCGGGCCTGGTGCAGAGTGCATAGGCATACTGTTTATGGCTTCTTCAAAATCCAGTGGGGATAGGGTGACGTCTGATATATGATTTGATGTTGGTATCGTATCCATGAAAAATTCATTTGGGTTATCAATCTTTAGTGTGTTTAATGGCTCGCTGAAAACAGAGTCGTACTGTGTCCTCAGTAGCTCGCTCATTTCTTTGTTGTCATCGGTGAAAGTTCCATCTCCCTTTCGCAGGGGCCCGATACTAGATGTGGTTTTTGATCTTGATTTTGCATAGGATAAAAAATATTTCGGATTTCTTTCTATTTCACTGATGGCCTTTTGCTCTCTTTGCCTCTCCTGAGGTTTTGTATGATTCTTGTAGCTTCCGTTCAATTGTTTCTATTTCCCTACCTAACCTTCTTCGCCGTTCTTGAGATAGGGTGCGACTCTCAAGTTGTTCCGCGATTCGTTTTCTTCGCCTATATAGGGAACGACGTTCCCGTTCCAATCTGCATCTCTTCCTCTTTTTTCTTAGAGGTATGCGGTTTGAACATATTTCTAGTGCTACTGAGCTTATTATTTCCAGGCACTGGTTCAGGTTTGCATTTTCTAGCTGTTCTTCCCAGTTTATTTCTGTGAAGTCCTTGTTTATTTGCTCCCAGTTTATCTGCTTATTATTGAAGTTGAATTTGCTGAAATCTCCTCCACCGGGAATCTGGACTGGTTTTGAAGGTCTACTCCCCATGGTTGTCATAACTTCAATTAAGTTGTGATCTGAGTAACAGGTATTTGTAATCATTATGTTCCTGATCAATTCATCATTATTAGTGAAAATGAGGTCCAGCGAGTTCTCCTTCCTAGTTGGTTCTACTATTTGCTGGTTTAAGGCAAACCTGTCGCACATCCGTAGCAGGTCATTTGCATGTGCCTGTTCATTTAGGCTACTTCCTGGTATTCTTTCTGATATTACTGTATTAGCCAGGTGCTTCCATTTCAGGTGCCGTAGGTTGAAGTCCCCAAACAGGATGATGTTCGGAGCTGGATTTGTGAGTTTTTCCAAGCAGTGTTCTATTTTCATTAGTTGATCTTTAAACTGCTGAGGGTTTGCCTCCTGGTGACTTATATACAAGCACAATAACTACATTTAAAAAATCTATTTTGATTATCAGCACTTCTACCATATCATTTGAGGTGTTTAGCAGCTCAGTACAGATGAGTGTGTCTTTGATGTAGAGGCTGACCCCACCCTGAAGCTGGTGTTTCCTAATCACATCTGAAAAGATTGTACTCTGAGATCCAGAGAGGTTAGGCACCATTTCTTTTCCCCGTCCCATCCCAAATCCTTATCCTGACCCTTCTAAGTGCTATATAGTAATAGCACTTGTAATAGCTTGGCACTTTCTCCTGATAATGCCCTAGTACCTACTTGCCCCCCTTCCCCTCATATGGGGGGAAGGAGGAGGGAGGCAGACCGAATCAGCCACCTACTCCACCCCTCAGTTCTATGATGACAGTAAAAACTACCCTGATTTCCTTGGGAATGAAGGGTTTCAGGGAGTCAACAGGGCTCACCCAAAAATTGGTGTACCCAAGGACAAGGAAAACAAGGGGACTAACCAGGGAGGAAGGAGCACCATAGGTATCACAACTGAAGAAGAAATCATGGACTGTGACACACACATACGATATGTATGTCACATATCGTCTTTATCTCATATGTCTTTAATCTGATATCTTTAATCTTTATCTGATATTGTCTTTAATCTGAGGGGGTCTTCCCTGCTGCCACAAAAGTGGCAGTAGGGAAGACTCCCCTCTATCATAGACCTGTATCATTGACAAGTGTAATAGTCAAAATATTGAACAAAATAATAAAAACTAAATGGGTAGAACACCTGGAGAGAAATAATATAATATCAGACAGAGAGTATGATTTTCGATCTGGAAGATCCTGTGTATCGAATTGACTCAGCTTCTATGATAAAGCCACAGAGATGTTACAAGAAAGAGATGGTTGGGCTTGACTGCATCTATCTGGACCTAAAAAAGGCTTTCGACAGAGTTCCTCATAAGAAGTTGTTCTGGGAACTGGAAAATATTGGAGGGGTGACGGGTAAGCTTCTAACATGGATGAAAAATTTTCTGACTGATAGAAAAATGAGGGCCGTAATCAGAGGCAATGTATTGGAGTGGAGAAATGTCACAAGTGGAGTACCACAGGGTTCAGTTCTTGCACCGGTGATGTTCATTGTCTACATAAATGATCTACCAGTTGGAATACAGAATTATATGAACATGTTTGCTGATGATGCTAAGATAATAGGAAGGTTAAGAAACTTAGATGCTTGTCATGCCCTTCAAGAAGACCTGGACAAAGTAAGTATATGGAGCATCACTTGGCAAATGGAATTTAATGTGAATAAATGCCTGTTATAGAATGTTGAATAGGTGAACATAGACCCCACACAACCTATAAGTCTCCGTGGTGTAGTGGTAAGACACTCACCTGGCGTTCCGCTAGCACTTTGTCATGGGTTCGTATCCTGGCCGGAGAGGATTTACTGGGCGCAAATCCTTAACTGTAGCCTCTGTTCAACTCAACAGTAAAATGGGTACATGGTTGTAACAACGATTCTTCGCGGCGGGGATCATATTCTAGGGACCTGCCCGAAACGCTACGCGTACTAATGGCTGTACAAGAATGTAACAACTCTTGTATATATGTAAAAAAAAAAATAAATAAATAAATAAATTATGTGAGAAATCCTTAAAGAATTCTGATAAAGAAAGAGATCTAGGGGTGGTTCTGGATAGAAAACTATCTCCTGAGGACCACATAAAGAACGTTGTGTGAGGAGCCTATGCCATGCTTTCTAATTTCAGAATTGATTTTAAATACATGGATGGCAAAAAACTAAAGAAATTGTTCATGACTTTTGTTAGGCCAAAACTCGAATATGCAGTAGATGTGTGGTGCCCATATCTTAACTACTTAACTGCGCCAACCGAGTATTCTCGGTCGGCGGGAAACTGCGCCAACCGAGAAAACTCTCTTTGATTTTTCGGTAACAATTCTAAATGTGTACGAGGTTGGTTGTGTACGAAATGGACTCTTAGAACGTCCAATGAGAGGTAGCCATCTTGGAAAAAAATCCCAGAATGCTCTAGGGCTGCTGGCTGGGTTAGTACTGAATGAGCAACCATGGGTGGCACACGCACCTCTGGCTCCCAAACACCTGTCCGACGCGGTGTTGAAAGATAACGCTCTGTCGGTGAAATTCAAACCTTATTGTTTGAAGAACACAAGGGTCATAATATTGGTGAAGCTACGAGCAATAAGGACCTAACACAAAGGTCAGATGCAAGTGATACAGCACCTATGAGGGCGACACAGCAAGCATATCCAGTTGTATCTCTGAGCATCACCCTTGCAATCCTATGCTATCTACAATTTATTTAGATGATACATAGATGAATCGTTTTCTGCATTCAGTGATGATGCATCTGATACAAATATCATAGATGAACAGTGTTAGCGGCTTCCATGGTGGTGTTTTCCATAGATATTTTCAAGAATACCTGAATCTCTTCCTAACTGATGGACACTCTTTAAGGCTAGCTGAATCTCTTTCTGACTGACGGACAACCTTGAGGTAAGCTGAATCTCTTCCTGTGTGGGACCATACAAAGCGATCTTTTCAAGACTACCTTACAAATTGATCTTTTCCTATGAATCTTTTCAATACTACCTTATGCTTTACAAGCTTGGCTGCATACAACATACAAATACTAAAGCCAAGGGTGTACGTGAGTGAGTTATTTGCAAGCACACAGAATGAAGAAACAGGAAGCGAAAATTTATCTGTACCTGGTGCACTGAGAGCAAAGTTGCGCTGTGTACCATGGGCTACTTTCGTTGATTATTACTCACTTCCGAAGTACTGAGTGCTTCTGTACTCAGTACTCAGTACAGAAGTACTTCTGTCTGGGTTTCCATGTTTTGTGGGAAATTTGAAGTTTTTTCGAATATGAACAGCATTTGACCATTCCTCAGAAGGCGACCCACAACAGTCGACTAACAACCAAGTTCCTAGTTACTGCTAGGTGAACAGAGGCAACGGGTGCAAGGAGACGCGCCTAGCTGTCTCGCATGTAATACAGTGTGTTACTGTGTAAATAGTGTGTGAAACTGTACATATTGTAATTTTAGTGAATTTTTAACAGGTAATATTGCGACAATAAACATTTATTGTGGACACTATTACTGACATGTACAGAGCACCACTTGGTTCCTGAACTTTAGTTATCCGAAACTTCCAGTTTCCCGATTGGGGTTGGGGAGTCACGTTACACGAACTAAGTTCGGGTAGGAAGTAGTCCGCCAAGCTTCACGCCGGCCTGGGTTGGGGTTATTCTACACGAACCAAGTTCGGGTAAGGAAGCGGTCAGCCAAGCGTCATGCCGGCCCGTGGTGGTGGGTGGGTGGGTGGGTGGGAGATGGTTTAGTTTGCTCACTGACCGTGTCGGGCGCCGCCTGCTACCCTGTGACGTCACAGACTCACGGCCTATTGTTCCCATTGTTTGAATTTGTCACTGAGACTGGAGTAGTTCATTCCGTGACTTTGTTTTACATATCAGCACAATCAAGGAACATCCGTGCACAATGTCGACTCCAAATGCACGCACTGTGTCAGTGAAAGCGGGTCACGTAAAAGAAAGAGGTCAGTGATGACATTTGAGAAGAAAGTTGAAATAATTAAGAAGGTGGAGAGTGGTGTCCCGAGAAGTGTCGTGTGCGCTGAATATGGCATTAGTAAAAGTACTGTTTTTTATCTTCTTAAGGCTAAACCTATTTTTATTATTTTTTATTTATTTTTATTTTTATTTTTTTACTATTTCTCTAGAAGTGAAAGTGATAAAGCAATACGAAATAGAAAGATTTAGATTCTTAAGGCTAAACCTATCATTTTTTACTATTTCTCTAGAAGTGAAAGTGATAAAGCAATACGAAATAGAAAGATAGTAAGTAAAGCAAAGGTGGAGAGTGTTGATAACGCAGTGTGGGAGTGGTACAAACAGAGACGTGAGGTGACGAAGAAGCCAGTGGCAGGCTGGCTGCTCGTGGAAAAGGCGCGTGAATTTCACCAAGCAATGAAAATTACTCAAAAGTGTGTATACAGTGATGGATGGCTCAGAAGTTTTAAAACCCGTCATGGCATTAGGTTCATTAAAGTACATGGTGAAAGACAATCTGCTGATATTGTTGGTGCTGATGAGTATGTAAGTAAATTTGCGGAGATGATGCAGGAACAAAATTTATCTCCAGAGCAAATTTATAATACTGATGAGACAGGTTTGTACTGGTGTATGCTTCCCACAGAAACGATGGCTCATAGTGGTGAGGACGATCCTTCAGGTGGTTATAAACAGAACAAACAGAGAATTTCTTTGTTGTGCTGTGCAAATGCAGCTGGCACGCACAAATTAAAATTACTTGTGATTGGAATTAGTAAAAACCCCAGGGCTTTAAAGTCAGCCAGGTACCTCCCTGTGATTTATAAGGACCAGCCAAGTGCGTGGATGTCTCGAGTAATATTTGTCGAGTGGTTTTAATAAGAACTTTGTACCCGAGGTGAAGGAGCACCTGAAAAGTGTTGGTCTCCTGCAAAACAGCAAAGTTGTGCTGCTGCTAGATAACAGTTCAACGCATCCACGAGGTGATGAGCTAGTTAATGGCAATATTATTGGAACGTTCTTGCCACCGAATACAACTTCAGTGATCCAACCCATGGATCAAGGAATAATTAAGAACCTTAAACACCACTACAAGAGGAAGTTTGCCAGACGTCTTAATAATCAGCTTGGAACACTTAAGGACTTTTATAAAGTCTTCACAATAAAGTCAGCTATCTGGACTATTGCTAGTGCGTGGGATGAGGTAAAGCAGACAACACTAAGAAATGGTTGGAAAAACTTTGGCCCACGTCAAGTCTGTTTCCCGAGGAAGATGACGAGGCAGATTTTGAAGGATTTGCGGTGAAGAAAGTTAGCGAGAAGAAAAAATTAAGAGAGGAACTCCTAGCCTATGTCAAGGGGATTAAGTCCCCTGAGCTTAGAGCAGAACTGGTGACTGAAACAATAGAAGATGACATAGATAGATGGATAGATTTTAATGAAGAAGCCCCAAACAATCAAAACATGACTGATGATGAAATTATAGAATTAGTATGTACAGCAAAAAAGCCAGAAGACTGTAATGAAGAAGATGGAGAGGAAGAGGAAGAGGATGAAGAAACGTTAAAGGAAAATTGTAATATGGAAAAAATTCAGAAAAATTTTGAAGAAATTCTGGCATTTATGGACACGAGTAACAGCGAGTTTGAAATTAAGGACATGATGACTAAGTACAATTTGTATATGAAGTTTTTAAAAACAAGAGCCAAGGGAATGAAACAAATGTCAATTACAGAGTCTTTTGCAATGGCTTCAAAGAAAGCTCGCATTGCATCACCTGCACCTGACTCATCGCATGTTGACCCAGTCAACCCAACAACTTCAGCCAACCCAAAAACTTCAGTCAACCCAACACCACCTCTTCCATGTAAATAACTATGCTTCATCAACATCAATCATCAACATAAGCGGATCAGGACTTCAATTATTGGTGAGTACAAACAAAATACGGTTGCATTTATGCTATGAACCTGTCGATTTTTTCCCCTAGATTGTTTCACACATTTTTTTATATTTTTCCTCCATTTCTCGTATAAGAACTTACATGTTAACCGACGGGTCTCGTCCCCAAGGGGTTCGGAAACCAAGTGGTGCTTTGTATCACAGTTCCAGGGAACATTATGAACGGTCTACTGTATACATATTGTAAAGGACACAAATATGCATCATATACTATTAAAAAAACTAATAAAACCACATTGGAAATACATAAAACAAATAATTGAAAATATATTTGTGGCAACACCCGGTGCTTGAATTGCCCGCGCGACCGTGTCTGGGCGATTCACGCACGGGCGACCAGGCCCTGATGACGTCACAGCGCACCTTGTCCATGTCCCCAAAGCCAAAGTAAGTGGAATTTGGTATTTATTTTTACATAGATATGTTTAGGGAAGGGAATTTATCATTTTATGAAGAAAAAAGAATTTTTTGGGAACACTTTATTTCATGCGCACCGGGGGAATTTCACAATAAACTCGGTGCAGCATGGTGGTTAAGAAGCACAACAACAAACTGGAAAAGGTGCAAAGACATGCTACTAAGTGGCTCCCAGAACTGAAGGGCAAGAGCTACGAGGAGAGGTTAGAGGCATTAAAATGCCAAAACTAGAAGACAGAAGAAAAAGAAGTTATATGATCACTACATACAAAATAGTAACAGGAATTGATAAAATCGATAGGGAAGATTTCCTGAGACCTGGAACTTCAAGAACAAGAGGTCATATTATTTAAACTAACTAAACAAAGATGCCGAAGAAATATAAGAAAATTCACTTTCACAAACAGAGTGGTAGACGGTTGGAACAAGTTAAGTGAGAAGGTAGCAGAGGCCAAAACCGTCAGTAGCTTCAAAGCGTTATATGACAAAGAGTGCTGGGTAGACGGGACACCACGAGCGTAGCTCTCATCCTGTAACTACACTTAGGTAATTACACACGACCAAAGGCCAAAGAAGACTGACAAGGAGGAGGAACATCTACAAGATATCAGGCTGGCAGGACCCTGTTCAACTGCTAAAACCCCTGCACCCAAATAACAGCCTAAGACATATCGACAACACAGCTGACAGAGCATCAAACTTATGAATGGCATGAGTGTAAAGGTAGACTGCAGGCTGGCAAGACTGAAGAACACTGCTGATGACCTGACAAACACAAGCCCTAGAACAGGGGACCAGGGAACCGGATCAACCCACAATGAGTGCATGAAAGCAGAAGCAGTGGCAAGAAGGTAATGGTGCAGATCCTCCATCAGACAAAGCACATGAAGCACCCCTGGCCAAACTAACCAAGCACCAACAATCAAAGTACCTCTCAAGAAGCCAACCGGCACATTGTTTGCCAGAAAACAAGGAGCCAGCAGTATACAAACAAAACGACCCCCCAAGGACCGAAGGAACAAGAATTCCAGTGTTGAAGGAGAGCATGAAGCTTACCCACATGACATACAGAGGCAAGAGAGAGCAAAAACAAAGCCACACAAAACAATCATAGAGGTAAGAGAGAGGAAACCAAAGAGAGTTGGAAACCAAAGTCACACAAAACAAACAGACTGAATGGGACCCCATATCATGAGCAGAAGAAAAGAAGAAAAGTCCAAAGACAGTCCAAAGACCAAGCAAGCTCAGGCGGTACATGAGCAGGCTGGAGGTGAAACAGTGCCCAAAAAACTTACGAAACGGGGCTGAGGAAGTATCAACCTTCGAATGCAAGCTGAAGCAACTCCGTGATGTTTCGGCTGTCTTTGGACGTTATTTGGGTGTGGGAGTTTTGGAGGTAGAACAGGGTTCTGGCCGTCCATGTATCTTGTGCACTTTCCAGTTCCTCTGTAGGCTTGTGTGGCTTTGGAGCGGCTGTCACAGCTGTCGGTCTCTACCTCTGAGACCTTTGGTGCCATCACCTTCCTAATGGTCCCTGTTTGCCTTTTCTATGGGTAGCAAGCTTCAGGAGGCCAATGGGGCTCCCCACAGAAAACCAGCATTCAATGTAATTAAATGCAAGTTTCTGGATGAGCCCCAGAGGCTCCCTGACACCCTCCTGCCATTCAGTCAGCAGCTTTCATCATTCCTGAACTGATTTCATAGTTGCCGGGTCACCAAGGCTGGCTCTCAAGGCCGGGAAGGGGATGGGGGGTTGGCATTAATGAGTGGGTGGCTAGCTGGATGACAAGTTGTTTGTTTGTTTTCCTTGTGGGGGGAGTTCTTTTGCTATTTTGAGACTGTAGTGCTCAATTTTCAACCAAACAGTGGTCTGTTTTGATTCGCCTACCTTCCTGGGTGTCTTCCCCGGTAGATGGCAAGATATGACATACTTTAAATGTAAAGTGCTTATAGACCATTGCTCTCTGTGCCTCTCTAAAAGGGCCAGGTTCTGGCTCTGGTTCCTGGTAGGCAACAAGAACTCTGTGACTGATGATCACAACTAATATAGCACTATACCAGTAGGATAGCTTCAGGAAACCTCCAGGGCTCAGCCAGAAACTGGAGTTTCATTAAATTCAACGCTGGTTTTTTTGAAGCAAACAACAGGTAGTACTTAACAGAACATAATCAGACTGGCAAGAAATAAAAAGTGGCATATCACATTGGTCAGTTTTGAGACTAGTCTAAATTCTTGCTTTATATAAATGACAAAAATTACATCTGTCTAAATCATGTGAATTTATTTTCAAAATCTTTGGTGAGGAACTTTATCAAATGCTTTCTGAAAATCTTACTAAGAGCTTAATGGAATCAAGAAGTTTCGAGCGTTCCTTCTTCAGTGTGTCTAGCTCTTGTGCAGCCCTGGATGACCTCACTCCCCCAACTTCTAGAAGGGCAAGATGGGCATCTTTTTCACTTAATGCCGAAGTTAGTGCCTCGTGTCTAGTGAGAAAAGTGAAAATATTATTAATAAAAAAACCATCGAATGTAATGAAATGCCATTTACTGGGTGAACCCCAGAGCCTCCCTGAAGCTATCATGATTAAGTTCCATACTACATAGTGTCATCAGTTGTGGAGTTATTTCTTGGGGGAGCTCCGTCGGCTCTCCGGAGCTATCCAGGCTGATATGGATATATTAGCTTTCTGGCATCAGTCAATGTGCATGGAGTTCTTGCCAACCAGGGACCACGAGCCAGAAGCCTGACCCTTCCCCCCCCCCCCTCAGAGAGGCATGAGGTGCAAGGCCTATAGTAACCCCCATGTTGGAAGCATTCTATGTCTGCCATCGACCGGTTCTGACACCCAGAAAGGTAGGCGCCCCAAAACAAACCCCTATTCTGGTGAAAATATTGCTACCGAATGCCGAACGAATGGACAGAACTCCCAAAACGAAAATTAGCAAACGAGCATGACATCACGTTGCTACGCTGCTGTCTGTGCAACCCTTCTTCCCCTCCACCGGAGGGGGAAGGGGATGCCCCAGACTCTTGCGCCGGCAATCCACCCTTCAGTTCTTGGCTGATGTAATACTGGCGAGGCCATGTGCCTCTGGCTCCAGATTTTGTCTCAGTTCTGAGGTTTTGGGCGCAGTCCTGTCTCTACGGTCAGTGAGTGAGCCTAGTTGATACCTGGTTGAGCCAGGTGTAATACTCTTCAGTACTTGGACTGCATGTGCCTTGGGTTTCCTTCCCTAGGTGCCCTGTAAGTACTGCCCTTGGGTCTTTGGGCCACCTTTCACATGTCACCTTGGGGTCTACCTCCGATGTGTTTTTTTCTGCTTGGTGATTGACCGCCCTTGGAGTCAGCTGGGGTTTTTGTTTACCCCTGTTTGCATCTGGGTAGGGGGTAGTTTTTGTCACTGGTTGGGGTGCAGGGTACAGTGCAGCTAGTTGTCATCTCTCATAGTGGCTGGCTCTGTACTGCTTGGGCACATTGTCCTCTTGTTGGGTTTTATTTTCTTTTTGTCTTCTCTGCCTGGTGGAGGGTCTGCCCCCCTGTTTGTTTGAGGTTCCCTGGGCGGGAAAGAGGTTGACTTGGGGGCCTTAGGCCCCGTTGGACCCTGCCGGTTTTTGTACCCTCAGAGTGGGGCTTGGTGTTACAAGGAGAGGGGTTCTCTTTTGCTCCATCCTCGTACGAATTGGGTTTGGTGTCTACTCCTCCCCGGGTTCAGTTCCATGATCCAATGGGTTCTTCAGTCCCATTCTTCTGGAGGTTTTTAGCTTCCCGCATCCCATATCATGTGGTGTGGGAACTCCTTGCCGCTTACCTCCTGTGCGACCTGGATTATGCTTTCGTAATGGTTCCACATTCCTTCGTGTATGGATCTTCGTGTCCTTACTGGATTCATTATGAAGTTCCGGAGTCGTCCTGGTTAGTAGACTGCCCTCTCTTCTCGTTGGAGGCTTGGCATACGTTCTGTCGCTCCTGCATACTTGACTGGAGGGAGGCTCAGACAGCATTGCAGGTTTCCTGGGAGGCGAATTTGAGCATCTCATTGTGTGCTTGTTCACCCCTGCCCTTCTGCGGGATGATGGTGTGATGCAGCTTCATGTGCACGGTTCCTTCTCTTTAGGCTGCATTGGTCATGGAGGATTTGCGCACACATGACCTGTTGGCTTCGGCCATGCCGTTACTTTGCCCTCCTTGAGCTGTCCTCAGACTGGATGTCTCGGTGGATGTGGAGGCGCTTGGGGCCCGCCTCTGGGTCTGGTGTGTTGCCTTCGGTGGCATGTGCATCGTCTGCATTGTTGGAACTGTTCGCACCACTCCTGTGGGATGCGGTTTCGCAGTTTTTGCTTCTCGACTCGCGTGCCAACAGGAAGGTGCTCGGTTCATCCTTGGAATCCTGCTTGAACCCAGGCTCTTCAGTTGTCTTCATCCTTTTGTCCGTTGCTGTTTGCCGAGTCCACAGTTGTGCAGTATCTGCAGGCAGCTTCGGCTAGTTGCCATCCTACGTCGGCAGACACAGACTGCTTCCAATTACAAGTTGGTGTCTATAACCCATTGCTCCTCGTGTCTATCTTGAGGGGGCCAGGTTCTGTCTATGGTCCCCGGTAGGCCTAGAACCCCATCGACTGACTGTTACCACAGTCAAATATATGCACATCAGCCCAGTATAGCTCAGGGGAGCCGAGGGGGCTCTCCTCAGAAAATGGATTTTTAACAAATATTTTAATTTGGGACGCAACATGCTTCCCCGCCCAAGATCCGTAGATTTTTTGTGTGTTTATGTGATGCAATATGTGTCCCTGCCAGGTAAAGTGTAAATTAAAATATTGAAATACGTAAAATTCTCAAGTTAGAAGTTGTTGATCCAGATATTTTCTTCAGAAGGTCAGATGTAAGACAATCAAGAAGCAATGGCTTCAAGCTCAACAAGCCACAATGCAGAACTGAGAACAGGAGATGATTTTTCATCCACAGGGCTATTAACCCATAGAACCCATACCTGCCAAAGATGTAACTGCCAAAACTGTGCTGAATTTCAAAATATACCAGGAAAAGATCATCAAGGCAAATGAGGGGACCCTCAACAAGCCACCGGCTTCCTGTTCTTGTCAAGGACACTAGAGTTATTGGCCCTAAGGAAAATCAGGTAAATAAAGTCCCCCCAGCATCCATCCAGTCCCCCCACCATCCATTCAGTTCCCTCACCATCCCTCCAGTCCATCCATCTATCTAGTCCATCCATCCATCCAGTCCCCCTCCACCATCCAACTATCAATCCACCCCATCTATCCATCCAACCAGTTCCCCCTCCATCCATCCATCATTTTCCCCACCATCCATCCATCAATCCAGTCCCTGCACCATCCATCCAGTCCCCTCACCATCCATCCAGTCCCCTCCATCCATCCATCTAATCCCCCCCACCAGCCTGGTAGGGGCATGACAGCTGAGTGGACAGCGCTTCGGATTCGTAGTCCTGAGGTTCCGAGTACAATCTCCAGTAGAGGCGGAAACAAATGGGCACAGTTTCTTTCACCCTGAGGCACCTGTTCACCTAGCAGTAAATAGGTACCTGGGAGTTAGACAGCTGCTACGAGCTGCTTCCTGGAGATGTGTAACAAAAAGGAGGCCTGGTCGAAGACCGGGCCACAGAGACGCTAAAGCCACGAAATCATCTCAAGATAACCAAGAGGCCGTGCAACTTCACCATTGTAATCACTGCTATCAACTTATATCATGGTTGTTATGTTGAATGCAAATTTTACTACAATATGCCTATTAATAATCCTCAAATTATGCTACACTGTACCTGTTGATAATCCTCAAATTATGCTACACTGTACCTGTTGATAATCCTCAAATTATGCTACACTGTACCTGTTGATAATCCTCAAATTATGCTACACTGTACCTGTTGATAATCCTCAAATTATGCTACACTGTACCTGTTGATAATCCTCAAATTATGCTACACTGTACCTGTTGATAATCCTCAAATTTTACTACAATAAAATTATTAATTTTCTTCAAATTTTCTTACAATGTACCCATTAATATTCATCAAATTTTGCTACAAATTACCTACATAAAATTATCTTTTAGATTAAGGACCTGCCCAAAATGCTATACGTGTTAGTGGCATTGCAAGAATGTAAAAACATCAATGCAAAAAAACAATGGCCATTGACAAGACAACTTCCGAAAGATATTCAACACTTATCTGCAAAACCAGAACAGGATAGGTGGAGGAAGAATGAAAAGTACATGCAAACAGGGTCACAACAGGCATGTTGGGCTGGCTGTTGTGACCCTGTTTGGTCACATTGACTCCACACTGACTTTGCCTGATTGACTCCAGTCAGACTGGAAGCTCTTAGGACTGCCAGTGGGGGGATTGTAACTATTAAGGAATGATGTAATACTGTGATCCTAGTTGTCAGAGTTGTTCACATTTTCTTTGCTGTTGTATTAATTTTATTTTGCTCTTCCATTATGGTAATTTATTTTTTGGTTAGGGTGATTTAGCATCCCCTGCTACTCTGCTAGATCACCAGAAGGCTTTTTATGATTTGCAAGGGTCTGGAGTGAAATTCAGCTCTAGATTTAAAGTTCTAAAAATTAGACAATTTTAAAACTTAGTCATTGTTATAGAATCTTACTTCATATCAAACAATTCTTGAAGATGATGTCGCTGTTCGCCAACCATGGCATTATACCGGGCTTCCACCTGAGACAGTCGCTGCCTTACAGGACGACAGGAAGTACACCGAAGATTTTGAGCATTTTGAGCACTTGCTAATCTATTCTCAAGTTTATTAAGCTGAAAAAAATCAAAATTTAAAATGAAGAATATTGGAAATAAAATGTCACATTTTTGTCCATCAAAAAAATTATATATACTGTATAATAAATGGCTGGTTCAAATAAAAACAATAAACGCTAAATAAAAATAGTGTAGTGTGTAGTAAAATACCTCTATCTCAACTATCCTCAATAGCTTCCCTTGGCTAATGATACTGATGCAGCAAAGTTACATTCACATATCAGGCTCCCATGACTATCTCTACTCACTGGTGATCAGGGCCAAACCAGTGATTCTTTCTGTCTTGGTTTCTGAAAGGGGTGAAACCCATGTGAGGATCAAAGATCAACTCACTACTGAGGCAAAGCAGCCATGACAATGGAAGTCACAAAACAAAATAACCCTCCTGAAAAAAACCCAGCATTGACTGTAATGAAACGCCATTTTCTGGGTGACCTCAGAGGCTCTCTGGAGCTCATCGGGCTAATTTATGTTATATTAGACCGGGACATTAGCTAAGGAGTTCAGACCTACCAGGGACCAGCGCCAGAACCTGGCCCCTTCAGAGAAGTTTCAGGGAGCAATGGCCCTGGAAAACCTCCCTTATGGTTGGGGGTTTCCTTATCTGCCATTGACCAGGGTTAGGCACCCAGAAAGATAGGCATAACAAAACAAACCCCACATGGTAAAAAACTAAAATAGAAAACCGAACAGAGAGGTAGAAACTCCCTACAATCCCAAGGAAACAAGCAAACATCACACTTTACTGCCGCGTCGATTGTACGCGCAGCCCTCCTCGCCCTGAGAGGGAGAGGGAGGAGCCCCAGACCTCACCACGTCGGCTGCCTAGCATCAGTTCGGAAGCTAAGCTTCAACCAACTGTGAAAAAAACGCCGACCGGTGGGGAGGGAGGGTTGCCAGAGAGCCTCCGGGGCTCACCCAGAAAATGGTGTTTCATTACATTCAACGCTGGTTTTCTGTGGGGAGCCCCTATGGCTCCCTGGAGCTTTATACCCAAAGAGAAGGAAAAGAAAAGGCTGACCTGGGACGAGGCCTCCACAAACCCCGCAACGCGAAGCCGAGACAACAGGCTGCAACCTGTGACCTAAGGCAACAAGAACGCACAGGAGCAGACACGCGCATAAAGAATGGGAAGCCAGGAACCTGTGCGACCCTCAAATCCTCGTGCCCGAAATGAGCCCTAGATGTCACCAACACAGCAGCGAAAGCTGCAAACGTCCAAACAGCACGGGCGCAAGGATAGACCGCAGGCTGGAAGACTTAAAAACTCTGCGGACGACCTGTGAGACCCGAGCCTTGAAACAGGGAACGAGGGGAACCGGATCAACCCAAAGCGCATCCCCAGACATGGTACGCAGGTAACGGCAAAGAGGCGCAACCGGACAACACAGAGATGCACCCCCGGCCAAACCAATCAAGCATCAATAACCCAAGGACCCTTCCGGAAAGCAGCCATCTCGACTCTCGCCAGAAGGACGGAGAAAGGCTGCAAATGTACAAACCTACCACCAGTACCAAAGAGCAGAAACCCCTGCACCTGAAAAGCCTGAAGCTCCCCAACCCACAGAGGCCCATGCCAACAAAATATGGCCTATGAAAACCAAACTTGAACCGAAGGGGCTACCATAAACTGAGGAGAAGATAAGAGGGCACCCTGATCAAGGACCAGGACGGCTCAGGCGACGCATGAGCAGGCCGGAGGTGAAACAAAACACAAGAAAGCGTACAGAATGGGGCAGATGTGACATCCACCCCAAACGCAAATCGGAGCGGCTCCGCCAGCGTCGCACAAAACGAGGCGACAGCAAGAAACATCATTTATTGAAACTAGATTTATTCCTCCAAGGAGTGCCGGACCAACCGGGCTGTGGTGGGTATGTCGGCCTGCGGGCCGCTCCAAGCAACAGCCTGGTGGACCAAACTCTCACAAGTCAAGCCTGGCCTCGGGCCGGGCTTGGGGAGTAGAAGAACTCCCAGAACCCCATCAACCAGGTATCAACCAGGTATCAAATAACTGTAGTCCTGAAAACTACCACAAGCACCAACACAAGATCCCTGGTCACATACACGTGAAAAGAAAAATACATGCCGCCAACCAATGGGGCAAAGAGCACCACGCCGGCCAGGCAAAGAAGGCACAAAGAAAGCACAAAACTGCATCAAAAGGCCCACCTCGACAACAAAACCCAAAGTCCCGGCATGACCACAACACGTGCCAAGACCCAAAAAAGATCAGCCTGCAAGCCAGGAAGACCCTGGAATCCCATAAGGCAGAACTGGGTCACACACAAGGAAACAAAACCCCTTGAACCCACAAAGGAGCCCAAGAGGAAGAAACCTCTGGAACAAAACCAAAGAACCCAAAGGAACCCGGAATCGAACTCGGGGGAGCCCAAACCACCACATTTGCTGGTGGAAATACACCATAGAAAGGCAAGGCACAGCCCCCAGACAGAACCCCCAGGGAAATGGCCAAAACAGACCAAAAACTCAGGGACAAGGTGTGGAAGCAAACATAGACAGGGACACTGAGCCCAAACCCTAGGGCCCAGACCCAAAACAGACAAAACGGAAAACCCGGTGTTAAACCAACACCCAAACGTTCCCAGAGGAACAGAAGACGAGCAGAAAACACTAGAAAAGCAAAGAAACGACAACAGGAGAATAAAACCCCTGAAAGAGGTGAAAAAACTCACCCCAGACGCTCGCTCACACACCCAGGCGCATGTAAACAAACCGCCGCGCCGCCCTGGTCACCACGCCGGGAATTCAGCAGAAAGAAAATGGCCACCGGAACAGGGGGCTGTGACCGACACAAAAGATACGAAAACACGCCAGCAAAAGCGGGAATTAAGCAGACTAGATGGGCAAAAAACTCAGCCCAGAAGCAGAAAAACTGCAGGAAGAGGCAAACAGCCCCAGAACTGCTAGCAGGCATCCCCACAGCCCCGGAAACCCGCAACAGAGGCCCCAGGGCAGAGTCGTCCTCCACGCCCTCCGCCCTTAAAGAAAAGGAAGAGTCAATGGGAAAGGCAGCAAGAAAGGGCCGCTGGTAAGACCCAGAAGCCTTGGCAGGAAGAATAGGCTCAAAAACCTCCGTCCCTAACCCGAACAGGGCAGCCCCCGAAGCCACCCGAGTCTCGACCCCAACTAAACCCAGCCCCGACCCCAAAACTCGCAGACGGTCCAGAGCCAGGAACAGAGAGGGAAAGGGGCAAACAGCACCTAACCAAAACGGGGCGGCTCGGAGCATTCGAGTGGGAAACCAACCTAGCGTGTTGCAGCAACCTAACCTAGCTTGCAACACGGATGCCGCCTGTACTCTGAACAGTAATAACATCAGGAGAGTACTGGAAAACAAGCAGAGAATATCTCTCGCAAGACTCCGGGTCAAGATGTCAGTGACCCAACAGGCAGCATGACGGAGGTAAAAGTGGTGACTATTACTTGAGACAAGGGCACAGCAACCAACAAACCCGCACAAGACGGGTTGGAACCCGGAAGACACATTCAATGGTCCACCGAGCCCCGACAGGGTTTTCTAGGGCCCGTAGGGTAACAACTACGGGAAGCCGGGCAAAGGTGTTGCTAATCGGTTAAAACCCAAAACTAACTAGGGGGTAGAGGACAACACTGAAAACCCCTGCGATGAAAACCAATCACGGGGGCCTAGCAAAGAGCCACCAAACACTACCAGTGGAACTATAGCCACACTAGGCAGACCCCCACCAGGAAAATGAAATTAAAAACAAAAGAAACCCCCGCAAAAGTACACCATCCCCAGAGGCAACAGGAACCGGTCGCCGCTTAGGTGGCAGGTCGCACAACACCTTGATGTAAGATAGAGACTCGTGTGTAGGGAGAAATAGCAGTGCTATTGAGAGAGACCCTTGTGTAGGAGGAAATCGCAGTTTTAAATGTTGAAAAACAGTCAGGTACTCTGACACCTTTCAGATGCACAGAGCATCATCTCGACAGGAAAATGTAATCTTCAAAAAAAAAAAACCAATGTAAACAAAAGGGATAAAATGGTTAAGAAAAAGCAGATTCAATGCAAGAAAATATAGAAAAACAACAGTGTTAAATGCACAAAAACAGCCTGGAACATTATAAGACATATAAATGAAGTATTGGGAAATGTGTATGACATGTATAGGGAGGGGAGATTACATGTATTGGAACCAGGCAGGCAGGGACATGTGCAAGCCCCTATCAGTCACTTGGGAGTGGGAGGCAGTGAGAACCACACCAGTGTTGTGGATGGTCTCCAACAAATACGATAAGTGCAGTATTATAGATGTTTATAGCGGTGCTTCCCCTTTTCTTTATGAGTTAGGGATAGGAATTTGTGGAAATAAGGATTTTTGGAACCCTGTGTTTAAGGAGAGTGGTGTGTTGTTAATTCAGGTGTATGTTCTCAGCTGTGTGTCACATGGGAAGATTATCCACATTTATTTTGTATATTCATTTGTATACCCAGGCCCTTTGTAGTGACCTATGAGGAGTGGAATACCAGTCTCCGTGGTGTAGTGGTAAGACACTCGCCTGGCGTTCCACAAGCGCTTTGTCATGGGTTCGTATCCTGGCTGGGGAGGATTTACTGGTCGCAAATCCTCAACTGTAGCCTCTGTTCAACTCAACAGTAAAATGAGTACTTGGTTGTAAAAATGATTCTTCTCGGCGGGGATCGTATTCCAGGGACCTGCCCGAAACGGTACACGTACTAGTGGCTCTACAAGAATGTAACAACTCTTGTATATATCTAAAAAAAAAAGACCTTAAGTCCCAGGTTGTAGAAGGAGAAGGACCCTACTCCATTCTCTTTGTCTGTATCAATCCTGTGGTGGATCCAAGTAAACCTTTCCCCCCCCCCCTGTTCTAAGTAGTATGAGGAAATCTGGTATTTGTTAAATAAAATCCCTTTTGTAAAATTGTACCCCAAGGTGTATTTCTTGTCTCATGTAGTTAGAACTGGTGACTATTACTATATAGACCCCTGCACTTCCATTATTTATAAGAAAGTAAGAGCGGGTGTTGTTACCGATACTTTAGGATACAGCTTTCAATCGCGTTTCTTACATTGACGCCCTAACCAGCACAACACCAGTCCCTACCCAGGGCCAAACAAGGGCCCCAAGCCCCAGCTGGGCCCAAGGGTGAGGCAAATGCCGAGCAGCAAGAACCTCTACAGGAATGGTTCCTGAATGCCCCAGGGAAAATAACCCTGTCACACAGGGGCAGTACTCACAGGGCGCTTAGGGAAGGAAGCCCCTAAGCACATGCAGCCCGATACTGATGAGGAACACCTGGCCACCGCACAACACAACACACGGCAGTGAGCGCCACGAAAGGCAAACACCACCTAGGACACTGAGGCCAGAGAAGTGTCTATCCCGGTTGACATTAGCTTACGAACCGATGCTAGGCAGCCGGCGTGGTGAGGTCCGGGGCTCCACCCCTCCCCCTCTTGGGACGGGGATGTCTGCCGGACGATCGGTGCTGGCAGTAAAGTGTGATGTTTGCTTGTTTCCTTGGGATTGTAGGGAGTTTCTACCTCTCTGTTCGTTTTTTTGTTTTAGTTTTTTACCATGTGGGGGTTTGTTTTGTTATGCCTACCTTTCTGGGTGCCTAACCCCGATCGATGGCAGATAAGGAAAACCCCAACCATAAGGGGGTTTTCCAGGGGCCATTGCTCCCTGAAACCTCTCTGAAGGCGCCAGATTCTGGCGCTGGTCCCTCGTAGGTCTGAACTCCTTAGCTAATGTTCCGGTCTAATATAACATACATTAGCCCAAAAAGCTCCAGGCTTTTTAACATACATTAGCCCACAGAAAATATTTTTTAATTATGAATTTAATCCTACCAAAATAATATTAATATTGCATTCATTATTATAATGTACTTCATCTCAAAGTAGTTGTAAATAAAAAAAGCTTAATTTGTGAATAATTTACATTTGTTATGTAATCTATACAGATTACGGTTATGTCTATACGGTTATGTGGATAAGCACCTCCAAAGGATATCTAATCAACCAGGCTGTGACTCAGTACGTTCAGGCTGCGAGCAGCCGCGTCCAACAGCCTGGTTGATCAGTCCGACAACCAGGAGGCCTGGTCGACGACCGGGCCGCGGGAACGCTAAGCCCCGGAAGCACCTCAAGGTAACCCCAAGGTAAGGTAAGGTATACTACAAATGTAAATATAAATCTCATACTGACCTTCTCTGTAATCTCCTTCCGTCTATCTTCTTCAGTCTCGCTTCTCAAGCTCCATATCCTGTGGCAATCCTAACGCTCTGTCTTAATGCTTCTTCCAACTCCTCAATTCTCTCATTCTTGTGCTTAACAACCACCACCAGTTGCTCTAGTTCCTCGATCTTCTCATTCCTTTTCATATCTTCCTCTAATGCATGAATTTCCTCCTCAAGTTCTTGCATACGCTCTCTTTGTCTTTTATTTTCATCACTAAGATTGTTAATGAGTGAATCTTTGAGTTTGATATCAACATCCATTTGATCGATGTGTAACCTATATTCTCTCTGACGACCTTCCATCTCTAACATATCTATCTCTTGATGATCTGTGCGCAATTGCTCTTCAGAAGGCTATGTGGTGAGGTTTTGCATTCAAAGTATCACCATGGAGATTAAAAGATTTTCAATTAGATTAAAAATATTTAAAATTGGATACCCACAGTCACATACAAGGGCCCATTGGTTACACCCAAATCAGACACTTATTTATTGTCATCTCAAATTGATGATCAACATAGAAATGGAACAGTTCCATGAGGCGGTCAAAGTGATTGGCAGGGTTGAGATACAAGTTGGCATTTAAAGATGTTATCCAATCAGTTATGTTTGTTTTAAGACAGTATTTCATTTGGTGTTCAGTGTTCAAAAGGTGGGCAAGGAAAGATAAAATGCAGTTCATAAACATATATCAAATAAAACTATTTAAAATAGAAAAAATAGATTAATTCATAACTAAATTACTTTGAACTTTTACATATTCCTTCATTTTATATCTGAGGTCCAACAAGAAACCAACAAGATTCTTCTTTTAATTTTCATCCACTTCACAGGCACATTGAGAGATTAATTGAACAGGAAATGTTTTATTCTTTATAATTCATAGAATCTAAGAGATGGGGGCACTCATGATATTTTTTGTTAAAATCTCATTCACCTATCCTCAGAAACTACAACAACAACAATAACAACTCAACAACACAGGTAATACTTATTGCCTGTGACAAACGTCCATCTAATTCTAATGTTTCAAACATGTTCAGTATCATCATAATACAATTTGATAATTCATTTAGAAAAAGCTTTTCATGAGCCCACTAAACCCTGAGGCAGCATTTTGAAGCGGCTGTACTCCACCAAAGAAAATCAGAAATAAACCAAAGACAAAGTATATAAGGCAAAAGATAAGATGCATAATTTATCAATAAATTTAGATATAAAATATTAAAGTAATGTGAATGATGATAGATGAAGTAGTTATGCAAATAAATAATTTAGGGTAAAGATAAAGGAAAGCATATATTGTAGACAGAGTGATGGCAACCAAATGCCAAGATATTAAATAGAACAAAATTTAACAACCATGTATTAATATAAATTATATTGGGAAGAATTGCAATAAAAAGAATGAAATATAAACAAAAACCCCAACATTAATGACATAAATAAAGCATAACAGAGAGAGGTGGGTGACAGCTGATGGATTGGGGAGAAGCAGTACAGACGACGCAGTGTGGAGACAGCATCCGGCCAGGCAGGGGGAGAGAGAGAGAGAGACGGCTTGTTAGTAAACAGCTGCATGCAGCAATATCTTGTGCAACTGGCCCCAAAGCATCCACTTTTGTATGCACTCCTTTCTTATAATACACACACATATAATTCTGAAAGCTTGCTTTATATTTTTGTGATACTCTTCTAAATCTGCTAGGTTATTTATAAAGTAAACCATATGCTGATAGTTTTTCTAAATCTGTTACTGAAAACTTTTGAATTCTTTGACAGAAAATGCTATGCTGTCAAAAATGTTAGTGACAGTGGAAGAATGTACCACTACAATATACTACTGTACAAGAATGTTGGTAATTATACCAACTTATGTACAGTCACAACCTATTGTATTTTGTGTATTATATATATATACATATATATATATATATATATATATATATATATATATATATATATATATATATATATATATATATATATATATATATTATATATATATATATATATATATATATATATATATATATATATATATATATATATATATATATATATATATATATATATATATATATATATATATATATATATATATATATATATTATATATATATATATATTATATATATATATATATATATATATATATATATATATATATATATATATATATATATATTATATATATATATATATTATATATATATATATATATATATATATATATATATATATATATATTATATATATATATTATATATATATATATATATATTATATATATATATATATTATATATATATAATATATATATAAAATATATATATATATAATATATATATATATATATATATATATATATATATATATATATATATATATATATATATATATATATATATATATATATATATATATATATATATATATATAATAAAAAAATAAATAATGTAACTGGTAATGAAACCTATGATTTTAGGTTTGTAACTATGCTCATATTTGCAATTGTAAATCTTGGTTAGAAAGCAATTAGAATGAGCTTTAATTTAAAAAATATAAGTTAATAATATATTTTTAACTATTTATCACACAACTGCATTCTCAACTGTTATCAGTAGGTACTCAGTTTACATTACAGTTCTAAGGACTTATGCCAATACTATACTATATACACACACTGATTGTCCAGATTCAGGTCTCTCATTCATGAGTAAATATTATAATAATAGTGAAACATCGTTCACAGATACCAAACTGATATAGTATCTTTACATGAATGTTTATTAATCACTATAGGTTTCTGTAATCTTTGCTGCCAAAAATAGCTTCACAAAAAAACTTTACCTAATGAAACAAAGTATAATTTAACTTTCAATCAAATTTCATTCAAAAGAATCTTTGAGAAATGGATAAGGAAAGAGGGCAATATAGTTCACCTCTCATAGAACTGTTGTATAAATCTAATATAAACCAAATTCATTCATTTTGCTTACAGAACTCAATCTTACATGGAGCAAGGGGCCAAGTCTCATGCTGCACATATTAGGATGGAACTTAAATTTTTATTTAGACAACATTAATCATGCTGTTGTTGACAACACAGCTCTACACTACAATTCTATTTTTCTGGCTGATCATTCATTAATACATTATTCCTAAAGCTTTCACAGTGGACTCAAAATGAGTATGTTATCCCTCTCTTAAAAATTGGTTCAATTCCACATAATGTAAAAACCAGCGTTGAATGTAATGAAATGCCATTTTCTGGGTGAGCCCTGGAGGCTTCCTGAAGCTATTCAAACTGATATGTGCTATATAAGTTTCAGGTCATCAGTCACTGGAGTCCTTATGACTACTAGGAACCAAAAGCCATAACCTGGCTCCCTCAGGGAGGCACAGGGAGTAATGGCCTACGAGCACTTTACATTTAAAGTATGTCGTAATTGCCATCGACCAGGAAAACACCCAGAAAGATAGGCGAAACAAAACAGACCACAAGCTGGTGAAAATTGCAACCTACGCCCGAAAAAACAAAAAGACTCCTGCAGGAAGAAAATAAACAAGCAACATGTCATCCAACTAGCACTCCCGCTCGTTAGTGCTACCCTCACCCCATAAAGAGGGGAGGGGGGAGCCGGCTCAGGCGAGCTAGCAGCCCACCTCCTGAGTTCTTGAACAATAAAAACCACCGACCGTAGGAAGGGAGGGTGTCCGGGAGCCTTCAGGGCTCACCCAGAAAATGGTGTTTCTTTACATTCAACGCTGGTTTACTATGGGGAGCCACGTCGGCTCCCTGAAGCTAACTACAGTACCTTCAAAACGTAAAAGTAAAAACTTTTAAGTAAAAACAGGGACTTACCCGGGAGGTGGTAGCACCTCAGGTCTCAACAAGAAGGAGAGACAGACAGCTGCGACAGTCTTCCCAACACAACATAAAGCAGTAGAGGGCCTGGGATGGTCACAAGATACCTGACAGCCAGGACCCTGTTTGACCTCCAAAACCCCCATGCCCGAATGTCGACCCAGGACATATTACCAAAAACAGCTGCAAGAGAAGTATACTTCCGCACATTATGGGCACGAGGGTAGACTGCAAGCTGGCCAGACTTGACACTGCAAACAACCTGAGAAACACAAGCTCTGGTACAGGGAACCAGGGAAACTGGATCCACCCAGAGAAAGTCCACCGTCACCGAACCGGTGGCCCGCAGGTAGCGACGTAAAGCACCAACAGAGACACAGCACAAGATGTACCCCTGGCCTAACCAACTAAGCCTTCACAACCAACACACCCCTCCGGAAGCCAGTCATCTCGTTCTTCACCAAAAAAGAAGTAGGAGGCCGCAAACGAGCAAAACGTCAACCAGGACCAAATGAACAGAACCCCGAGCGCTGGAGAAGAACATGAAGCTCCCCAACCCAACCCCCAGAAGCCAAAACCCACAAAAACAAGGTTTTCCCAAAGCTAACCCGAACCAATGGGGCCATGACTAACCGAGGAGAAGAAAGAAAGAAAGGAAAGAATCCAGTCCAATGACCAAGACAGCTCAGACAGTGCATGAGCAGGCTCGAGGTAGAAAAACTCATGAGAGAGCTTGCATAATGAGTAAAAGTGACATCCACTCCAAACGCAAGCTGCAGCGGCTTCGCCAACGCTGCACGATAAGAAGCGACAGTATTCGGCAGAAAATGCTGGTCCAGGAAAAGCCAAGAAAGTATGATACAATACAATTAACAGTATGATAGATACACACTGTTAATTGCCTTGCCTTGCCTTGCCTTGCCCTGCCTTGGCTGCAGCAGGCTGGCCGTAAATCAACTCTTAACAACACCACACCACACCACACCATCACTCATCACCCATCAAAGCCAAGAAAGAAAGGACAAGACAACCTTAACCAACAAAAACAAAAACCTCATGAAATGAAAGGACATGGCAGAAAGATCGTCCAAAACGTCATACTGTTGCTGAGACAAAGACTGCAGGTGGGACACCATCAAAGAAGCCACCTGATCACCATACAAATGGCGATACACCTGCGTCAGAAAACCCAGACACGAAGAGCGGAAGAGTAAGTTGAACCAGCGAGGTACCACACCGGCCTGACCTGCTGAAAGAGGCAGAGCTGCGGAAAAACTCCTGGGTTCGGACACTGAGGAAGCATCACCTGAAACCAAGGCTGAGCTGGCCACTATGAGGCCAGGAGAAAACTTTTAAACTGAGAAGAAGAAAACCTCTGAAAAGACAAATCCTAGGAACCCTAGGATATCCAGAAACGAACCTGGGTGGAGCCCTACCTACCACATTTGCCAGCAAATAAGATACACAATATCAATGAATTATTTGTGTTTTTCGTATAAAAAAGAACCCCATGGCTAAAACAGCTGTAATACAGACAGGACACCGAGACCCATAGGCTTGGGAGCTGGATGAGCATACAAGGCAAGGTCACCAGGTACAAAATCAGAGCCTATAATTAAATAAAGAAAACAAGCCAATGACCATAGTCTGTGAACACAAGACTGAGGTAATACTATACAGAAGTATCACAGTTTCATACACAAGACAAGACAGCCCCAGGAACACAAGACCGTAAGACATGACCACCACCCAAAATTCCCCAGGGAAACCAACAGGGTAGGAAAAGATGGATGAATCAATACAATTAGTACACCCATAATGGGACACAGGAGGTAACTGAGTACCCAAAAATGCCACAGAGACAAAAAAAAGAACTTGTCCAGAGGCAGAGTAGTAAGGAAACAGAATGCAGGAGGCAGTGAGGTGAAGGCTGCAAACGGAGAAACACAGGAGCTCAAGGAGCTTATTTTTAATTTTCTCAGGCCAAAACATCGAAGCAAAAGATGGATGCGCCCGATGCGAGTGTGCGTAAATCACGCTGGCAAATACACTAAAACTAATTCATAAAGGGAAGGTGACAAAAAAAACCTTTTCCTGAAGCAACAACCTGAGCCCAGAAGGCACAAGGGCCCAAGTAGGGACAAAAGAAGCTCAAACACTCAAAGTGGACTCTCCTGAGCCCCAGGAACCCTTGACACAGGCCATGGGGCAGAGCCCTCTTCCACACCCACCACCTCTGAAGAAAAGGCAGCGTCCAGAGAAAAAACTTCCAAGAAAGGAGTCTGCTGGGATGACTCGGAAGCCTCGGTGGGAAAATCGGACTCGACCACCTCCGTACCCAAATCGGAAAGGGCAGCCCCAGAAGTCACCCGAGCCTCATCCCGAGCTAAGCCCCGACCTGACTCTGAAACCCTCAGATATTTGGGAGCTGGAAGTAGAGGTGGAGGAGCAGGGCAAACTACACCCACCTGGGAAGGAAGTGGGTTGAGGACGGAACCAAGGTTGAAGCGACCAACGCCCCCAAATCCGAGTCCCTAAAACCAAGCGGGGCAGCTTCAGGGCCTCCAACCGGGCAACCAACCTGGCCCGTTGCAGTAAGGTGAATCGAGCATGCAACACAGCCGCTGCCTGACCCCTGAGATCATCTGATTGGGAATGGGTATATTGAAGCACACGCGAGGAACAAGTTGTAGGTGTCATCGACCCAACATATCACATAACGGAGGCAGTACAAATGATCGTCTCTTTGAGGCAGAGGTAATGAACAACTTCAACATTGCACAAGGCGAGAGAGGACTCGGAAGACACATCCATGGTACCCCTGAGCCCACTGGGGGTTTTCCAGGGCCAGTAGGGTGAGTAAGCCCTGCAGAAAGCCCAGGCACTGGGGCTAGCTAAGCAGGTAGAACTCTATCTGTCAGCAGGCAAACTGACCACCAGTAGCAGCCATGAAACCTCAGGGGCAACAGAGGAGGACCACCAACACAACCTAGGCTTGCCTAATAAGAAGCTAGGCAAACCTCCTCCATGAATAAAATGCAAAAATGCTATAAAAATAAAATAAAACCCCTGAAGACACACATCAAACAAACTGGCAGCCAGAGAAACGTGGGCAAGCTGCGCCGGCCAAAGTGAGCCCTGCCCAGTCAATAACACTCCCCACCTGGAGCAAGACGGAAAACCCAAGACAATGCCAAACGACGAAGTCCTCAAACGGGAGTGAGTCCCGAACAACCCAGGGAAAATAATACTGAAATGCAAGGGTAATACTTACAGAGCACCTAGGGTAGATCACCTTAGGCGCATGCTGCTCTGCGAACAATGAGACACCTGGCCGCCACACCAAACACACTGCTGCTATAGCCACACAGGGCAAAATCCAGAACAGAAAATTGAGACCAGAGGTGACCTAGCTGACCCCAGCACATCAGTTCAAGAACTAAGGGGTGGGTTGCCGGCTCACCTGAGCCAGCTCCCCTTGCCCCTCTTTTGGGAGGAGAGAGGGTAGCACTAACGAGGGGAAGTGCTAGTTGGATGATGTGTTGCTTGTTTATTTTCTTCCTGGGGAGGCCTTTTGCTTTTTCAGACGTAGGTCAGAATTTTCACCAGCTTGTGGTCCGTTTTGTTTCGTTTATCTTTCTGGGTGCTTTCCCGGTCGATATCAATTGCAACATACTGTACTTAAAATGTAAAGTGCTCATAAGCCATTGCTCCCAGATTCTAGGCCAGATTCTGGCTCGTGGTTCCCGGTAGAAATAAGGACTCCAGTGATTGATGACCCCCAAACGAATATAGCACATATCAGTTCGGGTAGCTTCAAGGAGCCGTCGGGGCTCCCCACAGAAATGGTGAGATTGCTGACAAATATCTAAAAAATACCAAAATGGCAAATGGCCATACAAAATGATGCTACACCCAGACTGGGAGGAGCATCAATTACTGGCTTCAAATCAACACAGTGTTTTCCTTGTCTATTCCACAAATTCGTTGAAGGTTAGAAATTGAAGCCAAATATCTAATTCTTATAATGTGAACAGAAAGTGAGTCAGCAAAATTAACATTTAATGCAAAAATAAAGATCATATTCTGTTTTCCAAAATTAAACATGTCTAAGATAGTAAGTAGTAGCAGTTATATAGAGATATCTTCTTAACATCCAAACAAACATAGGAAATACCATTATTATGGCTAACTTGGAAATAATACTATTTACTAAATCATATTCATTCCATTCCAGAGCTAAGTCAACTCATGTATGAGGAACGGTTGAGGAGCCACAAGGCTAACAACACTACAAACCAGGCAAGACAGGGCTAATCTTATTGAAACATTTAAAATACTGAACAAATTGGAGGATGTTGATCCAGAAAATTTCTTCAAAAAGTCAGGTGTAACACAAACTAGGAGCAACAGTTTCAAACTCAACAAGCCACAATGTAGGGCTGAGAACAGGAAATGCTTTTTCACCCACATGGTTATTAACCTATGGAACCACATACCTGCCAAAGCCGTTAATGCCAAAACTCACTTGGGTTTTAAAGTTCAACTGGAAAGAATCATCAAGGCAAATGGGAGACCTTCGACAAGCTACTGGCTTCCTGTTCTCGTTGAGGCAACTAGTGTTAGTAGCTCTCAGGTAAACTCAAGTAAACTCAGGTATATTTGTTTTATATAAAATTTATGAAGATTTACTATGCGGCAAGTCCCTAGAGATTGTGTAATACAGTACACAAAAATCAATCACTAATTTAATGAAATACTCTCTTCTGGGTGCCTTAACCACTGTACTGCGCATAGCGCCTTAACCACTGCAATGCACACAGAGCCTTGAGGTGCTAGATCGAAGGTGCGCAGAGCACCTCAGGACGCTCGTAGGTATAGTGTAGCATTCAAAACTCCCATGGCTACATGGGGTTCACATCAGCTTCCTCAGCGCTCTCGTAAACAGACGCCATTTAAAAAATAAAAACTGTATTGAATGTAATGAAACTCCATTTTCTGGGCGAGACCCGGAGGCTCCCCATAGCTATACCGGGCTGATGTGTATATATTAGGCTGTGGCAACAGTCAATAAATGGAGTTCTAGCCCTACCAAGGACCCGCGCCAAAACCTGGCCTCCTCAGATGAGGCATGAGAAGCAATGGCCTATAGACACCCCCATATAATTGGAAGCAGTCTATATCTACCATCTACCAAGTCAGGCACCCAGAAAGGTAGGAATTCCAAAACAAACTATAGCTGGTTAAAAATTGCAAACCGAAAGCCGTACAAGCAAGCAGAACTCCCCAATCGAAAACAACCAAACAAGCATGACACCATCACAGCCGCTGCTCTGCTTTCTGCCCAACTCCCCCCTCCCCGGGAGGGGGAATGATGGTCCCAGACCTCACACACCGGCTACCCAACCTCAGTTCAAGAGGCTGTTATGTTGGAGGCGTGTCGATAGACTCTGGCTCCATCCTTTGAGCAGTGCTATATTGCATTGTTGTTGTTCTGTGCTGGTGGTGTGCGAGCCAGGTGTTGCAGAAAACACACTTCCGCAACAGAATGCTGCATGAATGGCTCATCAAAATACGCCATAAAATATTCCAACTCAGGCATATTGTCACCAGTATAGGGGAATGTGGGTGTCACAACAACATTAGTATTATCAAATCTTCAGCAGTCTCCGTGGTGTAGTGGTAAGACACTCGTCTGGCGTTCCGCGAGCGCTATGTCATGGGTTCGTATCCTGGCCGGGGAGGATTTACTGGGCGCAATTCCTTAACTGTAGCCTCTGTTTAACGCAACAGTAAAATGTGTACTTGGATGAAAAAACGATTCTTCGCGGCAGGGGATCGTATTCCAGGGACCTGCCCGAAACGCTACGCGTACTAGTGGCTGTACAAGAATGTAACAACTCTTGTATATATCTCAAAAAACAAAAAAAAAAAAACAAAAAAAATGTTGGTACATATAAGTTGACCAGACCACACACTAGAAAGTGAAGGGCAACGATGTTTCGGTCCGTCCTGAACCATTCTCAAGTCGATTGTGATGAGGAAGTAGATGCAGGTAATAAATAGGCTAGAGAGATCTTTAATCTTTCCTGCCTCTACTCTACATAGACACCGTCTTGTTGAATCGGCTCTAATACACAATGTACCCAACATGAACTTGAGTCCTGGCTTTGTTGCTGTGGACTCTTCTCTTTCACAGTATATACTTAAATGCTCTAATCTTTCTAACAAACGTGACTTAACATAGCTTACCCTTCCATTTATCTTTCTTTCTCTTTCCTTTTCTTTCTCTCTTCTCTGTTCTTTGTTTTCTTTACGTTCCCTTACTATCCTCTTCTTATTCCTATTACTTTTCCGTCTCATTCGGTGGTTATAATAGAAGCTGCCTCGTATGGACCAATAGGCCCTCTGCAGATCCTACTACTATCTCCACTACTACACTTTGCTCCTCACCTCTCTCTAGCCTATTTATTGCCTGCATCTACTTCCTCATCACAATCGACTTGAGAATGGTCCAGGACGGACCGAAACGTCGTCGTCCCTTCACTTTCTAGTGTGTGGTCTGGTCAACTTACTTTAGCCACGTTATTGTGACTCATCGCCTGCACTTGGTACATATATGTGGGAGAAAATTGTCGCAATCCTCCAATATAAGTACACTAGTGCTTGTTGTCTTGGCGCCAACACCATACCTGGAGAGGGTTTCGGGAGTTCTACTACTCCCTGAGCCCAGCCTGAGGTCAGGCTCAACCACCTCATCGACCACCGCCGACACCACCGCAAGTGCCACCACTATGAGTGGAGACACAACACTGCTCTGTCATCTTGTGATAGAACTGTATGGCAGGAGATGAGGCTCTTCTACCTAGTATAAGCCTACCATGAACACCTGACATCAAGGGCATACTGTCGTCTCTGTCCTCAGGCCTCGTGAGATGTTGGCGCTTGGCTCGCCGTGTGACTGAGGCACAAAATCCTCACTTAGTAACAGCACCTCTATACCCAGAAAATGACTCATCACCTTTATTCTCACCTTGTACACACTTGTCGAATGGCCCAGGTGGTGATGGTAAATCCACTGGTGTAAACCTATGGCTGTGGGGCATGCTAGGAAATTTTTTCAAGCTGGTGGACACTCATGTGGAGTCCTCAGGCCTCCATCTCTTACCCAAGTGACTGCATGCCAATTTTGAATCCTATGATATACCTACAAGCACTTTAGGGTACTATGCACACCAGTGATCAAGTGCCTGAACCACTGCACTGCTCTGCATTAAAATATGACACCCCTGTGATGCGCCAAAAATAAATTCGTTCCAAAAAATATTATTTTCTTTTCTTATACTATTAAAATGCAGTCTCTGATCACAAGGAAACTAACAAAAAATATTGTAAGTGACATACTTTAGCCGTGATGGAGCTGGTAAGTTGAGCAAATCATGGGCGCTGAGCAATGGAGCACTTAACCACCATGCTGTGCCAAGTTTATTGTGAAATTTCCCCGGTGCGCATGAAATAAAGTGTTTCTAAAAAATTATTTTTTTCTTCGTAAAATGATAAATTCCCTTCCATGAACATGTCTATGTAAAAATAAATACCAAATTCCACTTACTTTGGCTGTGGGGACATGGACAAGGTGCGCTGTGATGTCATCAGGGCCTGGTCGTCCATGGGTGAATCGCCCAGACACGGTCACGTGGGCCATTCAAGCACCGGGTGTTGCCACAAATATATTTTCAATTATTTGTTTTATGTATTTCCAATGCGGTTTTATTTGTTTTTGTTTTTTTTGCATATATGATGAATATTTGTGTCCTTTACAATATGTATACAGTAAAACGTTCATAATGTTCCCTGGAACTGTGATACATGTGTCAGTAATGTGTCCACAATAAATGTTTATTGTTGCAATATTACCTGTTAAAAATTCACTAAAATTACAATATGTACAGTTTCACACACTATTTACACAGTAACACACTGTATTACACATTCAGTACTTCGGAAGTGAGTAATAATCAACGAAGTAGCCCATGGTAAAGAGTGCGACTTCGCTCTCAGTGCACCAGGTACAGATAAATTTTCGCTTCCTGTTTCTTCATTCTATGTGCTTGCAAATAACGCACTCATGTACACCCCTTGGCTTTAGTACTTGTAGGTTGTATGTAGCCAAGCTTGTAAAGCATAAGGTAGTATTGAAAAGATTATAGGAAAAGATCAATTTGTAAGGTAGTCTTGAAAAGATCGCTTTGTATGGTCCCACACAGGAAGTGATTCTGTTTACCTCACGAGTGTCCGTCAGTTAGGAAGAGATTCAGGTATTCTTGAAAATATCTATGGAAAACACCACCATGGAAGCCGCTAACACTGCTCATCTATGCTATTTGTATCAGATGCATCATCACTGAACGCAGAAAACGATTCATCTATGTATCATCGAAATAAATTGTAGATAGCATAGGATTGCAAGGGTGACGCTCAGAGCTACAACTGGATACGCTCGGTGTATCGTCCTCATAGGTGCTTTATCACTTGCATCCGACCCTTGTGTTAGGTCCTTAATGCACCTAGCTTCACCAATATTATGACCCCTTACGTTCTTCAAACAATAAGGTTTGAATTTCACCGACAGAGTGATCTTTCAACACCGTGTCGGACAGGTGTTTGGGAGCCAGAGGAGCATGTGCCACCCATGGTTGCTCACTCAGTACTAACCCAGCCAGCAGCCCTAGGACATTCTGGGAATTTTTTCTAAGATGGCTGCCTCTCACTGGAGGTCTCAAGAGCCCATTTTGTACACAACCTACCGCGCACGAATTTTGAATGGATACGAAATATTCAAAAGGTGTTTACTCGGTTGGCGCAGTTTCCCACCGACTGAGTTTTCTCGGTTGGCACACCACAGTTTTCAATTTAATAGTTGACACCCCTAGTGTCAACATCTGCATCAAAGAAGCTCCAGCATATTTCAACAATCCTAAGTATTGTAGTACAGGTTGATGATAGAGAGTGGTGTTCCCAGGGAACATAAAGGTATAGTGTTTTTGAAAAATAGATGAGATAACAGGAATGTGCTAAGGGAAGTGAAAAAATTGGACGAGAAAAAGTTGCCCTAGCATTTCCAGTGCAGAGAAGAACATTCAAGATGGCCGCCAGGCAAAAGGAAAACCAAAACAGAGCTTCATTTTGGGGGATTCAATGAAGAAAGCATTGATATAAGCAGCCTACACAAGTTGGCAAAATTAGATACTATAGTGAGCTCTCATGAAGAAATAATCAGCAAATTGAAAGAAAGTAATGACCATTTGTGTAGCAAAGTTTTATGTCTTGAGGGTTTAGTGAAAGACTTGTGCAAGGACAAGAATCAATTGGAAACAAATTGCAAATCCATGAAAGAGGAAAATAAACTCTTAAAAATAGCTTCGGAAGAAGTTAAAGTAAATTTAAACATAAATGACTACAATAGGTTAGGTAAGGAAATTCAACATGAAAAACAGCTTTTGTCAGCACAGATGGAGGAAGTTACACAGGGAATAGAACAATGCAAGAAGGATATGCAACTCACCTATGCACAAATAGCCAAGGAGAAAGGAAAAAATTGAAGAAGCAGTAAAGGAAGCCAAACACTGCAGCAACCAGGATAAAACAAACATTAGGTTGGAAGTGAGAAAGGAATTGGCATCTAACCCGAAGTTGGTGCAAAACACAGTTGATCGGAGTAAGTCCCAGATAATTTTTGGTTACAAACAAATGGAGATAACATCTAGGTCAGAAAGAGCTGTAGAAGAAGCTAAAGTAGTTTATAAAACTGTTGGCCTCGTGGAAGGTCTTACTACCATAGAGAATGTGTGCGGCTACAGGAGAAAAGGCGGGTACGTAAAAGGGAAAGTTCGACCTTTGAGGATCACCCTAAAAGATGCCAAACAGATGGAAGAAGTACTAAGGAATGCTAGAAAATTACAAAGTGATGAGGATGGGAAAGTGTGGTTGTTAAGACGAGATCTTTCAAGAGAAGTCAGAGAGAAGCTGAAACTAAACTTCGTAGAGGCAAAACATCTAAATGAGAGCAGAAACGAAGAAGAAATCAATTCTTTTTTCTACGAAGTGATAGGGGTAGGCAGACCAGTAAAGTGGTACATAAAGGCAAACCAATAAAATTGCTAGAGAGAGGTTTAGTGAAGAATAAGGAGAGGGGGAACATGTTCCTGAAAATAGTATACACCAATGTAGATGGAGTGAGATTCGAAGATACTGGAGTTAAGTGATGTAATACAGCTGCAGACACCAGACATTGTTGCACTCACAGAGACAAAACTTGAAGATGTTATTTTAAATGAGGTCATATTCCCAAGGGGCTACTCAATTTGGAGACGGGAGAGAAAAATTATGAAAGGCGGTGGCGTTGCTATGCTGGTGAAAGAACACCTAAAGGTGAACGAAATAATGACTGCCAATCCACGAGAAGTTGACGTAATAGCACTAGAGATCTGTCATGAGGATGATAAACTAATAATCATAAATGCATATAGTCCACCGCCAAGCAACACATGGATAAAGGAGGAGCTAGATAGTTAACAAGAGGGTCTTATAACAATAATGAGAGAGATTATACCGAGATCGGATAAAGATAGATCAAGACTGTTGATAGTCGGCGACTTCAACTTGAAATCCATAGACTGGGAAGCATATGAAGCTAGAACAGAGGATTTTTGGACCTGTAGATTTGTAGAATTCATCGTGGAAACGTTCTTGTATCAACATGTTAAACAAGCTACAAGGATGAGGGAAGGGGACGTTCCCTCCATGCAAGATTTGATATTTACCAGGAATGAGATGTATGTCAAGTTTTGTGAAATATATGATAAAGGCACAAAAAATTTATACCACAGCAGAGATGCAGAAAAAGTTAACAGGATTGGTTCAACAGAAATTGCGAGAGGGCCAGAGACCAAAAGACCAAAACTGGAATCAAGATAGGAAGAGGAAAACCCCCAAACATTACCGGCGATACAAATATGCGAGAAACAACTACACGGCAGTGAGGAGAGAGGCAGAAAGAAATTTTGAAAAGGGGATTGCAGACAAATGTAAAACAGAACCAGGTCTATTCTCTAAATTCATAAACAACAAATTGCAGGTAAAGGATAATATTGAGAGGTTGAAAATGGGAAATAGATTCATTTAAAATGAAAATGAAATGTGTGAAACATTAAACGAAAAGTTCTAAAGTGTGTTTGTACAAAATTAAATCTTCAGGGAACCAGACACAATAAGAATTCCAGAGAACAATATAGAGCACATAGAGGTGTCTAGAGACGAGGTGGAAAAAATGCTCAAGGAGCAAAGTAGGAACAAAGCAGTTGGTCCAGATGGAGTTTCACCATGGGTTCTGAGAGAATGTGCACCTGACCTCAGCATTCCACTTCAACTGATTTTTCAGCCATCCCCGTGTACAGGAGCTGTAGCTGATGTGTAGAAAAAGGCTAACATAGTTCCAATCTACAAAAGTGGCAGCAGGGAAGACCCCCTCAATTATAGACCTGCATCACTGATGAGTGTAACAGTCAAAATATTAGAAAAAATAATTAGAACTATATGGGTAGAACACCTGGAGAAAAACAATATAATATCAGACAGACAGTATGGTTTTCGATCTGGAAGATCCTGTGTAACGAACTTACTCAATTTCTATGATCGAGCCACAGAGATTTTACAGGAAAGAGATGGTTGGGTTGACTGCATCTATCTGGACCTAAAAAAAAAAGGCTTTCAACAGATTTCCCCATAAGAGGTTGTTCATGGAAACTGGAACATATTGGAGGGGTGACAGGTAAGCTTCTAACATGGATGAAAAATTTCCTGACAGAAAAATGAGGGCCATAATCAGAGGCATTGTATCTGACTGGAGAAATGTCACGAGTGGAGTACCACAGGGTTCAGTTCTTGCACTGGTAATGTTCATTGTCTTCATAAACTATCTACCAGTTGGAATACATAATTATATGAACATGTTTGCTGATGATGCTAAGATAATAGGGAAGATAAGAAGCCTAGATGATTGTCATGCCCTTCAAGAAGACCTGGGCAAAATAAGTATATGGAGCAACACTTGGCAAATAGAATTTAATGTGAATAAATGCCATGTTATGGAATGTGGAATTGGAGAACATAGACCCCACACAACCTATAAATTATGTGAGAAATCTTTAAAGAATTCTGACAAAGAAAGGGATCTAGGGGTGGTTCTAGATAGAAAACTGTCACCTGAGGACCACATTAAGAACATTGTGCGAGGAGCCTATGCTACACTTTCTAACTTCAGAATTGCTTTTAAATACATGGATGGAGAAATGCCAAAGAAATTGTTCATGACTTTTGTTAAACCAAAGCTGGAATATGCAGTGGTTGTATGGTGCCCATATCTTAAGAAGCACATCAACAAACTGGAAAAGGTGCAACGACATACCACTAAGTGGCTCCCAGAACTGAAGGACAAGAGCTATGAGGAGAGGTTAGAGGCATTAAATTTGCAAAAACTAGAAGATAGAAGAAAAAGAGGTGATATGATCACTAAGTACAAAATAATAACAGAAATCGATAAAATCGATAGGGAAGAATTCCTGAGACCTGGAACTTCAAGAACAAGAGGTCATAGATTTAAACTAACAAAACAAAGCTGCCAGAGGAATATAAGAAAATTCAAAGTGGTAGACGGTTGGAACAGGTTAGGTGAGAAGGTGGTGGACGCCAAAACCGTCAGTTGTTTCAAAGCGTTATATGACAGAGTGCTGGGTAGACGGGACACCACGAGCGTAGCTCTCATCCTGTAACTACACTTAGGTAATTACAGTGGTTAAGCAGTCTCTGAAATTCAATTGGGTTCATTCTTAACTCACAATCTGGAATCCCGGGTTCAAATCTTGGGTAGGAAAGAAATGGTTTGACCCATTTCCTTTGCCCTCTATTCACCTATCAGTAAATAAGTACCCGAGAGTTAGCCAACTTTTATGGAATTGCTTCCTGGGGAAGTCCAGTAGTTTGACCTTATGAGTTAAGGAACCTCAATACAAGCTTAAAGAATATATCTAAACATGCATCTGCCTGTCCCCAATAAAAACTAGTAAGAAATAATATGTGAAGACTAGTAAAGACCTTTCAATGCTAACATCCATGTGCATATGGGAATCCCACAATTTCAGACTTTTTATTGTATATAAATGTCAGATATAGAATGGAATATGAAATGACACTTAATACAATATTTAATACAATAAATACATACAGTATTTCATATCAGATTATTTCGAAAACCAAAACTTCCTTAATTTGTTTGGATATTAAGTGAATACATAGTATGTAACAGCATATAAAAATAGAGGAAAACAATATAATAAATCATTGTTAAATTTTAGTATTAAGTGATTTCCATAGATTTTTTGTGAAGAGTAAAATTTAAAATGATGAATTACTTAAATATACAAGAAACAAGGTTACCTGTGCAACATTCTTTGCTTGCTCCAATGTGGCTTTTGCAGCTTCTGATGCTGCTGAAGCCTTCTCTGCTGCTGTTGCAGCCATTTGGCCTGCTGAAGCTGTGCTTAGTCCTCCTGGCATTCCATCCATTTTTGCTGGAGTGCCAGGGGTAGATGCTACAGGAGGCTTTTTAACTTGGCCGCCACCTGCACCAGTTCTTTCGGCCCTCAATGCTCTGAAAAATACAATGAATCAAACTAAATATTGAATTAAATGCATAAGGGCAATTAATGGAACTAATGGAGACACCCAAGTACAGAGTGACCCAAATGTAATTGAAGCTAACATCCAAACCAACCTAAAATATCCCATTTCAACTCCATTAATGTGTTACTCCTTGGGAGAAGTGTGCTGGCTGACGTACTTTGTTTCTCATCTCAATGCGTTTTCCCATCTACTCTGCTACCATGCACACTAAGCCAAAGTCAGTGAAGGGTAATAAGAAAGTTAGTACACCTGGAAGGGATAACATTAACAATGATAACACCAGTGGAAGAGCAGCTGTTTTTCCCTCTAGTGCTGGGGAAAGAGGGGTACCAAATCTCTCCACAACAGTAACACCACCATCTCAACTGGGTGGCATGATGTCATCGGCATGTTTGACTCAGCCTATGCTACAAATTAATCAAAACATCAAACACCTTAAACGAGCTGTTGGCCCTTGTCTCGACTTCATGTACTTCAATGAGAACCCGTGGTTCAGGATATTAGTCCAGATACTTTAAGGTCAATTGATGATGATCAAGTCGACCCTAATAACGAGCCTGCAAACCAAAACCAAAGCAAGGCTAATGCAAAATCAGTAACTGTCTTCCAGAGTTGATCTCCTCCAACAGGAAATAAGCTCTATTAGGCACACTGTTACACAACTAAATTCAGCTGAAACCACTGAAACGTTGTGAATTTCATCTTCAGACAGTGATTTTTCAACTGCGCAACCTACAGAAGAATGGGAGCTTGAGGCATATGGATCTGCCATAGTGCTCACTTGAAGCTGAGCCTACCCGTAGCTGTGAGGCATGCTCAGAATATATTACAAATTGGCTGACACTCACTGGAGGCCTGAGGCTTCCATCTGGTACCCAACCCATTGCACCTGAGTTTGGAATCTTATGATATACAGTCCAGTACAACCGTAGTCAATTTCTCCGAAAAATTTGATTCGGTACTTGTTATTTGCCTCAGTGTTCTGAATTTGTTTATACACATCCAAGTTCACCAAGCACGTGGAACCCTGCCGAGGCAGGGAGGCGGCAACGCACACTTCACTTTACCAGTGTCCTGTCGAGGTGACGACCGTTCTTTGTGAAGAATTTAATTTTTTTTCTGCATTTTGTTTCCTGAACAATAAAGTTATTATATATCATGCCATGGGTCCCAAGATGGATTGTGAGGGGACTGGTAGGATGGATGGTGGGGGAACTGGATAGATGGATGGGGGGTGGATGGATGGATGGATGGATGATAGAGGGGGACTGGATGGATGGTGTAGAGGGACTGGATGGATGGTGGGGGACTGGATAGATGGATGGAGGGACTAGATGGATGGATGGAGGGACTAGATGGATGGATGGAGGGACTGGATGGATGGATGGAGGGACTGGATGGAGGGACTAGATGGATGGATGGAGGGACTGGATGGATGGATGGAGGGACTGGATGGATGGATGGAGGGACTGGATGGATGGATGGTGGAGGGAGTTGACTAGACCACACACTAGAAAATGAAGGAATGACGACATTTCGGTCCATCCTGGACCATTCTCAAGTCGATCGTCTCAACTCACAATCGAGTTGAGAATGGTCCAGGACGGACCGAAACGTCGTCATTCCTTCACTTTCTAGTGTGTGGTCTGGTCAGCATACTTCAGCCACGTTATTGTGACTCATCGCCTGCACATGGTGGAGAGAGACTGGATGGATGGATCGTGGAGGGAGACTAGATGGATGGATGGATGGTGGAGGGGGACTGGATGGATGGTGGAGAGACTGGATGGATGGTGGGGTGACTGGATGGATGGTGGGGTGACTGGATGGATGGTGGGGTGAACCTCCATCCCCCACACCGCACCCCTCTCCGCTACACCCATACCCCCATCCCGCCACCGGACCCTCCCTGCTACTTTCATCCCACACACCGCACCCTTTCCGCTACCCCCATCCTGCCACTGGACCCTCCCCGCTACCTTCATCCCCCCCTGGATCCCCCCCCCCTCCTGAGCTGTACACTCTCAGCCACATCTGGATGCAATTATGGAAGGCTTCCTTGCTACCAGCTGGTGGATCAGGGGAGGCAGATTGCCTTACATTAAATTCTTGTTCTTTACTGACTGTGAAAGCCTAATTGACTGTAAATGGCTGAATGACTGTAAATGCCTGATCGGTTGCTACCACAACTGTGAATGCTTGACTGCCTTTGGTTATGAATGCCTGTGAATGCTTGCCTGACTGTAACTGGTTGTGACTGGAAATGCCTAATTGGTTGCTACCACAACTGCGAATGCTTGACTGCCTTTGGGTACAACTGCCTGAAACTGGTCTTGACTGTGAATGCTTGACTGACTTGTGACTAAGTGACTAGTTCTGACTGGCTGCCACATACTAGAGGCAGTGAAATGTTTGAAAGGAAAATCTGGAACCAGTGATGCAGATATGAAAGCATTTAAGATGTCTGGCAAACATCCTCTGATAATCTGACTAATGGGGACAAGCGTTATGGTTATCGGAGGCCCTCCCTCCACCACCGACACACCTCCCCAACCCCCATACACTCGCTCTTAAAGGTCACCGTCCCTCCCTGCATGCCTGCATGCCTGCCTGCCTGCCAGCCTGCCATCCAGCCTGCCTGCCATCCAGCCTGTCTCTCTCTGCCTGCTAGCCTGCCTGACTGCCAGCTTGCCTGCCAGCCTGCCAGGCTGTCAGCCAGCCTGCCTGCCATACAGCCTGCCTCCATGCCATACAGCCTGCCTCCATGCCATACAGCTTGCCTCCATGCCATACAGCTTCCCTCCATGCCATACAGCCTGCCTCCCTTTCGGCAAGCCTGCCTGCCTGCCATCCAGCCTGCCTCCCTCTGCCTGCCTCCCTCTCTGCCAGCCAGCCTGCCTCCCTCTGCCTGCCTCCCTCTCTGCCAGCCAGCCTGCTATCCAGCCTGCCAGCCTGCCTGACAGCCTGCCTGACAGCCTGCCTCCCTCTCTGCCAGCCAGCCAGCCTGCCTGCCTGCCTCCCTCTCTGCCATCCTGCTCGAGTGTGTTAGGCTTATCTTCGGGAGTGAGCCGGTCTCTCCCCCCACCACCGACACTCCCTCCCCCCCCCCTACATACCATACATACTGTCCTAAAGGTCAGGTGGTTCAACTCAACATCCATCCCTCCCAGCCAGCCAGCCAGCCAGCCAGCCAGCCAGCCAGCCAGCCAGCCAGCCAGCCAGCCAGCCAGCCAGCCAGCCAGCCAGCCAGCCAGCCTGCCTGCCTGCCTGCCTGCCTGTGTGCCTGCCTGCCTGCCTGCCTGCCTGCCTGCCTGCCTGCCTGCCTGCCTGCCAGCCTGCCAGCCTGCCAGCCTGCCTGCCTGTCAGTCAGCCTGCCTGCCTGTCAGTCAGCCTGCCTGCCTGTCAGTCAGCCTGCCTGCCTGTCAGTCAGCCTGCCTGCCTGCCAGTCAGCCTGCCTGCCTGCCAGTCAGCCTGCCTGCCTGCCTGCCTGCCTGCCTGCCTGCCTGCCTGCCTCCCTGCCTGCCTCTCTCTCTGCCTGAAAGCCTGCCTGCCTCCCTCTCTGCCTACCAGCCTGCCTGCCATCAGTCTGCCTCCCTCTCTGCTTGCCAGCCTCCTCCTCTGCCAGCCTGCCTGCCTGCCAGCCTGGCTTCCAGCTTTTCCCTCCCTCCCTAATTCTCCCATCCTCCCTCACTACTTCCCTCCCTTCCTGCCTACCTCCTAGCATCTCTTTCTACCTCCCCCTCCCTCCCTTTCTTGCTAATTCTCCCCCCCCCCCTCTCTCATACTGCCTCCCACCTAAGCTCCGCCAACCATCCACCCACCAGTCAGCCATCACTGACGCAATGCGTGCATTAGAAGCCGACAAGGTGCACAGATGTTTCTTGATTTTGCAGATATGTAAAACAAAATCACAGAATGAACACTCCAGCCTCGTGACAAATCAAAATAATAGGAATAATAGGCCGTGAATTTGTCAAGTCATAGGGTAGAAGGCACTTAAGAGTGGTGGCACACAACACAGTCAGTGGGCAAACTGGACCATCTCTCACCCACCACTAGGGGCCGGCGCGACGCTTGGCAGACTGCTTCCTACTCGAACTTTGTTCGTGTAGCATGACTTCCCAATCCCAATCGGGAAACTGGAAGTTTCGGATAACTAAAGTTCAGAAACCAAGTGGTACACTGTAACATGGTGCCAAGTGTGTGGCATGCCCTTCTGACATGTTTAGTGTTTCAAGGAGTTTCACACTCTCCAGAACTTTTAAATGTCCAAAAATAGTGCAAAAACCTATACATATTGATTGAGTGCATGAATATATTGATGAAAATTCAGAATACATATTATATTTGCTGTGAAAGAAAACACAGAACATCAAGTGACAAAATATTGAAAAATACAAGTGAAAAAAAATTGTGATGGAATATGTCATAAACATTTTAAATAATGCCACGATAATAAAATTGTGGCAACTCTGCCAAGTTGAATGCCACACGCAACGCCATCGGGAGGCACACTGCATGAGCGAGCAAGTTTGATGATGTCACGGTAAGATTTCTTGGCTCATTCATGTCAACGATAATATTAAATTATATATTAAAAATATATTAAATTTTTTTTTTTTTTGTGCTAGTGAACAGGGAACACATTTTAACAGTTTTAGAAGGAAAACAATTGTTTAAAATTTATTTTTTTGCACACAGCAGTGTTGTCAGATATTAATGGCTGCACTGTCTAAGGGCCCAAAGAAATTTTAGAAAGATTAGTTAATTTTTAATGCTTATGAATGCCTCACATTTTCTTCACTGTAAGCAGGATTCTTGTGAATGACAAAGGGTTTAAACAATTCATGAAATGTTCCCCTAGATGTGATATTATGTATATGTTAAGTTTAATTCTTTCATCATCAAATTATTACTAATGTGTACTAAACTACAAAATTGCATAACTTACTCCTGCAGGTCCTTAATTGCCTTGTCCTTGGCAAACTGCTCCTCCTGGCCCATCTGCATCACTTGTAGAAGTCTTTCAGTTTCTGACTGTGCAGCCTTGGCATCAGATTCAGCCTTCATTTGTGCCTTTTGCAATAATTCCATTTCCCTTTCTTTGTCTCCTAGCAGTCTTCTTAACTCTGCAAGCTGTCTACTGGCCTCGGTTGGTGGTGCTCCATCTGCTGCTTGTGCCTGAAGAAGAATGGAACTTAACAGTTTATATAATAATCAGGATTGTTGTGGAGCACAAGGCATATACTGAGTGCAATTTGATTGCACATTATTGCTGTCAAACTATTTGCAGGCGGCTGTATATCATCGAAACAGGGAGAGGGATGCAAAAGTTTTGAGTGTTGTTAGGCTCTCAGACTGCAGTTGGTAAGAAAGCAAACAACCAATCAGAGCCACTGACTCCACCTGATCAAGGTGAAGATAACCTGAGTCACCACAGCAGCAGTAGCCTCGGCTACATTTCCCTAGTAATGAACAAATCCACAAGGGCCGTGACGAGGATTTGAACCTACGTCCGAGATCATCTTAGACGCTGCCTTTATCGACTGAACTACGACATGGTCAAAAAGAGTTGAAACCGAAGTTCTACTGAACTTACTGGATCCTGCAGCCTCTCTGAGACACAAACCAGGGTTTTACACAACTCCCCCATGCACTCAAGCTATGTGGATTTGTGGATTTGTTCATTTGATGCATCATGCTATTGTGATTTCTGTGTGTAATGAAGTAAGGGCGAAGCGGGAGAACGGCCTATTGACATAGCTCGAGTGCATGGGCGAGTTGTATAAAAACCTGGTTTGTGTCTCAGAGAGGCTGCAGGATCCAGTAAGTTCAGTAGAACTTCGGTTTCAACTCTTTTGACCATGTCGTAGCTCAGTCGATAAAAGCAGCGTCTGGGATGATCTCGGACATAGGTTCGAATCCTCGTTACAGCCCTTGTGGATTTGTTCATTTGATGCATCACGCTATTGTGATCCCTAGTAATATTATCCTCCCAAAAGATGACTCGTCTCGCCTACATTATATATTTACTCAGTCAACCTGCCAAGCTGTTTTTGACCAGACCCAGAGTTTTGTGCAATCTGTACAGGAAGTATTCATGGTACCTCTTCAGAGCAAGATAAACTTGGATAAAAAACATTCCCCAAGGAAGAGTGGTTGTGAAAATATTAAGATTAGATTAGTGAAAGATATGGTGACAGAAATTTATAGAGTACTTTTCAAACTTTAGTCGTTTCTTTAGACAGTAATGAGTGCTCCTGCACACAATGAATTAAGTGTGTGTAAAAAATCGGCGTTGAATGTAATGAAATGCCATTTTCTGGATGAGACCCATAGGCTCCCCGGAGCTATCCGAGCTGATATGAATGTATTAGACCATGGCATCAGTCAAAGTGAATGGAGTTTGAGGCCGTGGCACATAGGGAACGGTGCAGAGCCGCAACCAGACACAACACATGATGCACCCCCCCGCCGAACCAACCAAGCATCACCAACCCAGCATCACCAACCCAAGGACCCCTCTGGAAAACAGTAGTCTCATTCCTTGCCAGAAAAGGAGACGGCTGCAATTAAACAAACCTACCACCAGGACCAAAAGAACAGAAATATCTGTGCTGGAGGAGAACATGAAGCTCCCCAACCTAACCCCCAGAGGCCAATGCCAACAGAAAAAGTGCCATCGAAAAACAATCTTTAACAGAAGGGACCACAACAAACCAAGGAAAAAAGAGAAAAGAGAGCACCGAGTCCAACGACCAGGATGGCTCAGGCGGCGCATGAACAGGCCTGTTTCACAGGCCATGTGAAACAACGCACGAGACAGCTTGCAGAATGGAGCAGAAGTAACACCCACCAGGTACGCAAGCTGAAGCAGCTCAACCAGCCCTGAACAATACGAGGCAACGATATTTGGCATGAGATGACTGTCCTGAAACAACCAAAAGTGGATGGACAAGACAACCCGATCCAAAAGAGAAGAGAATCAATGGAGGGACGAGAAATAACGAAAGGACCGCCAGGAAACTTCATACTGCTGCCGAGACGAAGCATGCAGGTGGGACACCATTAACAGAGCCACCTGCTCACCATACAACTGGTGATAGACCAGTGTCCAGAAAGACCAGATGCGAAGACATAGTGAGAAGATTGAACCAGCTACACAACAGACTGGCCCAATCAGCTGAAAGCGCGGAGCCGCGGGAAGACCCCCGGGTCCGGACACTGAGCAAGCAGCACCTGAAACCAAGGCTGGGCCAGCCACCAAGGAGCCAAGAGGACTACTTTCCCTTGGTAAGTCTCCAAGTGAGCCAGGACCTGGAGCAACAGTAGAATCAGAGGGAAGAGGTACAGGTAACCCCACCTCAACCAGTTGTAGCGAGTAAGCTTATACTCACTCCATTATATCATCATCTTAACCCTTAAACTGCGCATGGCGTATATATACACCATGAGTAACATGTCCCACTGTGCGCATGGCGTACATATATGACATCGGTTGCCAGGTACGATTCAAATGGCCTGCGGCTACACGGGGTTCACATTAGCTTCCTTAGAGCTCTTGTAAACAGACGCCATTTTTATAAAAAATCGTGGGCAATATTCTCACGTGTGAGAGGCACAGTACTGTTGGAGCAACCAAGGCTGGTGCACGCAGCATGAGCGAACAGCATTGCTGTTCGGCTTGTGATCACAGCATCGCCAAAAAATGTTGAAATAAATATATACCTGCTTTTATTTAGCGATGACAATATTACAGATGACCGCTGACTGTGATATAAATAACCAGGGTTGTGATAATAGCAGGATTGTTGTAATAATTAGCGCTGTGGGAGGAGTGATGCTGAGGGACAGAGGGAGATTGCATCGTTTACTGACTGTGTGGTCACCTGTTATTGTTTGCATTCTCCATACCAGCTCAGTGGTTCTCTATGGTGAACACAAATGTAGATACTTATATATAATGTTTGTATTAGTGTAATAACAGCAAAAGGATTATGGTGGGAGGAGCAATTTGGGTGATGGAGGTGACGACGTCTGCATGATTTGTCTGGCTGTGCAGGGGTGGCCACTATGCTCTTTGGGCACTCTACAAGCTTAGGTGTACAGTTAAGGTGCATACAACATGTAGATAATTATATATATAATATGTGTATATAGTGTAATAACACTGCAAACAGTATTGTTGGGGGAGAAAGTTTAGTGCGTGTGACCTTGAATGAGTGAGGGAGCTGCCAGCTGACTGTGTGTATAGCGACGGCTCTTGGTGCCTGAACTAACTATATCAGCTTAGCTGTACAGTTGTGGTGAACAAAACATATACATACTTATATATAACGTCTGTATATAGTGTCATAACACCACAAATGGTACTGTTGGGGGAGAAAGTTTAGTGCGTGTGACCTTGAGTGAGTGAGGCAGCCGCCAGCTGTGTGTATAGCGACGGCTCTTAGTGCCTGAACTAACTATATCAGCTTAGTTGTACACTTGTGGTGAACAAAACATGTAGTTTCTTATATATAACGTCTGTATATTGTGAATAAAATATAAAACAGGATGGTGGGAGGAAAAAGTGGGCGAGTGAGGCATTTTTGAGGGAGTGGCAATGAGTGGCTGGTTGGTGTGTGGCGATAACTCCTCGTTGCTTTTCGAGTCTCAATACCAACTTAGTGGTTCGTTATGGTGAACAAAACATGCAGATACTTATATATAACCTGTGTATAGAGTGTAATAGCAACAAAACTATTTGTTTATTGTTTTATAAACATAATAATTGAATCACTAATATGCACACCATACTTTTGAGTATAGCGATTATTCACCACTTTTATTATATAAATATATTACAATACACACTATTGAATAATATTACTGCAAAAAAACTAAGGAAAAATCAATCACATAGAAATAATTAAGTGATAATATCTTTGTGGCAACTCCCATCTGTCAGCATGGGTGACGCTGACTGGCTCTGACAACAGCTCTGTCAACGCCCACTTTTCGCCAGACTTCCTCGGTCAATTGCGCCCAAAATATGTCACCTACGATTTTTTTTTTATTTTTCCCGTGCTCAGGAAACACAAATTAACATTTTAAGAAGACAAAATAATTTTTTAGATTTTTTTTCTTGCGCACAGGGGTGTAAATATCCTCAGGACCCCTGAGCAGTGGAAGGGTTAATAGCATAACTAATTAGCACTAATTACAGAAGCTACAATCCTTTCCTCAATTACAGGTAATACTCATCTCATCTTGTTGGAGGGAGCTGAGGTGTAATCACCATATAAGCAAGCGATTTGATGAATAGCGGACAGTACAATTTCCACAGTCAACAATGTAGCACTCGGCGTGTACAGTTCTAATCGACCCAAGACGCTACAGCTTCGACACAGAGCAGACAGCAGACTACGACCGCATCGAGCCGCCACGCTCTCGCTCCCCGAGTTCAGACACTCACAATTCCTAATTGAGCCGCCATGCTCTCCCACAGAGCTCCACGACTCCAGCCTCACTCAGCTCTCTGCTCTGCTCCAGGCTTCGTCTCGACGTCTACGACACTGCTGTATCCAGGACTACTAAATAAATATGAAACTCACTAAACACTGTGTATCTAATCAACCCAACAACGTAACATAAACGTACGTTACACAGTCCTACCTGAAGGACTGTGAGGCATTCTTGAGGGAGTGGCAATGAGTGGCTGGTTGGTGTGTGGCGATAACTCCTCGTTGCTTTTCGAGTCTCAATACCAACTTAGTGGTTCGTTATGGTGAACAAAACATGCAGATACTTATATATAACCTGTGTATAGAGTGTAATAGCAACAAAACTATTTGTTTATTGTTTTATAAACATAATAATTGAATCACTAATATGCACACCATACTTTTGAGTATAGCGATTATTCACCACTTTTATTATATAAAAGGTCCACCTCTGAAAGCCCGTACGTCCAGCAGAGCCAACTGAATGAATCGGTGTCGATTGTCCATTCCGTAGACAGGGGAATGAACCATGACAGGCCGTCTGCCAGGACAATGGACACCCCTCGAACGTGAGCGGCCAGGAGAGCCAAACCCCGAGAACTCAGCAAATGAGTCACCCGAAGCAACTAGCCCCAAAGACCCAAAGACAGCATCGAACAGGCAATGAACCACCAGGGAGCAGTCCGACCATAGTGGCCGAGGCGCACAGGTAACGGCACCGAGCCGCAATTGGTCACAACACATGATGCACCCCCCAGCCGGACCAACCAAGCATCAGAAACCCACAGAACCCTCCAAAAGCCCGCCGTCTCGTTTTTTGCCAAAAAAAAAATAAGACCGCTGCAACCAAACAAAACGTCCACTAGAACCAAAAGAGCAGAAACTTCTGCGCTGGAAGAGAGCATGAAGCTCATTGACCCAACCCCCAGAGGGCAATGCCAACAGAAACAGGGCCTTCTTGAAACAATCTTGAACCGAAGGGGCCACCATAAACCGAGGAGAAGAGAGAAAAGAGAGCATACTGTCCAAGGACCAGGATGGCTCAGGCAGCGCATGAGCAGGCCGGAGGTAAAACAAAGCATGAGAAAGCTTACAGAACGCAAGCTGGAGCGGCTCACCAGTGTCACACAATACGAGGAGAGGAAATGCCAAAAAGGCCACCAAGACACTTCATTCTGTAGCTGAGATGAGCCCCGCAGGTGGGGACAACATGAGAAGCCACCTGATCACCACACAATTGGTGATACACCCGCGTCAAAAACCAGATGCGACAAGGGGAGGAGTAGATCAAACCAGCCATGTACTGGACTGGCCCGATCTGCTGAAAGAGGTGGAGCTGCTGAAAATGCCCCAGTTCAGACACCGAGCAAACAGCGTCTGAAACCAAGGCCTGGGCAGGGCACAACAGGGCTACAAGGATGACTTTCCCATGTGAAGTTTCCAACCGAGCCAAAAAATGAAGCAACAGCTGGACCGGAGGAAATAGGTACAGAGAACCCCACCACCAAGTCACCTGGGACCCCCCTCAATACCAACAGACTATGGGACTGCAGCTGGAGCAGTCACATAGTCTGGGCTGCTCCCGCAGCCTTGCTGGAGCAAGGCTGCGGGAGGAAATTTAAGTGACACAGACCAAGTATCCGAAATCAAGCCCAACCCAGGTCCAAACCTAGGAGGGATACTCGTAAACTGGAGACCGGAGCCAGAGTGACATCAAAAACCAGGCACAGACAACAGTATAAATATCCACTCAAGGGGTACAGCCCCACTATATGGGGCTGTACCCAGGTCGTTAAATGCAGGGCTCCGGTATTTCCAAAGTTGTTGAAGTGTCGGTAATATTTAAAGTAACATTCAGGTAAGATGTATTTTAAATAACTAAAATGAAATAAAGTTCATTGTGTAATTGCGTTCTAAGCTAGTGCCGCACCGACCATTAAGCCAGCTGTTGGCTGCTGCATAGACAATGCGTGAACACAGTCTGACAAAGTCCAGATAGGTGGAAAAAATTGGTTTATTCTTTTGTATTGCGAAATATTTTGTGTCTATCAATCAATGATTGTTAAAGTTTTCTCAATAAAATTTTAGAGATGTGTTTTATTTTACCTTGTACAGTAGAGGAAATGTATTTTTAATGTTACAACACAGGCATTGGCGACCAGGCCATACAATGGCGATCGAGCCCTGTCACTAACCCAGAGTTAGCAAAGACAAAATCTTGTGAATTCATCTTTTCTTTGCTAATGATAGAATATACATATATGGTGAGCCCAAAAAACATGAGCGAGCTGCCACACCCAGCCAGCCCTACTTCACTCGCCAACATTCCTCCTCCCACTATACTGTTATTGTTTTATTACACTATGTACACACGTTATGTATAAGTATCTACATGTTATATTCACCATAACTATACTGTACAACTAAGCTGGTATTGCATCCAAACAGCACAGTGGCCACCACACACCTCGGGGCCTCGTAGCCTGGTGGATAGCGCGCAGGACTCGTAATTCTGTGGCGCGGGTTCGATTCCCGCACGAGACAGAAACAAATGGGCAAAAGTTTCTTTCACCCTAAGTGCCCCTGTTACCTAGCAGTAAATAGGTACCTGGGAGTTAGTCAGCTGTCACGGGCTGCTTCCTGGGGTGTGTGTGTGTGTGGTGTGGAAAAAAAAAAAGTAAACAGTTGATTGACAGTTTAGAGGCGGGCCGAAGGAGCAAAGCTCAACCCCCGCAAAAACACAACTAGTAAACACAACTAGTAAACACTGCATGACAAGTCCACAGCAGACGACACTACGAGTACGAGACCACCTCCCTTACCAAAATGGCTCCTCCCAACATACTCCTGTTGCTGTTATTACACTATATATACACACATTATATATAAATATCTACATTGGTGTTCACCATAGCTAACCACTAAGCTAGTATGGTGAGCCCAAATAAGAGTGGCTGCCACACACAGTAACGCTACCTTGATTCCCTTCCTCCTTCCACAATACAACGAAGTGCTAATTATCACCACAATCCTGCTATTATCACAATCCTGGTCACTAAATCCTGTAAATGAATAATTGACCACAAATTTATTTTGTAAAGGAACATAAGAAGTCATTTGAAGATTACTTGATGGACAAAATAATACTGTGGTGCTGTGACTAGCACTGTGAAGATCTTGAACAGCATTGATTCACTGATATTTGAGCATTGGACACAGTCATTATCACACTCAGGCTCTTCTGTAATACTATCATGGCTAAATAATACCAGTTACATATATATTTTGACATTATTAGGCGATGCTGTGGTCACACGCTGAACAGCAGTTCTGAGAGCTCATGCTGTGTGCGCTAGCCTTGGTTGCTCACTCAGTACTGAGGTTCTCACACCTGGGAATGTTGCCCAAATTTTTTTTTTTTTAAATGGCGTATGTTTACAAGAGCCCTGAGGAAGCTGATGTGAACCCCATTTAGTCGCGGGAGTTTTGAATCATACGCTATACCTATAAGTGATACCCATGTATCACTTGCATCTGACCTTTTTGTTAGGCCCTTATTGCACCTAGCATCATCAATATCATGACACTTATGTTCTTCAAACAATAAGGTCTGAATTCCACTGACAGAGAGCGATCTTTCACCACCGTGTTGGACCGGTGCTTGGGATTCAGAGGCGCGTGCGCCACCCATGGTTGCTCACTCAGTACTAACCCAGCCAGCAGCCTTAAGACATTCTGGGAATTTTTTTCCACAATGGCTGCCTCTCACTGGTGGTCCCATGAGTCCATTTCGTACACAACCTGCCACGCACGCATTTTGAATGGGTACGAAATATTCAAAAGGTGTTTTCTCGGTTGGCGCAGTTTCCCACCAACCGAGTTTTCTTGGTTTGCGCAGCACAATGGTTAACACACATGCACAGCCCAGGTGTTAAGGGGTGATTTTTGTCTCATGTGTAGACGAGGAGTCACAATAATGTGGCTGAAATATGTTGACCAAGCCACACACTAGAAAGTGAAGGAACGACGACGTTTCAGTCTGTCCTGGACCATTCTCAAGCAAATTGTGAGAATGGTTAAGGACAGATCAAAACATCGTCATCCCTTCACTTTTTGTCTCATATTTAACTATCCTTCTAAAATCACTTATAGTTTCCTTTGTTGTGAGGCTTTTGCCTAAACTTTCTGTTTTCTTAATGATTTTACCTCTTTTGCTGCTCTGTCTATCCTACATTATACTTCAATTTCTAAACATCCAAAAATTATTATGGACTTACTTCTATATGAAGTGTTTTATACTAATTTACTGTTGTGTGTGTGGATACTAAAGTACTGGTTGGTAGTAAACAAATTTAGAATGATAAAATTTGTACATGCAGTTACTATATATTTTGCATAATTAATTTGCAGTGGATGTTCAGTCCTTCATCTGCATTACAAATTACTTTAACAAATTTGGTAAATACTTTTGAATATTTAAAGAGCAACAGTTAATATTAATTTCACCTACTTTTGCAAGCTGTTGTTCCAGGTTGTTAATTTGTTCTCTCTTGTTGTTTAATCGAGCATCAAGATCAAGTAACGTTTTTTCTTTCTCGTCCAATTGCCTGTTTCTCTGTTCTAACGACTGTACCTTCTGCTCCACCATCTAAACAAAATACAAAATAATTTTAAGCAATGAAGCGAATCTGACATGGTAATGTGGTGCTGTAATTAAATTTTTATTCTACAGATGTGATTAAGAACAGCTAAATCTAGTTAGGGTTATGATACATATGGGAAATAACAAATGATAACCAGTGAAAGCATATTTGAAACTACAAACATTATTATTATTAATTCATAAAAATATCCAACATAATTATATAAAAAATATATAAAATATAATTTAAAGTACATTATTTATTATACAGTGACACCTCGACTTACGATTGCCCCTACTTACAAATTTTTTGAGTTATGATGTAAATTTTGTCGGAAAATGCGACTCGACTTACGACCGTGTCGTGAGCCACCCAGGGCCAACTCAAACACCAATAGATTATGGCACTGCAACAGGATCAAGACCGCTGGATGAAGGGAAAGCAAACTAGCAGTGAGTACCAAACAAGGTGCAGCCAAGACAACCTAGAATGAAACCAACTTGGACTTCCACCAGTTCACCAAGAACCCAAACCTGGGGAGCTGGAAAAGAACTAGATCCCTGCCTGGCAGACACCCAGACTGACTGGGAGCCCACACCAGCCAGTCATCGAGGTAGGCTAAAATACAAACACCCAACAACCAAAGACAAGCCACTATGACTTGAACAAAGCATGTAAACATGCATGGAACCAGACTGAGTTCAAATATGAAAACCAAAAAGTGGTAAGCATGATGCCCTACCACAAAATCTAGCCAATCCCTGAACCTTGGATGTATTGGGACATGCCAGTGTGCCTCCCAGAAGTCCAGTGAGATCATCCAGGATTCCGCCTTCAATACAAAATGAACATGAGACAAAGTGGTCATCTGGAACATAGGGCAAGGGATGAACTGATTCAGCCTCAAAAGGACGAGGATGAATCTGAGGTCCATCGCATCCCATTTCAGAACCAGGAAGAGGCAGCAAACCCACTGAAGCAACATAGTCATTTCGAGTACGCCAGAAGCCACCCACTCCGAGTTGACCTGATGCAGGTGAAGAGGAGGAAGAAGCCTGGCCAGAAAGACCTGAATCTCCAGAAGGTGGAGGAAGTAATTAACTCCACTGTAAGATGGATGAAACAACCCGAAAAGCCAACAGATTGTGGTACCATGAGCTGAAAAACTTGTTAAGCCTCCCCCTTCCATCACCTTGTCAAGAGAGTGAACAATGACCCAGAATCTGGCTCCACAGAAGGCCTATCCCAACCTATAGTACATGATGCCCCAGATCTACCTGACCGTCTCCAAGGACAATAACGAGACCCCTGAGAACAAAGGAGGTCCAAAATAGGCCTACAAACAGCAGATATAGAGGAGTGAAACTGCAACAGAACCTCCTCAGAAATGAGAGATGAGAGAAGGGAGGAAGGACAAGAAAGCCAGGGCTCATACTGAATCCAATGACTGGGCCAACACAGCATGAGGACACTCGAGTTGGTTGGTGAAGAACATCGCCACCACCTCCTGGAGCACAGGAATGTACAGCTTGGGCTAGCAGTTGTTGCAGCTATAGCAGAGGCTAACCTCCCACAATAGGCCCCAAGCCTAACTCCTCAGTGTTTTCCCAGAGCCTGTCAGTATGGTGTTCAAGTGGGCCCAGAATCTGCATGATGTAGCCCAAATGCAAACGGGCATGAGGTCATTCACCACAAGTGCCACCGACAACAAAGGCACTAGGGCATGGAGCTGCACGAGATCCACATCCCTAAGGTGAGTAGGAGCAAACAGGCAGTCAATGAGGGGCATAAAAGAAAGAGCCTCTAGGAACACTTGTAACAGCTCACACAACTTCAGTGCACGGGTATGATAAAAGCTGGGCCAAGCCCCAAATGAAAACAAAGGATTGTCTGCTAGCCAGAAAAACTCCGGAACCTCATAATGACTCCAAAAGAGGATTACCCCATACTCAAAAGAGGAAGGGTCTATCAAAGAAGTATAATCCTAGTTTCACAGGAGGAATATAAGCAGAGCCTCCCAAGCCACTGAAGGAGGTACCTGACAGGAGGGAAACCTCTGAAAAGATAGTCCCATGTCCACCTCCAAGGCAACATGGAACTAAACCCTGGAGGAAAGCTGCACCTAAACCATACTCATGAAGGAATAGAGGATATGAAAACCCCTCCCCCTGCAAAAGGAGACCTTCCTCAGAAGAAACACTGAAGCTGCACTCAAGGATTCTGGGGCAGAGCCAGAGTCCATACCCACAGCCCGGAATAGAAAAGGAGACTCCAGGGAAGACACTTGAAAAGGGTACTGGGGAACTGGCTGAAAGGAAAACCCTGAAGCCTTATCATGACTAACTGGCTTAAAGAATCAGAAAGGGCAACCCATAAAGCTAGCTGAGCAACATCCCACGCAAAACCCTGTACCAACCCAGAAACCCCCAGACAGTTTAGGGCCAGAAGCAGGGGGTTAAGATCATAGAAAGGGCAAATCATGCCCAAAGGGAAAGGAAGAGGCTTGGGTGGAGCCAAGATGAAAATCATTAACACCTCTAATTCTGTGTTCCTAAACTCTAGACAGGGCAGCTCCATGGCATCCAACCAGGCACATAAGCTGTAACTGTAATCATGCCATGCTGTAACTGAGCAAAGTAAACTAACAAAGCAAAAGCCTCCTGATACACCTTCATCCCATCAGCAAGGTGAGAAAGAAGAGCCACATGGGGAGAGCAAATCCCACAGGATTCAAGGTCAAAGGTGTCGCCAACAGGCAGCAGCAGAATGAGTGATTGTTGTCTCGTGGAACAGATGATAAGCAACCTTTAAGCTTACACAAGGCAAGAGCAGGTTTAGAGGAGATGAGGGGTATCTATAGGACATCCATACCAGCAGGGAATTACCAGGGACTGAGGGTAAACCAAGCAGAACACCCAGGTACTGGGGATGCCTGGATTTTTGGTACCATGCACTCTTAAATCCAGGCTCACACTACACTGCAATGTTCAAGAAAGCCATCAAGAGCAAAGACCCAAAAATCACTTAGCTGAACAGCAGAGTCTGCATGACAGAGAGGCGACCAGGGAACCACTACAACCGTCCAGTGACCTTGACCACATCAGCACAGGAACTGATAGCTCAGATCCCTGGAGGTGGTGAGCCCCTTCCCACCTCCACCCAAACAAGTGGAGGAGGTGGGCAAACGTCCTCACACTAATTTTGAGAGATTCGATCATTTATTTACATAGTTTGGAGAGTTCATTAGGCTGGCTGTGAGGCTTTGGTCTCTTCTGAAATGAGCAGTAGTTTGTTTTGACTTGCTGACTTTCTGGATGCCTTCCCTGATTAGGTGGCAAAATGTCACTACTCCCTATGCCTCTCTGAAGGGCCAGGTTCTGGCTTTGGTACCTGGTAGGCCTAAGTACTTTATGGATCATGCGACCTGGTAGATGGAAACAAGCCTCAGTGAATAACTTCAGGGAGCCCCTAGGGGCTCCTGAAAATTGTAGCAAGTATATTATGTCAGTAATATACTTGCTCCATATTCTCATTAGCTTATGTGCAGATAATGAGATGGGTCTGTTAATTCTACTTAATCCACTAATTACAATTATTACCTCTTTCCATGTGTACAACTAATTACAGTTAATACTTCTTCCCAACCTGCTAGAGGATGGTCATGTGAGGTGAAGTCTGGTAATATGACCTGTCGACAGCGAGACATCATAAGTCTAACTCCAAGAGTGGTTCAGTACACCTTAGTACAGATTACAGATTCAGTACAGATTACAGATTCAGTACAGATACAGTGGTTCAGAAATATCACACATCTTCAACATTCACCAACAACAACAATGTAACACTCGACATGCCCAGTTCCAACCCCCTGACAAGATGCTTCAGCTTCAACAAAGAGCAAATAGCCAGACTCCAGCCGCATTGAGCTTTCATGCCTTCGTCCTGCACTCAGCTCCTCGACTTCACCCGCATTCAGAGTCCCACACTCGACACACTCACCCCTGCACCCAATCTGCTCTCTATCCCTGGCCTCACTCGGCTCTCTGCCCTGCTCCAGGCTTCGTCTCAACTACTACAACACTTCACTACATTACCAACAAACCCACTGCTGTAACCATGACATACTAAATAAATATAAAAAACACTAAACCTTTTGTGTCTAATCAACCATACACGAACACGTATCATACGTTACAAGATATAAAAAACAATAAAAAATGTTTGTTTATGGACAAAATAGAAAATATATGGCATGAGCCATTGCAACTCTAAACTTAACAAATATTTGTGACAAAAAAGAAAACTGGCCACCTTGTACAGGCATACCGATGTTACTATACCTACAAATATATATTTAAACAAATATGCATTATGGGAAGTACATACATAGCTACTTTATTTACTTGCTCACGTACACATTTAAGATTTATGAACATTTTAATAACTCACCTTCATTTGTTCCTCCAGCTGTCTCTTAATCACTTGTGAGTCACTGCCAGGCCTGGCGCCGTTCTGAAGTTTCTGGTTGGCCTCATGCAAATCCAGCTGATTGGGTTAGGAACCACAGAGTTTCATAGATATACAATGATAATCTGTTTCACAAATAATCAAAAATATTAAGACTAACTAATGATTGATTCTTGAATTTCTATATGGAAAATATTTAACCTTGGAATCTTGAATAAGCTACAAAGCCTAATGAATGTACATGTACATGAATATAAATTTATTTATATAATGTATATATAGTACAGTATATTTTTTCAGGGTTGTAATTTCCACAGGGTGAAAATGCCAAAGCTACAAAAATCATTCTCGCACATTGTTGCCCTCATTTCATTAGACACAGGGAGCATAACTGACAAATTTGGGCTAGGATAATATTTAGAGGTCACTTAAAATACTTGAATATAATGTTCTCAAAAATGTAATTCTACTTTTTAAATTATGCCTTGTATTAATGAAGTTTTCATTTATGTATTAAATGTTTTACATCTTTTACCTTTTTTCTGGGGGAGCCTGCGGTGGTTCCCTGAAACTATCTTGCTGAGAGTACTCCATACTAAAATATCATATCATTTGTGGAAGTTCTGTTTGGCCTACAGGGGACCAGAGAAAGAACCTGGCCCCCCCCCACCCCCCTTCATAGAGGGAGCCTCCAGAATGTCGGTGAAGCTTTACAGACAACTGGAGGGTTCACAGAAAATGAAACCTCCAAACTGCCAAACAACTTAAATATAGAGCAATCTCAGCAAGTTGGCTTTCAGCGAGTCATCAGTGCTCCTCTTAAAAAGAGCCATTTCAGTACATTCAACACTGGGATTTTTACAGTTCTCTCCAGATAAAATGAAAAAAAAGTAGACAATACAAAATTTGGGTGGTCCAAAAATTTATTTTTTAAAATATATTGGGCCACAAGCATCCCATTGCTTCATATGGATAACTGATTAAACATAAAACAAAATACCAATGATGCTATTATTAATCTGCATCACTATGAAATTTGAGGCTTTGCCCTGAACTATATTCGATTCTTTCTTAGTGACAGACACCAATATGTAGCCATCAATAACATAACCTCCCCACTCTACCAGTAACAGTAAGAATGCCACAGGGCATTATCTTAGAACCTCTCCTATTTCTTCTATACATATCAATGAGTTGCCAAATGTTTCTAACATTCTTATTTATTTTGTATTTTTATTTTATTTTTATTTATATATACTGTATATACAAGAGTTCTTACATTCTTGAACAGCCATTAACATGCATAGTGTTTCGGGCAAGTCCTCAATCTTAATTTAAAAACATACACACTCATCCCCAGGAAGCAGCCCGTAGCAGCTGTCTAACTCCCAGGTACCTATTTACTGCTAGGTGAACAGAGCATCAGGGTGAAAGAAACTGCCCATTTGTTTCTGCCTCTGCCGGAGATCGAACCCTGGACCCTTAGAACTATGAACCCCGTGCGCTGTCCACTCAGCTGTCAGGCCCCCTTTACTATTTGCCTATATGCACTATCCTAACCTATCTTAAACTATATACAATTTGCTGACTATACTACTTTGATCTATTCAAGACCCAAACCCACACACACTAAACAATACTGTAAATAATGAATTAAAAAAGTCCATTCATGGCTGGCAACCAGCAAACTCAAACTAAACACAGAAAAGACCTACTAAATTTTATTTGGAAGTCAATCATCAAATCAAATTCAACATCAGATAAACAATTTTAACATTAGCAATAAAAATGAGGGAAGTTCCTTAGCCTATACAGCCAACCACGTGCTTTGTGAACCTCTCGGGCTGAGACCCGTCGGTTAACCTGATGTGTTCGTAAAAGTGGAATGTAAATCTAGGAGAGAAAGGACACGACAACCCGATCCAAAACTGAAGACAACCTACAAAGAGACAAAAAATGATAAAAAGACTGCCAGGAAACTTCATACAGTACTATCATCGAGACGAAGCACGCAGGTGGGACACCATCATTGAAGCCACCCGATCACCATACAAATGGTGATAAACCTGTGTCACAAAAACCAGAAGCAAAGACTGGAGGAGAAGACTGAACCAGCCATGTACCAGATTGAACCGATCTGCTGAAAGAGGCAGAGCTGCGGAAAAATCCCGGGTTCGAACACCGAGCAAGCAGTGCCTGAAACAAAGGCTGGGCTGGCCTCCAAGGGGCCAACAAGATAACTCTCCCCAGGTATGTCTCCAAATGAGCCAGAACTCGAAACAACAGCTGGACCAGGAGGAAGAGGTACAATTAAACGCCACCTTGACCAGTCCAGCTGAAAGGCATCGATCCACCCGGCCTCGCAGTCAGGGAAGGGCGCCATATATACTGTATAAACCCACTAATCCAGACTATATGGGAAGAACCCCAAGATGGATTAGCACGTTTTCCGGATTAATGTACTTTTTCACCACGGGAGTCCAAACGTGACCATTTCCAAAAATGTTTGTACAGATAGCCACTTGGTTTGCCAACTTAAGTTATCCGAAGGCAGGCAGGCAGTCATCCAGTCTGTCCAGTCAGTCCAGTCATCCAGTCTGTCCAGTCAGTCAGTCAGGACCGCGATGACCAGATGTTGTCGACTCCGAAGGCTGCGCCGGCTCCTAAACTGGCACCACTGGCCTACCACAATGTAAGGAACCCCGAGCCCTGGCACAACCCTTCCAAGAAGAGCTCCCATGCCCTCCACCCCCATCCCGAAGAACCAACAAATCCAACATGGGACGACAACTAGAAGCAGCTGCCTGTAAATACTGCACCACCGCAGACTCCACAAACAGCAAAGGATAAAAAAGCATAGAGAACCTAAGAACCAGGGCCTAAGCAGATTCCAAGGACTGAGCAAGTACCGCCTGACGACCCGCGAGATGAGAAGCAAAGTACAGAGGCACTGCCTCCCGCAGGATCTGCATAAACAACTTCAACAGGGCAGCCGATGCCTACACCACAAAGATCAACACACCATACCCAGGATCGTCACCCAGTGCCCCCCCCCCCATTCTCCACACAGGACCAAAGCCAATGACCACAAAGTGCACGAGTCCTCAGCTACCAGGGTCGCTGAAAGGGAGGGAGCCTGCACGTGAAGTTGCACAAAGTCGACGTTCCGAGGAAGAACAGGAGCGAACAAACACGCATTGAGGCATTCAAATTCTCCCCCCAGGTAAACATGAACAACCGTGAGAGCCTCTTGCAACTCAAGCATGCAGGACCAACAGAACATATACCACGCCCCAACAAAAAGTGAGGACAGTCTGCCTACCAGGATGACTCCGGAACATCATAACAAGCCCAGTAAGGAAGGGAAGAACTGAACTCAAAAGAGACAGGATCCATTATCAAGGTGTAATCTGGGTCACACAGGAGGTAAGCCGCAAGGGCTACGCGCACCTCATGAGGCGGAATGTGGGAAGCCGAAAACCTCAAGAAGGGAGGGACCAAAGAACCCAAGGAAACCTGGAACTGAACCCGGGGAGGAGCTGATGACATATCAAACTCGTACAGGGAGGGAGGAGAGGAGGATAAGAAAACACCACCTCCTGTAACAAGCCCCGCACAGAGGGTACCAACACCCAAGAGGGGTCAAACGGGTCCCAAGCCCCACAAGTCTGCCTCTCTCCTGCCCCAGGAACCTCCACACCAGAACCCAGGGCCCAGCCATCCTCCAAATCCTCCATGCTAAAAGAAAAGGCAGAGTCCACCAGAAAAGCATGAAAGGAGGGGGGCCCACTGGTCAGACCCAGAAGCATCGGCTGGAGGAACTGGCTCGAATGCCTTGCTTGCCACATTGAATGGGGGCATCCTTCAAAACTGCCCAAGTCTCACCACCAACTGAACCCTGCCCCGACTCCGGAACCCTCCAATGCTTCAGAGCCGGGTGCAGAGGCAGGGGGGGGGGGGGAAGGAAAGGGACGAACAACAGCAGGGAAAGGACAAGGGGGTGGGGACAAAACCAAAGTTGAGGCAACTAATGCCCCCAAGTCCGGGTCCCTATAACCAAAACGAGGCAGCCGTGGGGCACCCAGGTGAGCAACCATCCTGGAGCGCTGCAGGAACCTAAAACGTGTATGCAACACCGAAGCTGCCACCACCCAAATATCAAGATCAGTGGATTGGGTGAATCAGAATACATGCAAGGAACACCACTCACAAGACTCCAGGTCGAAGGTGTCAATGACCCAACAGGCACCATGATGGATTGTCACCCTGAGACAAGGGGGGGCTAGAGCAACCTTCAAACTCACACGATGCAAGGTGGCAACCCAGGGAACACATCCATCAGACCACTGAGCCCCAATGGGGATTTCCAGGGCCCTTAGATGCTCTGCTAAGGTAAGCCCAGGCAAGGTACTGCTAACCAGCGCCCCAAACTACCAAGCAAACTACTAAAGTGCTGAACCCCTGTTGAGCACTTTAGTACAGTAGTTTGCTTTAATAGTTCTGCTGTCTGTGCAGCTTCCCCCTCCCAGGGAAGGGGAAGCTGCGCAGACAGTGGCGCAGTGACGGGTGTGACATCATGCTCGTTTTAGTTTGGGGAGTTCTGTTCAACAGTTTAGCTTTCAGTAGCAATTTGTAACCAGATAGTGTTTGTATTGGGGTGTGTAACTCTCTGGGTGCCTGACCTGGTCGATGGCAGACATAGAATGCTTCCAACCACATGTGGGGTTTCTTTAAGTCATTGCTCCTCATGCCTCATCTGAGGGGGCTGGGTTCTGGCTCTTGGTACCCAGTAGGCAGAATTCCATTTGCTTTAACTGATGCCATGGTCTAATGCATTCATATTAGCCTGAATAGCTCCGGGAAACCGAATGGGGCTCTCGCCAGAAAAGGTTGGTTTACTCTCTAAAATCAGATATTATGTTCTCCACTCTGCTCTCCTTCCATTATACTACTCGCTAATCTATCCCTATCTTACATACGATATCTGTGCATGGGGTTCATCTACTGCAACTTACCTCAAATCCATCATCACTCAGCAAAAATCTGCTATCAGAACTATGACGAACTCTGTCTTCAGACAATGCACAGTCATTCTGTTTAAGTCTCTACACATGCTAGACATACACTCACTCCACACATTCTCTTGTGTTATTTACAAATACAAAATCTTGTTCCTAAATGCTTGTCTTGATTTGAAACTTTTCCTTGATAGGTGTAATAGAATCTATGAGCATCGCCCCAGAAATAAATATTTCTGTGACATCCCTAGAGTCAAACTAAATCTGTGCAAACACTCCATGCAAATAAAAGGACCCAGTCTATGGAACTGACTTCCTAATGAATTAAAAAGTTGTCTAACCTATGCCTCATTCAAAAGTAAAACCAAAAACTACCTAATTTCAACCTCATAGTTTCCAACCCTGTGCTTCAAACTCACACTGTATCTTTTGCTACCCACTCCCCAATATATATACATCTTCAATTTATATTGTAATCACCTGTCTATTTATATTGTAGTTATATGTAGATATAAAATTTTGCTACAATATACCTTTTTATCTTGCCTGATCTGTTTAGTTTAATTAAGGACTTGCCCAAAATGCTAGGCATATTAGCAGCTTTACAAGAATGTAAAAATACCAATATTATGTAATCTCACAAACCCATTGTACCTTGTTATAAATAAATAAATAAATCAGTAAATAAATAAATAAATAAATAAATAAATAAATAAACTTTGGCTCAAACAAATAATATTTAGGAGTCAATGAAGAAAATATAAAAATTCTTATTTTTTTACAGGTATATATATAATTCATACAGATATTATTAGCAAGAACCATATCACTAAGAGATGTATCAGCAAAGCATATGCGCTGTAACAGCTAAATGCCTTACTGATTATGAAAAGTGATCATAGGTGTAATCTGTTAAAAAACTGAATGAAGCTGAGAAATGTCATGAATGAGGCTTGGTGATGATTTAGTGTTAGATTAGTATTAGTAAAGTCCTTGTGGCTCACAGAGGAGATATTACATGTTATATGAGCATCATGCCAATAACATACATCAAGATGCAACTTACTTAACTATTATTTTTTCCTGCACAATAAACATAACATTGTGTATGCAGTACACCATGATGACAGACAGTAAGGTATGATGAAATACTAGCAATGCGCTTAAAAAGGTAAAAAAATTTGATCAATTAAAATAATAAAACAATTGGGGCTATGAAAAGAAACTAGAGAACATAATAACAGTAAAATAATTATATACAAATTAAGGTTGAAATAGACAAAATTATTGAAATCATTATTTTAAAACATGAGAAATATTTTATTTATCGAGAATAAATAAAAATGCTGAAATTAATGTACACAAATTCTACCGGTGTGTAATGCTATCAATACATTATAAGTTCGTGAAAAAAATGAGGAAATTATCTGTGTAGCTTAGAATAAACATACTTAACCCCTGGGCAGCACTTGGGGTTATAGCCTGCAACACCGCCAACGTGCAAAAAAAAACTAAATTCAAATTTTTGTTTTTCTTCTAAGATTGTTAATTAACACTTTGCCCAGCCCAGTGTGCATGCCCCTACCAGGCCTACCTCAAGATGGACCTGGCGTTTCCCAGGAGCGCACACACCACACTAAAATATGTATACTTTTTTCCAGTGTTCTGACCTCAATTTCTATGCTATGTTGTTCATCTTGGTATAAAGTTGTTTACAAGCTAAAGGCACGCATTTTAAAACTGTTCCCATAATAATCGAACAATAAATGGAATTTTAACAAATATTTTACTTTTGGAAGCAAAATATGTCTCTTCCGGACATCCGTAGAGTTAATTATGGATGCAATATCCGTCGCCGCCAGATGAAAGTGTTAAAATGTGTTCCCTGATCATGGGAAAAATAATAAAAAAAATTGTAGGCGACATATTTTGGCCGCAATAGGGTTAGGATGTCTGGCAAAATTAAAGCGTTGACAGATTACGCATCCCGAATTGGTCTTCTCCACCTACGCTGACAGACGGGAGTTGCCACAAAGATATTCTAGTATTACCTAATTATTTCAATGTCTCTGATTTATTTTTTCTCTTTTTTTTTCCGTAATATTATTCAATAGTGCATAGTGTGATATATAATAAAGTGTGTGAGCATCACTATACTCAAATGTATGATGTGCATATTATTGATTCAATTATTATGTTCATAAAACAATAAACAAATAGTTTTGCTGTTATTACACTACACACACACGTTATATATAAGTATCTGCATGTTTTGTTCACCATAGAGAACCACTAAGTTGGAATGATGAGTCCAAACAACAAGAGTGGGCTGCCACACCTAGCCAGCAGCAGCTACCTCCCTCCTTCCTTCAACACCTCACTCGCCAACATTGCTCCTCCCACCATACTGTTTTTTTTCTGTTACTACACTATATACACACATGTTATATATAAGTATCTACATGTTTTGTTCACCATAACTGGACAACTAAGGTAGTATGGTGTCCAAACAACATACCAGCTTATACCAGTTTACAAATGTGAGAAAGGCTGCATGAACGAGCAAGCCATAGGTCACTAAGAACTCTATATGAGCCAGCCAGGATCCCCATAAACGTACACAGTACCATGACCATCGCACCATTGATTGTCTGTAAGGATTGGTCAGTCCTGCTGCTAATTAACTAAGCTCCATGACTAATCAACCCCTGACAACACTCATGGATCCATTTGGGTACAGTTTTTCATCAAATTCTTGTGCCATAATTTTATAAAAAACTGAACCCAAATGGATTCATGAGGGTCATCATGAATAGGGGAGGGGGAGCCTCTACCATCAGTTCTTGACTGATGTTAATACCTGGCAGTCATTGGTGTGCTTTGGCTTCAATTTCTTGTTTTGGTGGTATTTTGTCTTTTTAGGCAGTTCCAATATTTGTGTGCATAAGCCAGGAATTTTGTGTACTAGAGCTGCATGTATTCAGGGTTATCTTCCCTGTGCACTTTGTAAGTACTACCCTTGCACAGTCAGGGTTACCTTCCCTTGGGCATTTGGAAAACACTCACATCGGAGCTTCCTCTCTCGAGGTGGTCCTCGCCCTTGGAGTAAGCCGGGGGTCTTGGGCTTTCCGTTTTGCCCAGAGTTTGGAGGGTGTTTTTGGCAACACCAAAGTAAGTAAAAAGTAAATTTTTAATTGAGGATTGAGTAGTCATCTTTACTAAATACTTTGGACAGTTTTTCTCAAATATTCTTCTTGTGGCTGCTGATTTCAAGTCACTGGGTAGTGTCCAAATATATGACCATTAACACAATGTGTACAAAACAAGTTAAAACATCAGTGTCAAAATATTTTTCTATTTCCATATCCTAAATTATGTCCAAAAAGCATCTTATGGTAATTTTTACATAAATAAAATTGGATACATTTTTTTTCTCTCCCTTAAAATATAGATACAAGAAAGATGATCCAGCCAGTAAACAATAAATCTCTGGTCCCTCCATTCCCCCAACTGACCTGTTTTTTCTCCAGCTCTGTAACCAGCAACTCAAGCTGACTTTGAAGCCTTTGTTTTTCAACTGCAGAATTCTTCAATTCATTATTAGCTTTGTCCAAATCGGCTTTTAATCTTTGTGTATCTGGGTTCTCTCGTGGATTATTGCTCTGTTTCTGTAACTGTTGTTGCTGTTGATGTATTTGCTGTTGCAAAATCTGCAGTTGTTGTGTTTGCTGTTGTATTTGTTGTTGTGATTGTTGTGCTTGCTTCTGTAATGTTTGATTTTGTTTTTGTGCCTGTTGATTTTGTTGAGTTATTTGCTGTATCTGTCTATTTAGCTCTTGATTCTGCTGATTCAGCTGCTGAATTTGCTGATTTGTTTTCTGACTGTCTTGTGCCATGGTTTGCATTTGCTTTTGCATTTCTTGGACAGCTCGTTCAGCTTGGTCTGCTCTCTGTTTTTCAGAGGTGACACTTTGTTGCAATTTGGTTGTCTCACCTTCACCCTTCATGCTTGTCTCCTTTACCTGTTTATCCAATTCTGAAGATTCTCGTTCTGCCTTTTCTGCTCGTAATCTGCACTTTTCTCCTTCACTGCGCAATATTCCTAGTTCTTTTTCTTTTCCTTGCAATTGAACAATCAAGTTCTTTAACTCTTTTTCAGCTTCCCTCTGAATAAGTCCTGCCTCCTTCTGGGCAGCCTGAGCAGTTTGTTGAGCTTTCTGTACCTCTTGCTGCAATCTCTGAACTTCTTTCTCTGCTTCTGCTCTCAATGCATTAAATTCCTTTTCCTTTGAAGAAAGCTGCCCACTCAGTTTTTGAATTTCCTTTTCTCTGCCTTCTAACATGTCCTTAGCTCCTTGCTCCATTTCCTTGGTTGTATTATTCAATTCAGATTTTATTCGTTTGTTTTCATCTCTTGTTTTTTGTAGGTCAGATTCTGTTTGTTTCAGTTCTTGTTGGAAGTTTAGAAGCATATCTTGTGATTTTTCTAACTGCTTTACTAACTGATCGCGCTCTGATTGTAATTGTTTTAATTCAGATTCTAATTTTGATATCATCTTTTCACGTTTTTCTTGAGTTGTATTTAGCCTTTCTTTCTCTGTTGCAACTTTTGAGAGTTCATCCTTAGCTCTTTCAAGTTCCTTATTGAGTCTTATTATCTCTTCTTTGCATTTGTCAAGATCTTGATTTGACTTTTGTTGGTAATCAGTAGCTTTACCAATCATTGATTTGGTTTCTTCTAAGTCTCTCTTATGTTTTTTATTTTCTATTTCAAGTCTCTCCTTTGTATCATTAGCTCTTCTAAGCTCAGTTTGTGATTTTTCAAGGCGTTCATGGAGTTTTTCAAGCTCCACTGACATTCTTTCAAATTCAATCTTTGCTGATTCATTACTTTCTTGGTATTTAGACATATGTTGCTGTGACCTTTCCATCTCATGAGTCAACCGCTGAACTTCCAGTTCTGCTTTCTCTTTCCCTGCTTGAACACGATTCAAGTCAGCTTGGCTACGTTCTAATCTATCTTTCAACTTATTTACTTCGATCGAGGTCTTGTCCACCTCAGTCTTGTTGCGATCTTGAGCATCAAGGAAACGTTCAAGCTGTTCTTGGCTTAACTGCAAATCACTCTTAAGCCGCTCATTTTCACATTCCAATTTTTCCACCTTCTGTTGTGATTTTGTACATTCAATTTGAGACCGTTCATACTTATCTTTAGTCTTTTCATGTTCAATATTCATTCGTTCAAGTTCTCCTTCATATTTTTCATGAGTGGTGGTGAACTTACCTACTCTTGATTGTGTTTTATCTAGCTCTGTTTTCATACTTGCAATTTCTTCAGAGAGTTTTTCATTTAAAAGTTTCTCTTTTTGTAGATCAATTTGGCTTGTGTCATATCGCTCTCGTAACCGCTCATTTTCAGATACAATCTTTTCAATATCCTGTTTATTCTTTTCATAATCTAACTGATATTTACCTCTTTGTTGATCCGCTCTGTCCATTTCACTCTTGAGTTTGGTCACCTCTATTTCATACTTCTCCCGCAAAATAGATTCTCTTTCAAAGTCCTTCTGTGTCTTCTCCAGTTTGTCCTTCACCCTTTCTACCTCAATTTTCAATAATTCATAGTCTTCTTTGGTCCGTTCTGTATTGTCCTGATATTTACCCATCCGAACCAAAACTCGATCCATTTCAGCTTGTATGTTCTCGCATTCTTGCTGTAACTTTTCCTTTTCATTACGAGCTTTACTAAGTTCTAAAGTGTTTCTCTCATATTTATCCTTATATTTTTCAACTTCAATTTGTAATCTAGCAATTTCTTCCTGACTTTTTTCTTGGCTGGTCTGTGCCTTGCCATACTGTGCTTGGGCTCGCTCTAGTTCAAAAGTTAATTGATCCACATCATTTTGTAATTTTTCCTTCTCACTACCAACACGTCGAAGTTCAACTGTCGTTTTATCGTAACGCTCTTTGAGAATAGTCAAATCCACATTAAGTCTTTCAATTTCCTCTTTTAATTTTTCTTCAGCCTCCTTAGCTCGGACACACTGGAGACTTGAACGATCATAGGATTCTTGAATACGGTCATAATCTTCTTGTAGTTTAACTTTTTCATCTTTGATCTTATTAAAAAGAACTTGAGTCTTTTCAATTTCAACTTGAAGACGTTCTTGTTCTGCTTGTGCGGATTCCAATCGGGTTTGTAGACGGAAGTTCTCACTCTGTGATCTGTTGAAAAAAGATTTAATTAAATTTTTTATCATTACACCTTTCAATGCAATATTTGACTGAACTTTAATGAATGAAAATGATTATTCACTACCATACTTGAGTTTTTCCAGATACGTAGAAAATAATTTTCAAAGACTGTGTTGCTTGACAAGAAAGACAGACTGGGAATCCTAAGATATGAAGCCTGGAATCCCAGACAACAAACCAAGTGTTACAGGAGACACGGCACAGGCGCTCAGGGAACACAGCCTGAGGGGGATCAAGGCAAGGGCAAGGACACACAGCCAGATGGCCCAGGGCACACAGTATGAGGTTCCAGGACAGTACCCAGAAGCCAGGCACAGCAAAGACCCAGAGTACACAGTCTGAGGCCAGGGAATGTATTTTGGAGCCAGGCCACTAAGTTGAAAATATAAATAATAGTTATGGCAAGAAATAGCAAATGTAATTACATTAGCTGTATTAAAGTATTAAACCTGGAACTAAAGTCATAAGTTGTGAGACTTTCCTAACCCTACAACCCTACCCCCTTTTTTATAAACCAACAATCTTGGAATTCCCTTTGAAAATCTAACAAATCTACTCCTTCCAAGGCAAATCTGGTCTCAATACCCTTACTTTCACAAACCCAACAACACTGATCTTCCCTTCATTTGCTGACCTGCCCACTATGTAAGGAAGGGATCCATTTTTAGTGCATTTTGGATGAAACAAAACAATAACAATTTTCATGTGAAACACTAATTGAAACTCCTGCCAAATCAGTAGGAAGCCTATGAATGCACAAGCTACTAGGGAAGATAAGAAATGTAGATGATTGTCATGCCCCTCAAGAAAACCTGGACAAAATAAGTGTATGGTGCAGCACTTGGAAAATGGAATTTATTGTGAATAAATTCCATGTTATGGAATGTGGACTAGGAGAAAATAGGCCACACGCAACCTACAAATTTAAAAACAACAGCGTTGAGTGTAATGAAACGCCATTTTCTGGGTAAGCCCCAGAGGCTCCCTGGAGCTTATCAGGCTAATGTATGTTATATTAGACCGGGACATTAGCTAAGGAGTTCAGACCTACCAGGGACCAGCACCAGAACCTGGCCCCTTCAGAGAGGTTTCAGGGAGCAATGGCCCTGGAAAACTCTCTTATGGTTGGGGTTTTTCCTTATCTGCCATTGACCAGGGTTAGGCACCCAGAAAGGTAGGCATAACAAAACAAACCCCACATGGCAAGATATTAAAAAAAAAAAAAAAAAAAAAAAAAAAAAAACAGAAGTAGAAACTCCCTACAATCCCAAGGAAACAAGCAAACATCACAACTTACTGCCACACCGATTGTCTGCACAGCCCTCCCTGCCCTGAGAGGGGGAGGGGGGGGGCCCCCGGACCTCACCGTGCCGGCTGCTTAGCACCAGTTCGGAAGCTAAGCTTCAACCAACGCGAAAAAAACACCGACCGGTGGGAGGGAGGGTTGCCAGGGAGCTTCCGGGGTTCACCCAGAAAATGGCGTTTCATTACATTCAACGCTGGTTTTCTGTGGGGAGCCCCTACGGCTCCCTGTAGCTTCATACCCAAAGAGAAAGAAAAGAAAGGGCTGACCCAGGAAGCGGCCGTCACAAACTCCGCAACGCGAAGTCGAGACAACAGGCAGCAACCTAAAGCAACACAAGAACGCACAGGAGCAGACACGCTCACAAATGAACGGGCGGCCAGGAACCTGTGCGACCCCCAAATCCTCGCGCCCGAATTGAGCCCAAGACGTCACCAAACACGGCAGCGAAAGCTTCAAACGTCCGAACAGCACGGGCGCAAGGACAGACTGCAGGCTGGTAGACTAAAGACAATTGCAGACGACCTGGGAGACAAGCTCTGAAACAGGGAACGAGGGGAACTAGATCAACCCAAAGCGCATCCCCAGCCACAGCATGCAGGTAACGGCGAAGAGCCGCAACTGGAGAACACATGTGCCACCCCCGGCCGAGCCAACCAAGAATCAATAACCCAAGAACCCCTCCGTAAAGTAGCCGTCTCGACCGTTGCCAGAAGGACAGAGCAAGGCTGCAAGCATACAAACCTACCACCAGTACCAAAAGAGCAGACACCTCTGCGCCGGAGGAGAGCCGGAAGCTCCCCGACCCGACCTGCAGAGACCAATGCCAACAGAGTATAGCCTTTGAAAAACAATCTTGAACTGAAGGGGCTACCACAAACTGAGGAGAGGAAGGATAAAAGGGCACCTTGATCAAGGACCAGGACAGCTCAGGCGGCGCATGAGCAGGCCGAAGGTGAAACAACACGAGAAGCGTATGGAACAGGGTGGATGTGACATTCACCCCGAATGCAAGCCAGAGCAGTTCCGCCAGCGCCGCGCAATACGAGGTGACAGTAAGAGGCATCAATTAACAGTCCTGAAAAACCCAAGAAAGGACAAGATAACCTGATGCGAAAGAGAAGACAACCTGTGAAGAGCAAGAAAATGGCAAATAGAAATGCCAGGAACATCATACTGTTGGCGAGACAAAGCTCACAGGTGGGACACCATCAACTAAGCTACCTGATCACCAGTGAGATGGTGATACACCCGCATCAGCAGAGCAGATGCGAAGAGGCGAGGTGAAGGCCAAACCAGTCACGTACAGGATCGGTCCGACCTGCCGAAAGAGGCAAAGCTGTGAGAAACGCCCCAGGTTTGGACACCTATCAAGCAGAGTCTGAAAAGAAAGCTGGGCCGGCCACCAAGGGACTATGAGGACTACTCTCCTTGGGAAGGACTCCAACCAAGCCAGAACCTGAAGCAACAGCTGGACCGAGAAAAGAGGAACAGGTTTGAGGCTACCTCAAATAGTTGAGGCTATTTGAGGCTACCTCAAATAGTCCTGCCGAAGGCATCCACCGTGAACGCCTCGCAGGCGGGTAAGGGTGCCACATAGAATGGGAGACGCCGAGACCATGCCGACGCGAAGATGTCCATGTCCAGGAGTCCATACGTTCAGCAGAGCCAATGAAACGAGTTGGCGACGACCAGCCAAACCGTGAACAGAGGAATGAACCGAGACAGGCTGTCCACCAGGACATAGGACACCCCGGACATGAAACAGACAGCTAGCCAAACCCCGAGGAGCCAGCAGACGAGCCACTCGAAGGGACCAACCCCAAAGGTCAAGGACCTAAGAGAATTCCCGTGGTTCTGGCAACGAACCACCGAAAAACAGTTCGGAGTCGGATGGGAGAGCCCCAAGTGACCCGAACCCTCAGAAGCGCAAACCAGACAGCCACGAACTCCCGAACCGTGCTGTGAACCCGACAGACGGACGGATCTCACCATCCCCGGCTGGCCTGGTGAGCACTGGCCACAAAGCCCCAGCCGAGAGATGACCCGTCTGCGAACACATCGAGCGAAGGCTCTGGGAGGCGCCAAGGCACGAAACCCAGAAAACCCCAAAGAGGAGGCCAGTGACGCAGCATCAACACAAGATCCCTGGAGGACAAACCTAACGATTGCGAGAGGCAGAAGGGCAGTCCCCGAAAGAGCTGAACAGACACCGAGGCCAAACCCTACCCGACGGGCAGACCAGCACGGTGAAGTTCAGACTCCCGCACAACCGCTCGAGCAACCACCGAGTGACCCGGGACCCCCTCATAAACAGTCGAAGGCGGGACCACAGCCACAGCAACGCTTCTGGAGGGAAAGACAAAGAGGCGGTCCAAGAGTCCTAAACAAGACCCAGCCAGGTTCAAACCCGGGACGGAACCAGATGGAGTGGTCTCCTGATCACCAGGAATCCGAACCCGGTAATCTGGAAATAACCACACCCCTGGCGAGCAGACAAGCGGACCGACTGGGGGGCCCACACCAGCCAGTTGTCGAGGTAGGCCAGAAACCGAATCCCGAGCAGACGCAGACAGGTCACCAAGATCTGGTAAAGATGCGTAAATACACTAAGTGCTAATGACAAACTAGGGAAGGCAACAAAAGCGGCAAGCCTGAAGCCCAACCACGATCTGTGCCAGTCCCAGAATCCTGGAGAGGAATGTGCCAAGAAGTGACCCGGAGGTCCAGGGACACCATCCAGGCACCTGGCCCCAACAGAAGCCGGACCGGAGACAACAGTCTTCCAAAGAGGGCAAACAATCCAGGGTGCAGACTGCGCAAGTCCAGAAGAACCGCAAGGCCCATGTTTGCACTAAAACATGCGGGAACCTCGGAGGGATAGGGTAGAACGACGACGTCCAAATGCAACCATACTAAGATGACACGACGAAGCACAGCAAAAGAAACCCACCCCACTAGCCCTGAACCTCCCAAAGAGGGGAGAAGCCGCCCGATGTGACCAGAGGTCGGAAGACAACCACAAGCAAGAGTCAACAGAGCATGCTGCTCCCCCAGTGCCCCATCAACAGTGAAGGAAAGGGAACTACTCCTGAAAGAAAATGTATATACAGTGGCACCTCGATTAACGAGTTTAATCCGTTCTGGCACCGAGCTCGTTATGTGGAAAACTCGTTTTAACACTATCGCCCATGCAACGCGCGCACCGCAGACTTTGACGTCATGGCGCTAATGGTGCGGGCAAGCGTGAGGCGATGCCTAAATGTGTATACTCGTTTCAGTTTTCTCACCTTAATTCTCGTGCTACGTCGTTCGTTTTGGTATCATTGTGTTCGCAATTAAATCCCCTGCAGATGTATATGCATATAATGTCCAAAAGCCTGGCGAGACTCCCCGCAGCAAAGCCTAAAGTTACCCGTGAATGAGCATCAATTTGCATACCACAACCTAATGTGTATATTCATTCAGTTTGATAACATCAATTTTCGTGTTACATTGCTTGTTTTAGTATCAAATTGTTCGCAATATAAAGGCGCGCATTTTAAAACTAGTCTCAGGAACCCGCAACATAGGCCCCAGGGCAGAGCTGTCTTCTATGTCCTCTGCCCTTAAAGAGAAGGAAGAGTCCAAGGAAAAGGCCACTGGTAAGACCCAGAAGCCTTGGCAGGAGGAACAGGCTCGAAAACTTTCGTCCCCAACCCGAACGGGGCAACCCTCAAAGCCGCCAAAGACTCGGCATCAACTAAACCCCACCCCGACCCAGAACCCCACAGACGGTCAGGAGCCAGGAACAGGGAGGGAAATCGGCTAACAGCACCTAACTAAACGGGGCGGCTCCGGGGCATCCGGGTGGAAAACCAACCTAGCACATTGCAGCAACCTAAACCTATCTTTCAACACGGATGCCGCCTGTACTCTGAATAGTATCTGGACATCAGAAGAGTACTGGTGAACAAGCACAGAACACCTTTCACAAGACTCCGGGTCAAGGTGTCAGTGACCCAACAGGCAGCATGACGGAGGTAAAAGTGGCGACCATCACCCTGAGACAAGGGCACAGTAACCAACGAACCCACACAAGATGGGATGGAATCGAGAAGACACATCCAGTGGTCCACCAATCCCTGACAGGGTTTTCTCAGGGCCCGTAGACTGACTGCTACGGGAAGCCCGGCAAGATGTTGCTAACCGGTTAAATACCCAAGCTAACAAGGGGTAGATGCAACACTGAAAACCCCTGCGAAGTGTACAATCACGGAGGCCTAGCAGAGGGCCACCAAACACTACCAGTGGAACTATAGCCACAATAGGCAGACCCCTACCAGACAAAGAAAATAAAAACAGAAGAAAATCCCCGCAAAAGTACACCATCCCCAGAGGCAACAGGAACCGGTCGCCGAATAGGTGGCAGGTCATGAAACATCTTGATGCCCTAACCAGCACAACACCAGTCCCTACCCAAGGCCAAACATGGGCCCCAAGGCCCAGCTGACCCCAAGGGCGAGGCAAAAGCTGAGCAGCAAGAACCTCTACGGGAATGGTTCCCGAATGCCCCAGGGAAGATAACCCTGTCACGCAAGGGCAGTACTCACAGGGCACTTAGGGAAGTCAGCCACTAAGCGCATGCAGCCCGGTCACTGATGAGGTACTTCTGGCCACCGCACAACACAACACACGGCAGTGAATGCCACACAAGGCAAACACCGCCTAGGAAACTGAGGCCAGAGAAGCGTCTATCCCGATTGACATTAGCTTACGAACTGAAGCTTGGCAGCTGGCGCGGTAGGTCCGGGGCTCCCCCCCCCCTCCCTCTCAGGGCGGGGAGGGCTGTGCGGACGATCGGCGCGGCAGTAAAGTGTGATGCTTGCTTGTTTCCTGTAGGGAGTATTGTAGGGAGTTTCTACCTCTCTGTTCGGTTTTTTGTTTTAGTTTTTTACCATGTGGGGTTTGTTTTGTTATGCCTATCTTTCTGGGTGCCTAACCCCGGTCGATGGCAGATTAGGAAAACCCCAACCATAAGGGGGTTTTCCAGGGCCATTGCTCCCTGAAACCTCTCTGAAGGGGCCAGGTTCTGGTGCTGGTCCCTGGTAGGTCTGAACTCCTTAGCTAATGTCCTGATGTAATATAACATACATTAGCTCGATAAACTCTAGGGAGCCGTAGAGGCTCCCCACAGAAAATCACCACAAAAGCGAAATTTCTTATAGGCGCGATCATCACTAAGCGGGCAGCTGTAGTAAACTGAGGCAGGTTCGCATGACCGGGAACCACGCGCTCGGTTGACCCAAACGTGTACCAACAAATATCGTAAGTCGACGACACCATCGGATGTCGAGTCGCATTTTTCGATGAAATTTACATCGTAACTCGAAATTATCGTAAGTAGGGGCAATCGTAAGTTGAGGTGCCACTGTATACATATACAATGGAGCCTCGACTTACGATGCTAATCCGATCCCAGAGACGGATCGTAACTGGAAATATCGTAAGTCGAAGCGATTTTTCCCATAAGAAATAAAGGGTATTGAATTAATCCGTTCCCCACCTTCCAAAATATTAACATACAAATACATTTTATACTGAATACAATGTTTTTTTCTAACTACAATACAGTTCCTAAGTTTATCTTACCTTTATGGAGGGCTCTTGATGGTGTATGGAAGATGGTGATGAGGGGGAAGGAGAAGAGTTGTTACTGTTTGGAAAGGAAGTCCCCTTCCATTAAAACATCAGGCAGTGAGGACCTTTCTGGTGTGCACTCCCTGGCACGTTTTGCCTGCATACCACTAGCACCTGGTTGTGGTTCAGTGCTTGTTTGTCTCGCTACAAATTTGTCAAGAGACATTTGTTTTTCCCTTCGTATTCACATTTGTTTGTAATGATGCATCACAGTGTCATTGAATAGGTTAAGGCAACGGCCTACTGCAGCTTGATTTGGGCGAGTCGTTTCAGCAAAGGTTTGCAATTCTTCCCATGCTGCACACATTTTCTTAATTATTGAGGAAGAGACATTCTGTACTCTTGTTTCTGCTCTATGGTCATCCTTACATGGGTTTTCATATGTTGAGCCTTACCACTGACTTTCCTGGTACTCATGGCGTGATATATAATAATTACTTTAATGTTCAAAATGCAAAAAATCACCACAAACGCGGAATTTCTCATAGGCGTGATCGTCACTAAGCAGGCAGCTGTAGTAAACTGAGGCAGGTCGGGCCGCGTGACCGGGAACCACGCGTTCGGTCGACCTGAACGTGTACCAACAAATATCGGAAGTTGACGACACCATCAGATGTCGAGTTTCATTTTTCGATCAAATTTATATCGTAACTCGAAATTATCGTAAGTAAGGGCAATCGTAAGTCGAGGTGCCACTGTATATATATATATATATATACTGAACATACATACATACATACATATATATATATATATGTCGTACCTAGTAGCCAGAACGCACTTCTCAGCCTACTATGCGAGGCCCGATTTGCCAAATAAGCCAAGTTTTCATGAATTAATGTTTTTTCGACTACCTAACCTACCAAACCTAACCTAACCTAACTTTTTCGGCTACCTAACCTAATCTAACCTATAAAAATAGGTTAGGTTAGGTTAGGTAGGGTTGGTTAGGTTCAGTCATATATCTACGTTAATTTTAACTCCAATAAAAAAAAATTGACCTCGTACATAATGAAATGGGTAGCTTTATCATTTGATAAGAAAAAAATTAGAGAAAATATATTAATTCAGGAAAACTTGGCTTATTAGGCAAATCGGGCCTTGTATAGTAGGCCGAGAAGTGCGTTCTGGCTACTAGGTACGACATATATATATATATATATATATATATATATATATATATATATATATATATATATATATATATATTATATATATATATATATATATATATATATATATATATATATTATATATATATATATATATATATATATATATATATATATATATATATATATATATATATATATATATATATATATATATGTATATATATTCATTATATATATATATATATATATATATATATATATATATATATATATAAGGGCAAAAAGCCCGGGATGCCAACCAGAGCACACCCAAAAATAAAAAACTCTCCCTTGTAGCAGAAATTCTTGCACATGGGCCCAAGTGCTCCAAGCGGACTCTCCCTGAGCCCCGGGAACCCCCGACACAGATCCCAGAGAAAAGCCCACACCCCTGAAGAAAAAGCAGAGTCTAGAAGAAAAGCTTTTGAGAAAGGAGTGGGCTGGGTTGACCCTGAAGCCTTGGCGGGAAAATCGGGCTCAACTACCTCCACACCCGAAGCGGAAGGAGCAGCCCTCAAAGCCACCCAAGCCTCAACCCGAGCTAAACCCCGCCCCAACTCAGAAACCCTCAGATGTTTAGGAGTCAGAAGCAAGGGGGAAAAAAGCAGAAAAAACTACGCCCACCAGGAAAAGAAGTGGAGGCGCAGACGGAACCAAAGTCAAAGCAACCAATGTCCGAAATCCTTATTCCTATAACCCAAGAAAGGAAGCTCTGGGGCCTCTAATCGAGCATGTAATGGGCATGCAATGCAGCCACTGCCTGAATCCTGAGATCATCAGACAGAGGGAATGAATAAATTGAAGCACAAGCAGGGAACAAGTCCCGCAAGACTCCGGGTCGTAGGTGTCACCGACCCAACAGGCAGCACGACGGAGGCAGTACGGATGATCGTCACCCTCAGGCAGGGGCGATGAGAAACCTTCAACTTCGTACAAGGTGAGAGTGGACTCGGAAGAAGTATCCATGATACCATTGAGCTAGAGAAGGTACCATCCAGAGAAGTTATCACTGCCTGATGTTATAATGGAAGGGGAACTTCCCTTCCAAACACTACCACCTCTTCTCTTCTCCCCCCCCCCACCCTCCTCACCATCTTCCATACACCAACAAGAGTCATCAATAAAGGTAAGTACATACTTGTACATACTTTAGTACTGAAGACTTTAGTGAATTAGGCATAAAATTTACTTTGAAATTAATTTTTTGGGGAGTGTGGAACGGATTAATTCAATTTACATTATTTTTATGGGAAAATTCGCTTCGATTTACAAATTTTTGGCTTACAAACCGTCTCAGGAAATGGATTAAATTCGTAAGCTGAGGTACCACTGTATAGTGAATAAAAGCAAAAACAGTATGGTGGGAAGAGGATGTTGGCGAGTGAGGGAATGGTGGCAAGTGGCTGGCTGGCTGGCTGATGTAGCTGCCACTCATTGCTTTTTGACTCACCATATCAACTTAGTGGTTTGTTATGGTGAACAAAACATGCAGATACTTATATATAACCTGCATATATAGTGTAATAATCGCAAAGTATTTGTTTATTGTTTTATGAACATAATAAATGAATCACTAATATGCACACCATAATTTTGAGTATAGCGATGATTCACACATTTTGTTATATAAATATATCACACTACACATTATTAAACAATATTACTGCAAAAACAACCAAGAAAAAATCAGACATTGAAATAATTAGGTAGTGATATCTTTGTGGCAACTCCCGCCTGACAGCTGGGGCGGAGCAGACCTCCTCTGGCGCTTGCTGTCATGCCCCTTTTTGACAGACTTCCTCACCCTATTGCGGCCAAAATATGCCGCTTACAATTGTTATTATTTTTTACCATGATCAGGAAACACAAATGAACACTTTCATACAACAATTTTTTTTTTTTTTTTTTTTTGGTGCCTGTGGGTGTTGAAAGCCAAATAGCAGCTTAGGGGTTAAATAAGAAGCCTAAGGTAGTTGCCAGCATGCATCTAACATATCTGATAAAGGCAGAGACCATAACAACTCTGTTTAAAATTCCATTCAGATGTTTGCATGGATGAAGCTTGCAAGGATGTGATGTCCTGCATGGATGGTGACCATGCAGGTCACCAACCACCTCACAATGGAGAGGAGTAACTAGTGAGTAAACTATCTGACTACTGTGTGTGTCTTGATTTCTGAGTTGCTGAGATTTATCTTGCTGTTGTCTGTTTTATCTTGCTCTACCTTTCTGGTGGTTGATTTCTTTGTGAGAATAATCTAGCATTACCTGTTCCCAGCATCTCTATGAGGATACCAGATTTTGGCCTCAGTCTCAGGTAGGCTTTCATTGACTTGCAAGGACTTCGTGTGACTTGAATTAGGTGGGGCTAACCAGGTGGCTGGCAAAAGTGAGCCACCAAGGGAGCTTTCTAGAAGAGGAAATAAAATCACAACATATGCCTTTAAACTTACTTATCAAACTTTTCTAATGCTCTTTCAAACTCCCTGTTAGCCACATCCTTTTCATCTTGAGCTCTTGTGACTTGTGCTTGGGCCTTTTCAAGCTTTTCTTTCATAATGTCCACTTCAGTTGAACGGTCATCTCGTTCCATCTAGAAAACATAGCTTAAAATAATTACAAGTAAATGTATGATTACACCAAAACAATGTTTTTAGTCTTATCCTTCTGCTAGATATTCAATTTCATTATCTAATTTTAAAATAATTCCATGTCTATAATGACTTAATGTTTTTTTATTTTTTATCCACTGTTAGGTTAGTAATGTCCAACTGCAATTCTGCAACTTGACCAGAGAATACCACAGCTTCCTTAAAATTTACATTTATATTCCCATCAAAGAATTCAGTTAAGATCTGCACCACAAAATAGTCAGAAAATGAGCTCACAGCACTTGATATATTCATTAAAGTTTAATTAAACAATCAACACAAAATCTTAAAATTTTAAGTTGTAATTTACAATTGAAGGCAAGACAAGATGGAGGAACTGGAGGGAGGGGGAGAAATAGATAGAAGATGGATGGAGATAGTGAAAAAGAGAGCACACTTTGGGTGTGTAAAGTGACAGCAATTGATTCAGCCAATCAATTGCTTGGCGCATCACAGTCATAACCACTGTGATGCGCCAAGTTTATTGTGAGATTCCCCATGTGCGCATAAAATCAAGTGTTCACAATTTTTTTTTTCATCTTTGTAAAAGGATAAATTCCTTTCATTGAACATCTACATGTAAAAAAAACTAAAAAATTCCACTTACTTTGGCTATGGGGATGTGGAGAAGGGAGCGTGTTTGCTGTGCACCCGTGCATGAAGAGCCCAGAGCAAGTCGCATGGGCCATTCAAGCGCCGCGAGTTACCACAAATATATTTTCAATTATTTGTTCTATGTATTTTCAATGTGGCTTTATTTATTTTTTTGTTATCATTTATGATGCATATTTGTGTAATTTATAGTATGCATACAGTAGAACATTCATGATGTTCCCTGGAACTGTGATACATGTGTCAGTAATGTGTCCACAATAAATGTTTATCATCACAATATTACTTGTTCAAAATTCACTAAAATTACAGTATGTACAATTTCACACACTATTTACACAGTAACACACTGTATTACACACTTTTGCAAACAGAGTGGTAGACTGCTGGAACAAGTTAGGTGAGAAGGTGGTGGAGGCCAAGACTGTCAGTAGTGTCAATGCGTTATATGACAGAGTGCTGGGCAGCGTTATATGACAAAAAGCACTGGGAAGCATTATATGACAAAGAATGCTGGGAAGGTGGGACACCAGGAGCGTAGCTCTCATCCTGTAACTACACTTAGGTCATTACACTTAGGTTATTACTCCACACACGCACACTTCCTGGATGAGGCAGGAGTCACACTGCAGCAAGCTCCTGGAATATCGAATTATCTAAGTAGTGGGAACAGGTTGAGGGCTACACTGGTGTCCCAGGTTACAAAAAGGTTGAGGGAAGTTTAACCCTTTAACTGCGCAGCCTACAAATATGACACCGCCCCCCCCCCCCCCCCCCCCCAGTGAGCAAGAAATAAATTATCTTGAAAAAATTCTTTTGTTTTTTTAAAGTGTCAAAAACCCTTCCCTCAGTATGGGTATGTCAAAAAAAATTTGAACTTGTATGCTGCTGCTATGGGGTCCGTAAGTTGGCGCGTGACGTCGTCATTCCCCGTTCGCCCGTGACGTATGCTCCCGGGGCCAGTAGGCCGTCCCGGGTGGGGCGCGCGATTTGCCGCGAATATATTTTTGTTAATTTTTTGCGCACATTTCCAAATACATTATATTTGTTTTTACGTGCTAAGCCTATGTGTAATGAACATGTACACTATATTATGGCAGTAAAACATCGTACTGTCCGAGGACACTGTGTTACGTGCATGACACTTGTGTACACATATGTCGCACATATTTACCATGTATCATGCTAATTTATGTATATATACAATCTATTTACTGACTATACACTGTCACACACTATATACATTCACCATCAACACACTCAGAACACCGCGAGTGTGAGCAGCCACACCCAGCCAGCCCTCCCTCACTCTTCCAACATTGTATTCGCCAACATTGCTCCTCCCATCATACAGTTATTCACACCAATGTTTCATGTTCATTTATGTTAATTTACAACATATGTACACCCTATACACTGTCACACACTATATACATTTACCATCAACACATTCAAAACGTCGCGAGTGTGAACAGCCACACCCAGCCAGCCCTCCCTCACTCCATCTTACTCGCCAACATTCCTCCTCTTACCATACTGTTATTGTTTTTATTACACAACTTACACATGTTATATATACCTATCTACATGTTTTATTTACCAGAACTATGCAAGTAAGCCTGTATTGTGTCCAAACAGTACAGTGGCCATCATTCACTGCATGGGAAATCACACAGCAGACGATGCTACGATTACGACCTCACCTCCCTCACCAAAATAGCTCATCTCAACATACTCCTGATGCTGTTATTACACTACACACACACACACACTGTATATACCCATGTACATGTGTGTTCCCCATAGCGAACCACGAAGCTAGTGTGGTGAGCAAAACAAGAGTGGCTGCCACACAGTGAGGGTACCTCAATTCTCTCCCTCTCTCCCTCCCTCACCAAAATTTTTCCTTCCACAATACTGTACTACACACAACGCTAATTATAACCACAATCCTGGTCACTAATTCCTGTAAATGAATAACTGACCACAAGTTTATTTTGAAAAGGAATCTAAAAAGTCGTTTGAAGATTCCTATATGGACGAAATAATGCTGTGGTGCTGTGGCTAGCGCTGTGAACATCGTGAACAGCATTGAATCACTGCTATTTGAACATTGTACCCAGTCATTATCACACTCAGGCTCTTCTATAATACTATCATGGCTAAATAATACAAGTTATATATATATTATGACATTATTAGGCGAAGCTGTGGTCACATGCTGAACAGCAGAGCTGTGCGCTCATACAGCGAGAGCCAGCCGTGGTTGCTCACTCACTACTGAGGCTCCCACACCCGGGAATGTGGACCACAATTTTTTTTAAAGATGGCGTCTGTTTACAAGAGGCCTGAGGAAGCCGATGTGAACCCCATGTAGCCGCGGGAGTTTTGAATGGAATGTGAAAAATACAATTACCCGGAGGCGCGTTGCGCACCTGAAGCCTGGGCCTGCAGGCGCGTTGCGCACCTGAAGCCTGGGCCTGCAGGCGCGTTGCGCAGTTAATGGGTTAAAAGAAAATAAGATATAATGAAGAAGTGAAAGTGAGTGAAAATAGCAGAGTTGGAAAAGTTTGTTTTCTAGAACAAACTATTGTGAATAGTCAATAACAAAGATGGACGCCGCCACCACCACAGGGAATGTAAATGCACCAACAGATGATTGTTTCAAAGGATTCTCACCGCAAGATATAAGGAAAGGCGGTGTTCTTGGCAGGTTTGAGATAATTGAGGATATGCAAAAGAAGTATGAAGAAAAAGAGCTTAAATTGGAAGAGGACAATGGAGCTCTCAGGAGTGAGCTGTGCATTCTAAAAGGAAGTATTCTTCAGCAAGGTAAGATTATTACTGCATTAATGGATAAGGTAACAAATCAGGAGGAACAAATCAAGGAACTAGTGAAAGAAAATGAGGTATGGAAAGTGAAGAGTGATGACTTTGAAGAAATAAACAAGAAAATAAACTCATATGGTGGAACAACTCCAAGGGACCCTGAGGGCTAACATGGAGTTAGGTAAGGATCTGCAACTGGAAACTTCATTGACAACTCACATAGAGGAGGTTAATAAAGAACTAGAAATGTATAAAGAAGAAATAAGAGAGATGTATGCGCAAGTTGTAAAAGAGAAAGAGACGATTAAGAAAGTGTGTTTGGAAATCAAAACCAGAAATGACAAACAAGATGCAGAAATTAGGCAATTTGGAAAGAACTGGTTACCAACAGTAAACTAGTAAAAAAGACACTGCAGATAGAAGTCCATAATAATTTTTGGATGTTTAGAGAAGAAAATTTTATCTAGGGTGGACAGAGCAGCAGAAGAGATAAAAATCATAGAAAAAATAGTAGGATTAGGAGAAGGCCTAAATTCAAAAGAACATGTCAGTGATTTTAGGAGGATAGGAAAATATGAGAGACAAGAACCGCCCCTTAAGGGTGATGTTTAACCACTTAACTGCGCCAACCGAGTATTCTCGGTCGGTGGGAAACTGCGCCAACCGAGAAAACTATTTTTTATTTTTTCATACCCATTCTAAATGAATGCGAGGTTGGTTGTGTACAAAATGGACTCTTAGGACCTCCAGTGAGAGGCAGCCATCTTGGAAAAAATTCCCAGAATGCCCTAGGACTGCTGGCTGGGTTAGTATTGAGTGAGCAACCATGGGTGGTGCACGCGCCCTGGCTCCCAAACACCTGTCCGACGCAGTGTTGAAAGATCGTGCTCTGTCGGTGAAAAACAAACCTCATTGTTTGATGACCATAAAGGTCATAATATTGGTGAAGCTAGGCACAATAAGGACCTAACACAAAGGTCGGATGCAAGTGGTACAGCACCTATGAGGACGATACAGCGAGCATATCCAGTTGTGGCTCTGAGCGCCACCCTTGCAATCCTATGCTATATCCAATTTATTTAGATGATACATAGATGAATCGTTTACTGCGTTCAGTGATGATGCATCTGATACAAGGTTCATAGATGAACAGTGTTAGTGGCTTCCATGGTGGTGTTTTCCATAGATATTTTCAAGAATAGCTGAATCTCTTCTTGATTGACGGACACTCTTTGAGGCTGGCTGACTCTCTTCCAGACTGACGGATACTAAGGATCCTCCAAGAGGACCTGAACAGGTTGCAGAGATGGTCAGAGAATGGCTATTCGAGTTCAACATGAGCAAATGTAAAGTTATGGAAATGGGACTAGGTGATAGGAGACCAAAAGGACAGTACATAATGAAGGGAAACTGCCTACCTGTGACGACGTGAGAAAGAGACCTGGGCGTGGATGTAATACCTAATCTATCTCCTGAAGCACATATAAATAGGATAACGACAGCAGCGTACAAAAAAACACTGGCAAAAGTTAATCATCATTCAGAAACCTAAGTAAGGAAGCATTTAGGGTGCTTTACACTGCCTACGTGAGGCCAGTCTTAGAGTATGCCGCCTCATCATGGAGTCCCATCTGAAAAAGCACATAAGGAAACTGGAAAAGGTTCAGAGCTTCGCAATGAGACTCGTCCCAGAGTTACGAGGGAAGGGGTATGAGGAGCGCCTGAAGAAACTGTGCCTTACAACACTAGAAAGAAGAAGGGAGAGGGGGGACATGATAGGAATGTATAAAATACTCAGGGGGATTGACAGAGTGAACTTAGACAAAATGTTCACACGGAATAGTAACAGAACGAGGCGACATGGATGGAAGCTGGAAACTCAGACGAGTCACAGGGATGTTAGGAAGTTTTCTTTCAGTGTGAGAGTAGTGGGAAAATGGAATGCACTTAAGGAACAAGTTGTGGAAGCAAATACTATTCATAATTTTAAAACTAGGTATGATAGGGAAATAGGACCATAGTCATTGCTGTAAACAACTGATGCTCGAAAGGCGGGATCCAAGATTCAATGCTCGATCCTGCAGACACAAATAGGTGAGTACAAATAGGTGAGTACACTCTTTGAGGCTGGCTGAATCTTTTCCAGTGTGGGACCTTACAAAGTGATCTTTTCACGACTACCTAACAAATTGATCTTTTCCTGTAATCTTTTCAAAACTACCTTACGTTTTACAAGCTTGGCTACATACCATCTACAGGTACTAACGACAAGGGTGTACGTGAGTGCGTTATTTGCAAGCACACAGAACGAAGAAACAGGAAGCGAAAATATATCTGTACATGGTGCAATGAGAGCGAAGTCGTGCTGTGTACCATGGACTAATCCGTTGATTATTACTCACTTTCGAAGCACTGAGTGTGTTACTGTGTAAATAGTGTGTGAAACTGTACATATTTTAATTTTAGTGAATTTTTAACAAGTAATATTGTGACAATAAACATTTATTGTGGCCACATTACTGACACATGTATCACAGTTCCATGGAACGTTATGAACGTTCTTCTGTATACATATTGTAAAGGACACAAATATGCATCATATACAATAAAAAACAAATAAAACCACATTGGAAATACATAGAACAAATAATTGAAAATATATTTGTGGCAACACCCGGTGCTTAAATGGCCTGCGCGACCGTGTCTGGGCGAGTCACGCACGAGCTACCAGCCCCTGATGATGTCACAGTGCACCTTGCCCACGTCCCCACAGCCAAAGTAAGTGGAATTTGGTATTTATTTTACATAGACATGTTCAGGTAAAGAAATTTATCATTTTATGAAGAAAAGAAATTTTGGGGGAATACTTTATTTCATGCGCACAGGGGAAATTTCACAATAAACGCGGCACAGCATGGTAGTTAATGGAGTGAAATATATGACAGAAGTGCTTAGAAATGCCAGAAAATTGCAATGTGATGAGGATGGCAAACTTTGGTCAATAAGACAAAACCCCTCAAAGGAGGACAGAGAAAAGCTGAAAATGAACCTCATTCAAGCGCAATGTTTAAATGGTAATAGAAATGAAGAAGAAGGAATTCTTTTTTCTATAGAGTGTCAGGGACTGGAAAGCTAGTGAAATGGTACATAAAGACAAAGCAACAAAATCATTAAAGAAAGGGGGTGTAAAGAACAAAGGGAAGGGGAACATGTTCCTGAAAATAGTATATAGCAACATAGATGGAGATAAAAAATATTGGAGTTGAAGGATATAATTCAGCTCAAGGTCCCAGATATTGCATTAACAGATGAAACTTGAAGAAAATATTTTAACTTCAAGATGTGTGGCATCAATCAAGAAGACGAACTGCAACAGGGTAAGTTGAGGTTTCTAGTTGAATATTTTATAATTATATGTGGCAATTCAAATTATGTTGTTTGTGGTATAAAAATAGTTGGAAATGGTCACTTTTGGATTTTCGCGATGAAAAATTAAGTTAATCCGGAAAACGTGCTAAATCGGCTGGGAGTCCTTTCTATATAGTCCGGATTAGCTGGTTGATACAGTACTTTAAAAGCGTTATAGGACAAAGATTGCTGGGAAGACAGAACACAATGAGTGTAGCTCTCATCGTATAACTACACCTTATAATTACACAGTATTTCGAAAGTGAATGATAATCAATGAAGCATTCCATGGTACACAGCACAACTTCACTCGTTGCACCAGGTACAGATAGATTTTCGCTTTCTGTTTCTTTGTTCTGTGTGCTTGCAAATAATGCACTCACGAACACCCTTGGCTTTAGTACCTGTAGGTGGTATATAGCCAAGCTTGTAAAACGTAACGTAGTCTTGAAAAGATTATAGGGAAAGATCAATTTCTAAGGTAGTCTTGAAAAGATCGCTTTGTAAGGTCCCTCACTGGAAGAGATTCAGTCATTCTGGAGGAGATTCAGTCAATCAGGAAGAGGTTCAGCCATTCTAGAAGAGATTCAGCTATTCTTGAAAATATCTATAGAAAAACCACTATGGAAGTTGCAAACACTGTTCATCTATGCTACTTGTATCAGATGCATCATCACTGAATCCAGAAAATGATTCCTCTATGTATCATCTATAAAAATTGGAGATGGCATGGGTGGGCAAGAGTGGCGCTCAGAGCTACAACTGGATACACTTGTTATATCATCCTCATCGGTGCTGTATCACTTGCATCCGACTTTTTTGTTGGGTCCTTATTGCACCTAGCTTCATCAGTATTGTGACCCTTATGTTCTTCAAACAATAAGATCTGAATTTCACTGATAGAGAGCGATCTTTCAACACCGCATCGGACAGGTGTTTGGGAGCCAGAGGGGTGTGCGCCATCCATGGCTGCTCACTCAATCCTCACTTACCAGCCAGCAGCCATAAGACATTCTGGGAATTTTGTCCAAGATGGCTACCTCTCACTGGAGGTCCCAAGAGTCTATTTTGTACACAATCTACCGCACACGCATTTTGAATGGGTAAAAAATTCAAAAGGTGTTTTCTTGGTTGGCACAGTTTCCCCATCAACTGAGTTTTCTCGGTTGGCGCAGCACAGTCACAGTCAGTCAATTGGCGCCTAGACAACTAGGTGACTAGGTGAGTACAGTGGTTAAAATGAAATAAGCGAACTCGATCTGTGCGCCTAAAACACTTCTGAATCATGTAATGTTGGACCAGGTTCAAAATAGGCCTCTAAATTCAGTATATGATATAATTTTTAATAATAATAGTAATTATTTTTTGTCATGGACTGGCAGCCTGTGTATCTATATCTACACATTAGGCTTACATGTAGGTCCCCCAAGATAAGAACCCAAAGAGGGATGAAAGCACGAAAGCTTTATATGGCAAAAAGTGCTCAGAAAACAGGACACCATGAATGAAGCTCTCATTCTGTAACTACACTTAGGTAATTACACAGCTGGCTGGCTACTGTGTCATCATGTTCCTTATACGATTCTTAGATATTAATAAAGTTTGTTCGTGATGATTAATAAAAACAATCTCATGAAAATAAATGAGTCTCCAGGTGCAGGCTTCAATGAGCTGAGGTAGGATAACAGGTCTTGGTTGTAGTTTCACTACGGACCTGTTCTTTATATGATAGTTACTTAGATTCAAATACTGTAATAATCTCATAAATTAAATGAATCTCTATTTCAGGTTCAGATGTATTAATTAAAGTAGAAAAACAAGCTTTTGCTTGCAGTTTCCATAGGGACATCTATTGACAGCTGTACTGAACCCCAGTCTTAGTAATTGTGAGAGAGGGGGGGAAGGACAGAGAGGAAAAGGGGACAGAAAGACAAAGAAGGGGGGGAGGGAGGGAGGGAGGGAGGGAGGGAGGAGGGAGGGAGGGAGGGAGGGAGGGGAGGGAGGGAGGGAGGGTGAGAGAGAGGGAGAGAGAGAGAGGAGGAGGGGAGGAGGGAGGGAGGGAGGAGGGAGAGAGAGGGAGAGAGAGAGAGAGAGAGGAGAGAGAGAGAGAGAGAGAGAGAGAGAGAGAGAGAGAGAGAGAGAGAGAGAGAGAGAGAGAGAGAGAGAGAGAGAGAGAGAGAGAGTGAGAGAGAGAGAGTGAGAGAGAGAGAGTAGAGAGAGAGAGTGAGAGAGAGAGAGAGTGAGAGAGAGAGAGAGAGTGAGAGAGAGAGAGTGAGAGAGAGAGAGAGTGAGAGAGAGAGAGAGTGAGAGAGAGAGAGAGAGTGAGAGAGAGAGAGTGAGAGAGAGAGTGAGAGAGAGAGAGTGAGAGAGAGAGAGTGAGAGAGAGAGAGTGAGAGAGTGAGAGTGAGAGTGAGAGAGTGAGAGAGTGAGAGTGAGAGAGTGAGAGAGTGAGAGAGTGAGAGAGTGAGTGAGTGAGTGAGTGAGTGAGTGAGTGAGTGAGTGAGTGAGAGAGTGAGAGAGTGAGTGAGTGAGTGAGTGAGTGAGTGAGTGAGTGAGTGAGTGAGTGAGTGAGTGAGTGAGTGAGTGAGTGAGTGAGTGGGTAGAAAGAGCTAGAGAGAGAGAGAGAGAGTGAGTGGGTAGAAAGAGCTAGAGAGAGAGAGAGAGAGAGAGAGAGTGAGTGGGTAGAGAGAGCTAGAGAGAGAGAGAGAGTGAGTGGGTAGAAAGAGCTAGAGAGAGAGAGAGTGGGTAGGAAGAGCTAGAGATAAAAGATGGGACATAGAAATAATGTGGGTGAAGTGTAAAGAAAAAGAGGAAGGAAAGTAAGGAGAGGAGGTAGGCAGATTAAATGGAGGTAAGTACAAATAAATGAAGGGATTGTGAGGAATACTGATGAGATTGATGGATGAATGAAGGGAAGAGGAAGAAGATAGAATAGTATGTGCTGAGTGTGATACAGCATTTGTTTAACAAATATTAATTGCCTCACCTCGAAGATGTATCTCAAAAAAATAGCATTAATGTACACTAACATTTGTTACTGTTGAGTAAGCAATCTGGTTAAAAAAAAGGTTTCCATTTTACTTATCTAAAAAAATATTACAAACCTTTAAACTAGTAAATGGGATGGAAGCTAAAACTATTTAGTCTCTTTACTTAACAGAATGAACTACATTTTATACTAATAATTTCCATTCTGTTGCAATTGCTGATGTTTAACAGCCAGAAAAGCATTTAGTAAAAGCAGAAGCACACTACTTACCAATAGCAATGCAATTTACTGGGTACTTCCTCACTTGCTTAATTTTATCATGCTATGGTCAGTATTTTGAATACAGCAGGTTCATCATCTCTAGCCAAACAAAATCATTTAGCCATTACATGCATTCTGTGCTTGACATGTACATAAAAAAAATAATTAGGACAAAATTAAGGGTAGTGAATAATTAAATTTGTTTCATAATACTGAATGTCTACAAACATTAACACTCTACTACTCTCTACTGAAAAATAATTAAAATATATATTTTCGCCATGTGTAACACCAGCAGTTGTATTGGTTATTGATTCAAGAATTTCTAGTTAGGTTTCACATTTTATAAGTATTAATATATATCTTCAAGCAATTTTATATATCTGAAAGAGGTAATGGATTCAAAAATTTTCAGTTAAAAGAATGACCAGATAAATTTCTATAAAGGCTGAGGCAAATTTGTTTACTCCATGAACCATAAAGACATACCATGGCTCACAAACTTCCTTCAACAATACTATATATTTGATGAATATAGGACTGTATACATTTTGTAAAATATCTTTAAACTATTCATCCCTCTTCCAGCCACCTCAATTTCAGAATTTTAATATCACTGCCAATGTAGTCTATATTAACAATCATGGCACTATCAACCATAAAGACAAAACATCGTACTTTCAGGATCCCAAGCTTGTGTATTAAAGAGAGGGGTAAGTCCCACTAGGTATGCTAATTAACTCCATATTCCACTTTAAATGACTCGCCTTCTGTTGAAAAGACTACCCCACTATAAAGCTGCACCCACCATGAGTTTCTGCATCTGTGCCGAGGTCTTCTCGTACTTTTCCTTGAGCAGTTCCAGGTCCCCGAATGCAATCTCACGGTCCCTGTGAGCCTTGCCCAGCTGCGCTTGAACCAAATCCACCTTCTCAGTCAGCGCTTCCACTTCAGAAGTGGCTGCCTCTCGTTCTTTCTGCATGCGAGCCATCTGCGTCTGAGGGAAAACCCGCTATGGGGTTAGCCAGGTGGTCTCAAATGCAAGAGGGAGAAGAAGAGGTAAGATGTTGAAGGTTGACGTGGCTGCATTTTTTAAATTAAAAGCTCAGGTCTTGCAATAAACAACATCGATTTTTGTCATTCTGTTAAAATGAAAAGCTTTGCAGACTGGATGCAGCAAAATTCCAATTCAGCCAGCAAAATTCCGAAGAAAAAATGGTCACAATAACCAGAACTAACTAGTTTCAACGTGGCGCTACTATTTGTATAATGCTGCAAATTTGAAATCTGTTTTTTTTTTCTGGCATAAGGTTAGCTATTCCTATAGTCACATCCAACACATGCTGGAAAACAGGCAGGCTATGAGTAACAAAAATTACAGCAATAACTTACCTGTGCTTTCTCATATTTTTCTCGTAGTCTGTCAGCCTCATGTTGTGCAGCCTCACGCTCTTTGGAAAGTCTGGCATTCTGGCCATGGGCTTTATCTAGCTGACTTTGGATTTGCTCGTAGTCGTAAGCATGCTTCTCTCGCTCTGCCTGCACCTGAATGACACACCACATGGTCCTTCACTTAAAACACTAGAATAATAATGTCTCTCTCTCTCTCTCTCTTTCTCTCTTTCTCTCCCTCCCTCCCTCTCTACATATAAACCCGCTATACAGTGGTACCTCCATTTACGAATTTAATCCATACTCAGAGATGGGTCATAACTCAAAAATTCATAACTCAAAACAAATTTTCCTATAAGAAATAAACCAGTGTTGAATGTAATGAAACGCCATTTCCTGGGTGAGACCCAGAGGCTCCCCCGGAGCTATACCGGGCTGATGTGTATATATTAGACCGTGGCAACAGTCAGTCGAAAAGTTCTAGGCCTACCGGGGACCAGCGCCAGAACCTGGCCCCCTCAGCAAGGCACGAGGAGCAATGGCCTATAGACACCCACGAGTAATTGAAAGCAGTTTATGTCTGCCATCTACCAGGTCAGACACCCAGTAAGGTAGGAATTCCAAAACAAACTAAAGATTGTGAACATGCGAGGTGCCAGATTCAAGCCAAATGGAAAGAAACGAAAAAGATAAGCCTGTCACCCCACTACAAAACCGAGCCAGTCCCTGAACCCCGGATGAATCGAGACATGCCAATACACATCCCAGAGGTCCAGGGACACCATACATGCACCTGGCTCCAAAAGCAGCCATACCTGGGACAAAGTGATCATCTAAAAGGAGGGGCCCAGGGGTTCAGACGGGACAAGTCCAGAATGAACCACAGGTCCTCACAGTCCCATTTCATTGCCGGAAACAGGTAAGAAACCCACCTAAGGGATGCCATCATTTTGACCACACCCAAGCGAACCCACTCCAGGATGACCTGAAAGAGCGCTGGGGAAGAGGCCTGCCCTTCCAGCCCCGATCCCCCGGAAGGAGGAGGAGCCACCCAACGCTGCCGTAGGAAACCACCCGAAGCGCCCACAAATCGTGGAACCAGGAGAGAGCAAATTGAGCAAGCCTTCCTCCCCCCATTGCCCCGCTAACGGGGTAAACCGCAAAAAGGCAAACGACCCTTACGGAAGCCCGACCGACGCTCAGAGCGATCACTACGCTGACCAGAAGCCCACGGCTCTGGAGGGGCCGGCTCCGAATCTGGCACAACTGGCTTACGACGACTGAAGGAACCCCGAGCCCTGGCACGACCCTTCCAAGCCGGACCACCATGCCCCCCTCCCCCAGGAGTACCAACAAGTCCAACATAGGCTGGCAACTAGACAAAGCCTCCTGCAGAAAATGCACCACTGCAGACACTGCAAGCTGCAATGGACAAAAAGAGGATGAAAATCTAAGAGCCAGAGCCCAAGATGATTCCAAGGAGTTGACAAGCACCTCCTGCAGACATGTGAGGTGTGAAGCAAAGAACAGAGACACCGCTTCCTTCAGAATTGGCACAAACAACTTTAACAAGGCAGCTAACGCCCGAGCCGCCGAGGCAAGTGCACTGGACGCAGGCTTGAGCCGCTGAGGCAAGCACACTTGCCCTGCACCGGACGCAGGGCCCAGAACCTAGCTCCTCGATACCTCCTTGAGCCAGTCTGAAGACAGCTCCAGCAGGGAAAGAATCGCAAAACCGAAGCCAAATGCCCACTGGTATTTGGCTTTGGTCAAGGGAAGGACAAGGGGGCGCAGACGAAACCAAAGTCGAGGCAACTAACACCCCCACCCCCCATGTCCGGGTCCCTGTAACCAAAGCAGGGCAGTCGTGGGGCATCCGGAAAGGCAACCAACCTAATTCGTTGCAGCAACCTAAACTGCGCATGCAACGCTGAAGCTGCCTGAACCCAAATATTAGTATCAGTTGGACTGGGTGAATTGGAGTACAGTACAACCTCAATTCGACGTACCCCAATTCGGCAATTCTCCGCCTAGATCGCACACTTTTCAGACTGGATTTACTCACCCAGTTCAGCGTACTCTGGTTTCCCGAAGCAGGGGATGTGCGGATTTGCTTACGATGTTGGGACAGAGTTCACAGACTGGTGGAAAACTTTCCCATTCTGTCACAGGTTACAATTAATAATGCCTTCATATGACAAGCTGGATCACACAAGTGGACAAGTGGACCACACAAGTGGTCCACACGCTTACAATGTTGGGAAAGAGTTCACAGACTGGTGGAAAACTTTCCCATTCTATCACAGGTTACAATCAATAATTCCTTCATATGACAAGTTGGATCACACAAGTGGACCACATAATAAGTGAACCATATAAACCAAACACCAGCCAGAATGGTCCACACAACAAGTGAACCATATTAACCAAATACCAGCCAGAGTAGTCCACAAGTGAACGACTGTGTTTCCATGATTTTTATTCACTGATTTGTGGCACATGTATTTTTGTAG